>NW_006408565.1:19602074-19629481 GCF_000296735.1 Chrysochloris asiatica | reverse complement strand
ATTATTAAAGATTTTTATGATTTTGTAGCAATACTTTTTTATTAACCCTCAGAAAATCAACTTTGTATTCCTGGGATACACATTTTCCTTTTTATCTATTATTTTGCTAACATTTAAAAAGACATTTTGCACTTATGTTCATGAGAGTTTGTTCTTTAGCTTTCTCTTCTTGTAGCGTCTTTGTCTGAATTGGTATCAAAAATAGTAGTATAGGATAATTTCCTCTTCACTATTCTGTGAGGTTTTATGTAGAGTTGGTACTATTTCTTCCTTAATTATTTAGGTGAATGCACCATCTAGATCAGAAGTTTCTTTGCAGGAAGGCTTTGAACTGCATATTCAATTCATTTAATAGATATAGGGTTGCTTGGTGATCTATTCTTGAGTGAGCTTTGATCATTTGTATCTTTTGAGGAATTTGTCCATTTCAACGTATTACCTTGTTGTTGTTAAGTGCCATCGAGTCAATTCCGACTCATAGCCACCCTGTAAAGGGTTTCCAAGGAGCAGCTGGTGAGCTTGAACCACCGACCTTACAGTTCAAACAACTTTGTAGTCTGGCGCATTAGCCCACAGCGCCACACCAGGACCGTATTATCTTGCATATATTTTAATATAAAATTACAAATAAAATTAAAATCACTAGCTATCTTACAACCTTAAAATAACCATTACTAACATTTTGCTATATATACTTCCAGATGATTTTTATACATGCCAATCCCTTCCATTTTTCTCTTTTTAAATTTTTTAACAAAATTGGTATTACTCTGTACATGCAAGTTTTTTTTTTTTTCTTCTCTTTTTACTTGACATCATGAGTTATTTTCCCAGATTACCAACTGTTCTTTGAAAACATGATTCTGAGTGAATGACCAATAATTTGCTTAATTAATTCCTAATCTATGTTGCGTCTGATTTTTTTGTCATCATAAACAACACTGCAATCAGTGTCCTTCTTCATCTGTTTCTGGGAACACCTGAGGCTCTTGTTTTGGTTTACAGTCCCAGAAGTGGAATTACTGGGTGGACCAGTTTGTTATTGACTTCATCATTATTGAACAGTCTGTACTTGTAGGGGAAGGGCAAAGGAGGGGGAAGATCCTATCCTTTCCCTCAATGGTGTACTCTCTCCAAAGACCAGCCCAGCCAGCATGTCCTGTGGGAAGGCAAGATGGGAAATGACAACACTCCACTGCAGTTTTGTCTCTCCTGACATCGATCTAACTGACACTCAGTAACCAGCAGAGAAAGATACAGAGGTTGTGACTTTAGGGTAGGGGCTGTACTGTACCTCACTTACTGCTTTGTACAGACATGTGAAGACAGACCAGCCCCTCTGAGAAATCCCCATCTGATAAAGCAGATGAAAGCCCTGTCCGGTTAGACTTTGGAAGAACTATGACCCCCGGTTCTTTGGGATCCTCAGTCTGAAAGAAGTGTCAAGATCCACAACCAAAACAAAACCCCACAACATACATTTACAAAGGAATGTATAAGCAAGCACAAATTAATACCTCCCCATGGAGGGATGTGCAGTTTAACTAAGAGAATTTCCTGAAGAGGAGATGGGCTGGAGAATGGGCAGGAGAAGAGTTGGGCTGGAAGAAGGAAAGAATGACCTGTGGGACCAGCTATTTGGTTTGGTGTATGCAGAAAAGGAAGTTGACAAAGGTAAAAAGTATGAAGAGAAGCCCTAGAGGGTCTCTTCTACCTCTTGTCAGCAAGTCTGGGGACACTCTCAGAGAGAAGGACCAAGGTAAAGGTGAGGGGATTATTTGGAGTTTCCACTTCCAAGGCTGCTCTTTTCCTTCCCTCCCCCAACCCAACCGTCATCTCAATTGACCTCAAGGCTAGAGAACTGGTCTCCAATTAGTAACAATCAGACCTTTAACCAAGCATCTACCACAAGCTAGACACTACATGACATTTGACATCTATTAGCAAGAGTCCTTTTGTTGTTGTTAGTTGTTGAATCGTCTCTGACTCATGGGGACCCCACATACAACAGAATAAAACATCACCTGGTCCTAGCCATCTTCATGATCGCTGGTCTGCTCCAAGTCCATTATAGTAGCCACTGTTCATTTTGAGTGCCTTCCAACTTTGGAGACTCCTCTTACAGTGCTAAATAGGGCAATATTCTGTTATGATCCCTGCGGTTTTCGTTGGCTGATTTTCAGAAGTAGACCATCAGGCTTTTCTTCTTAGTCTACCTTTGTCTGGAAGCTCTGCTGAAACTTCTCCACCATAGGTGACCCTGTTGGTAATTGAAATGACAGTGGTTTAACCTCCAGCATCACAGCACCATGTAAGCTACCACAGAACGACAAACTGACATATGTGTGATGGGTCCTTAGTGTATTCATTCTACAGCTGAGGATGCAGAGGTGAGAGAAGAGACTATTTTGTTCAGGGTCTCACATTGGTATATCAGGGACCCTAGGGCTCAAGCACCAGTTGTTTCTCCTGTTCCCTCTTTCCCACAAACTACCTTCTCACTCTCCAAACAAGAGGCAAATGCCACTGACCCACAGATCCACTAGGCTCTCAAGCAGACACAGTTTTGTCCCCAAAGAGATAGTTGGTAATATCTGGAGACAGTTTTGGTTGTCACAACTCATGGAGGTACTACAGAGTCTTGTGAGTAGATGTCAGGGATGCTACAAAACATTCTACAGTGCCTAGGTCCAGAGGCACACCTAAGGTGTGTCAGGTATGGCAGAGTGACACTTGAATGGGGCACCACTGAAGAGTTTCTAATAACTATTGCAGTTTCCATGGTCAGCTGTGAATGACCGCTTAGCAAAGTAACCCTTTTGTGACCCACGGAACATATGTTACCCACTAACATTTTCAGCCTCTCAGATTTCTTAAGAAGCTGTTATCCCAGTTGTAGCATGCCTGTATAATTGTGTACATCTGAAGAAACGGACCTCACCCTACCAATCCTACTACCAGAGTCCACTTGGGATACATGAGTCTCACACAATTGTATCAAAATTCATATTACCTCTAAAGAATTTCCTCCTTGATTTCAGCATGCCTTCCATTACTGAAAACACATGATATCCACAAAGCATTCAAAGTAGAAAAGAATTCAGTCATGAAAGTGTTCAAACGAATTACCACAGGTGCTATTTTTGATAGTTTCGCCTCTGACTAGGACAGGCCCCAACAAAGAGGTCTCTAGTCTGGCATGCCAGTATGATCTTCTAGATATGCATCAGGGATACTTCCTGCCAGTTGCATGACATCTGACTCCCTGAGTCTTAGTCAGGGTATTCTGACCAGCGTGGGGACCAATAGGCTTCCAGAAGATGGAAATCCCTTCCAGATGTGGATAGGCAGTTCTTTCCAGTTTGGGGACTAAATCCTGTCCAGTTGTAGAGGGATTTGCTATGGATTGAATTATGTTCCCGAGGAGCTCTGGTAGCGTAGTGCTTATGAATCTGGCTGCTAATCTCATGGTCAGCAGTTCAAAACTACCAGCTGTTCTGTGGGAGAAAGGTGAGACTTTCTACTCCCGTAAAATTTACAGTCTCAGAAACCCTATGCAGGGTCACTATGAGTCAGAACTGACTCTACGGCACATAACAACAACAAGATATGTGTTAAGGAGCTGTGGTAGCATAGTGGTTATGAGTTGGGCCGATAACCTCAAGGTCAGCAATTCAAAACAACCAGCTGTTCCATGGGAGAAAGATGAGACTTTCTGCTCCTGTAAAGATTTACAGCCTTGGAAACCCAGTACAGGGTCAATGTGAGTCGGAACTGACTCCATGTCATATACCACCATCGCCACCAAGGTATGTGTTGGAATCCTGATCTCTATATCTGTGGACGTAACCTCATTTGGGAATAGGGAATTCTTTTCTATGTTAATACGACCATATCAATGTAGATGTGTCTTAAATCAGTCACTTTTGCGATTATATATTAAAAAGCAGATTAGGCCTAGGGAAAAGCAGAAATGAGGGAAAGACATTTGACACTTGGTGATCTCCAAGGAACACTAGAGAAGCAGAGACAAGGATTTTTCTCCAGAGAGAACAGAGAGAGCCTTCCCCTTGAGCTGGAGTCTTGGATTCAGACTTTTAGCCTTTAAACTATAAATAGAACAAGGGACTATATCATGGTTTAAAATCAGGAAAGGTGTGCACCAGGGTTGTATTCTTTCACCATACTTAATTCAATCTATACACTGAGCAAATAATCCAAAAATCTGGATTATATGAAGAAGAATGCAGCATAAAAATTGGAGGAAGACTCATTAACAACATTTGATATGCAGATGACACAATCGTACTTACTGAAAATGAAGAGGACTTAAAATATTTATTGATGAAGATCAAAGAATACAGCTTTTAGTATGCATTACACCTCAACATAATGAAAACAAAAATCCTTCCAATTGGACCAAGAATCAACATTAAGATAAACGGAGAAAAGATGAAATTTGTCCAGGATTTCATTTTACTTGATCTACAATCAACACTCATGGAAGCACCAGTCAGGAAATCAAATGACGTATTGCATTGGCCAAATCTGTTGCAAAATGTCCCTTTAAAGTATTAAAAAGCAAACATGTCACTTTGAGGACTAAGGTATGCCTGACTATGGTATTTCCAATCACCTCAAATGCCTGCAAAAACTGTACAATGAATAAGGAAGACTGAAGAAGAATCGCTGCCTTTGAATTATGGTGTTGGCGAAGAATATTAAATATACTGTGGACTGTCAAAAGAATGAACAAATCTGTGTTGGAAGACATACAGCCAGAATGCCTTCTAAGTGAGGATGGTAAGACTTCATCCCATGTACTTTGGACATGTATTTCATCAGGAGGGATCAGTTCCAGGAGAAGGACATGATGGTTGGTAGAGGGCCGATGAAAAGGAGGAAGACCTTCAACAGGATGGATTGACACAGTGTCTACAACAATGGCCTCAAACCTAGCAACAACTGTGAAGATGGTGCCAGATCAGGCAGTGTTTCGTTCTGTTGTACCATGAGATACTTTGAGTCAGAACTGAGTCTATGGCACCAAACAACAACAAACTGTGAGAAAATACGTTTGTGTTTGTCAAAGCCATCCACTAGTATTTCTGTCACAGAAGCACTAAGAAACAAAGACGTGGGTGGACTTTCTCTTCCACATGAAGGAACCTCCTTCCAGATGTGGATACATGTGTTGGAGAGGAGCTGACTCCTGGTCAGGGCACAAGCCCCCACCCCCGCAGACAGAGCACACCCCACAGCTGTGGGTGGGAACTTGGCCAGCAGTCTGTGGGCAGGGCAGCGGAGGTGGGAGGGAAGAGGAGGAGCCTTCTTTTTCTAGGGCATGTGTCACCTGCCTCTTGCCTGGGGGTACTGCCCTGGCCTTGCCCTGCCAGTGTGCGTGGCATCTGTGAAGCTGGGGTCTGTGCCCCAGAAACTTAAAAGCAGATTGTGGACCTTGCGAGCCCTATGTCGCTGGCCCCCCAGAATCCAGAACATGGCAGATGGGGCACGGGCCAACCCCAAAGGGTTCAGGAAGAAGGCGCTGGGTAGACATTGCTCTGGATGTGCATCCTCTTGCTTCAGGGCCTCCTCTGCTTGGAGAACCTCCAGGTACGTGTCTACTATCCTGGGATGGAATCCCCCATGGAGAAGGCAAGGTTTGGGTGGTGGGAGACTCACTCCTAGAGTTCATTTCTCCAGAAAGAAGTGCTCAGATTCTCAGAATGAGGAGATGAGAAATGTTACTGCATTTTCAGGGATAGCAGGACCTTAAGGGTCATCTAGTCAACCTCATGGGGTACTTGAGACCCAGAGAGGCTAATGGATCTGCCTTCAGTCACATAGCATTTGGAAGCCGAGTTAGAACTAGAACCCAGAAAACTCTTGTCTCTGGGTTCAAGACCTAGCCCCCAGGTTAGGTTGCAGCATTACTGTCTCAGGACGATATGTGGAAGATGGGCTGGTTATAATCCAAGACAATAGCCCAACCCCCAACAATGGTGAACATCTTGGAGTTGATGCAGGGCGGGGTTCCTATTCAGAGTGTAAGACCAGTAAGGTGCTTCCTGGCTCCACCATCCAGTGTCTAATCCTCCAGGAGGAGCAGGGCACACAGGGAGGTACTTGGACCTTCCTGGAGGAGCTAATCGCAGGGCTTGACTGCAACAACTGGGGCATCTGGGCCAGTGTTGATGGCGAGGATGCAACAGATCCAGAACTGCAGGAAGGAGGAGAGGACGGATTCAGGACCTGGGTTTCTCCCTCTCACAGATCTAACCTGGGTATGAAGAAGCTCTTCGCCATCATCATCCTGGCAAGCAGCAGTGAGTAAATGCTTTGAGCGAGACTCCTCCTTTTCTCCCTCTCCCCAGCCCATCTCTGTGACCTTGGGCATCCTAAGCTGGGGTCAACTGACTGGCAGTGAGAACTTGGGTCTCTCACTTCATCTCTATGGGCCCCCACATCCTGTTTCAGCCCCCTGCTGGGCTCCATCCTACTTTCCTGGACTGTTTACTCCTTAGTCACCTGTCAACATGCCAGGGGCAGTCGCATTTATGAGCCTCAAGGGGGCAGGGCCCAGAGTTAAGAAAGCATCATAAAATGTTAGCGTTTGCTGGGTACGTGGGTGCCCTGGCAAAATCCGAGTGCTTGTGTACAGAGAAGTGTATCGTTAGGAATGTGTATACATGTGTACATGAAGTAATGCATTTGTGTGTGAGTGTTGGACCTACTGTGTGTGAAGGTGTGCCTGGGTGTTGGGTGTTGTCTATGTTTACAGCATACATGAATACATATGTGTCCATGTTGGCATCCGAGTGAGTCTGTTTGTATTTAGTGATATGTGTATCAATGTGGTATGTATGTAAATAAAGTATGTATATAAATGTATTGTTGCTAGTTGCTTTCAAGTCAGGGCTCTGACTCATGGTGATCTGATGGATAACAGAATAAAATGTTGCCCAGTCCTACACCATCTTCATAATGGGTGGTATGTTCAAATCTATTGCTGTGGCTGTTGTGTCAATCCATCTTATTGAGGGGTGCCCTCATTTTCACTGACCCTCTACTTTACCATGCATATGAGGTTATTGAAAATACCATGGGCTGGGTCAGGCGTACCTTAGTCCTCAAGCTGACATCTCTGTTCTTTAACACTTTAAAAAGTTCCTGTGCAGCAGATTTGCCTAGTGCAATATGTCGTCTGATCTCTTGACTGCTGCTTCTGTGAGTGTTTATAGTTGATCCAAGAAGAATGAAGTCCTTGACAACTTCAATCTTTTCTCCATTGGTCCAGTGGTGAGGATTTTTGTTTTCTTGACATTGAGATGTAATCCATACCAAAGGCTGTGCTCTTTGATCTTCATCAGTAAATGTTTTAAATCCTCTTCACTTTCAGCAAGCAAGGTTGTATCATCTGCATATCGCATGTTGTTAATGAGTCTTCCTCCAATCCTGATGCCATGTTTTTCTTCATAGAACTCAGGTTATTGGATGATTTGCTCAGCATACAGGTTGAATAAGTATGGTGAAATAATACAACCTTGTCGCACACCTTTCTTAATTTTAAACCATTCAGTATTCCCATGTTCTGTTCTAACAACTGCCTCTTGGTCCAGGTACAGATTCTTCATGAGCACAATTAAGTGTTCCGGAATACTCATACTTCACAATGTTGTCCATAGCTTGTTATGATCCACACAATTAAAAGTCTTTGCGTAGTCAATAAAGCACAGGTAAATATCTTTCTGATATTCTCTGCTTTCATACGCATGCGAAAGCTGGACAGTAAATAAGGAAGACTGTAGAAGAATTGATGCTTTTGAGTTATGGTATTGGAGGTGAATATTGAAAGTGCCATGGGCTGCCAAAAGAACCAACAGATCCATGTTGGAAGAAGTGCAGCCAGAGTACTCCTTGGAGGCCAGGATGGCCAAACTTCATCTCTCATACTTTTGACATATTGTCAGGAGGGCCCAGTCGCTGGAGAAGGATATCATGTTTGGTAGGGTGGAGGATCAGAGAAAAAGAGAAAGACCCCAATGAGATGGATTGGCCAGGTGGTAGCATTGATGGACTCAAGCGTGGCAACAATAGTGAGGCTGGCCCAGGATCGGGCAGTGTTTTGTTCTGCTGTGCATAGGGCCGCTATGAGTCAGTACCAACTCTATGGCACCTACCACCACCACCAACAACTACTTTACTAACCACCATGGCCTTTTCTAGGAAGGGTCTTTCCTAACGATGTGCATACTGTCAGTGAGTTTAAGTTTTGCCATCCTTGCTTCTAAGGAATATTCTGGTTGTGTTTCTTCTACAACTGATTTGTTTCTTCTTTTGGTGTTGTTGTTGTTGTTAAGTGCTTTTGAGTCGGTTCTGACCCATAGCCACCCTGTATAGGGTTTCTGAAGAGCGGATGGTGGGGTTCAGCTACTGACCTTTTGGTTCAAACTGACATTGTGGTCTAGTGCTTATCCTACAGCACCACACCAGGACTAGAAAAGAGTCCATATATCTGCATACGAGTGTATCTGGAAGGATAGATATGTGTGTATGAATGAATGTGCAAGAAAAAACATTTTTTGCACATGATAGGCATATGGCGGGAAAACTTCCGAGACTTCTCTCCCTTGTGGTACCCCAGGGCACCAAGGATCAAAGGGTCCACTCAATTGAAGTTTCTGAAAAAATCTGACCCTTGCCACACATCTAGAAGTTGGGTGGCTGGTGACTCAGGTGCATGGAATGTAGACTGAACCTCTCGCTGGCTTTTTATATAGCCAGTTAAGCATTGCCTGAACACAGACTAACTTAAAGAAAAGAAATACATACCGGAAGCAAACAAACACAAAAGTAAGGTTGAATTTGGCCAGACATGAGAAATTGTTGGTTGGATTTAGGTCAAGCGACCGATTATTTAGAAAACGCTAGTTAGGAAGAAAGTCTTTGGTTTGACACAGTTATTGCTGCGTGTAGTTGGAGAGGGGGTGTAGATGTGGCCCTTGGCTTCCGAACACTTATTATCCCTCAGTGCTCTGTGTGTGCATATGTTTGTGAGGTGCGTGCAAGTTTGAGTGTGCACATTATGTAAGAGAGTGTGGTATGAGGTGTGTGTGTGAACAGATGAGGTGTGTGTGAGTTGTGTGTGTCTGTGCACAAGTGAATATGAGTGTGAGATGTGTGTTATATGGTTTAAATGTGTGTGTGCGAAATGTGTAGAGGTAGTTTGAGGTGAGTGAGTGTGTATCTATGTGCATGTATGAGGTATGTGTGTATGTCTGTGTGTGAGGTACGTGTGTGTGAGTGAGGTGAGTAGAGGTCGTGTGAGGTGAGTGTGTATCATCTGAGGTGTGAACATGTGACAGAGTGTGTGAGTGTGTGTGTTTATATGTCCGCCCTGTGTGTGTGTATCTGGGTAAGTTTCTCACTGTTTCCTTATATCAACTTATAAAGTTAATGGTCAGAGAGTCCTGAGGGTTGAAGCTGCCTGCTCCCCAGGGTAATATTTGCACAGATAAAGGGGGAGCTTTTCAGGCTGATGGAGTGTGGATGACGAGTTCTCACATTTTGACCCCTTCCTCATGGGGTGCAGAAAAGCAGTGAGGGTCTTACATGTGTCAGGTGCCAAATTGCCTATCCAATCTGTCGAGACTGGGTTTGCTATTCCCACTTTACAGATGAGAAAATGGAGTGACAGGGAGCTTTCTGCCTGATCAGACGCCTCTGCCCCCAGCAATGTGTGACTTTAAAGTCTGTGCTCTTCCAATTCTGTTGAGTTCCCTTTCACTAGAAATGTTTGACAGTTGCATCCAAAGAAGCAGGCAAGAGTGGCTTTAGGACTCCACCTAGCCCTGTTTCTGGAACTATTGGTTTCTTCCATTCCCTGGCACCTTCCCTAGCTCAGACTGTGGATCAGGGTGAAGGATGTGGCTAGAGGAGTGGACACCTAAACCCAGGCACAGCTGCGGGAGCCCAGAGGGCTGAGTGGGCTGATGGGAGCTATGCTGTGGGGCAGAGAATATCCCTGCTCTGGGAACCCAGCCTGGCTTCCTATCTGAGCTCTGCCATTGCCAGGCTGTATGACCCTTCCAGCCTCAGTCTCATCACCCACACAAGAAGGGCAGTCTCATCACCCACACAAGAAGGGGTGCAGGGTGCCTCACCAGAGGAGTACCAAGCACAGAGCCTGGACTCAGCCTTGTGTCAGGAGCAGATCAGGAAGCAGCAGAAGACCGAGGAAGGAAGGAAATGCACAGGGGAGACAACGGTCCTGGAGTTGGCAGTGTGGGCCTGGCAGGCTTCACAATGACATGGCCAAAGGGTGAAGGAACGAGTGTATGTGTGCAAGTGTGTGGGGGCATACACAGTGTGTAAGAATGTGTGTGCATGTTTATGCATGTGTGAGTGCAGATGTGTGCACACACAATACATGAAAATGTGAATGAGTGTGCGTGCACATACATGAGTGTGCATGTGTGCACACACACAACACATGAATATGTGCTCATGTATGCATTGAGTGTGTATATATGTGTGTGCACACATGATGTGTGACAGTGTGCTCATGAATGCATGTGAGTACATATGTGTGTTGTAATATGATGTATGGCAGTGTGCTCATGCATGCATGTGTGTATATGTGTATGCATACATGATGTGTGATGGTGTGTTCATGCATGTGAGTGTACACATGTATACACAGGATGTATGGCAGTGTGCTCATGTATGCATTGAGTGTGTATATATGTGTGTGCACACATGATGTATGACAGTGTGTTCATGAATAATGTGAGTGTGCCTGTATGCGTGCGCACACATGATGTATGACAATGTGCTCATGCATGCATGTGAGTGTGTATGTGTGCACACATGATGTATGGCAGTGTGCTCATGCATGCATGTGAGTGTGCATGTATATGCACACATGGTGTATTGTAGTGCATGTCTGACTGAGTGTACATGCATGTGCAAATAATGCATGGAAGCATGCACATAGCTGTGAGTGTGCATGAATATGTGTAATGTGTGATGTGTGACCACATGTGTGCATATATGATGTATGGCACTGTGAGCATGCCTGCACATGCATATGCACATGTGCATGTGTGTGTACATAATGTATGAAAGTGTGTGCACAAGTGTAAGTGTGCTTACATGTGTTCACAATGCTGTATGGCAGTGAGTGTGCATATATATGTGAGTGTGTGAGTGTGCATGTGGGTGTATATGTGTGCATGAGTGTGTGTGACACCCACATGGAAAGCAACCCTCTTGTAGCTGACGTCAGCCTAGCATATGAAGCACAGAATTGTCTCTGGATGAATCCTGAGATGCGCCAGCCTGGGACCATGGTGGGGACACTGTATCCAGCTGGAAGCTGAAGTACTTGGGCAGGCATGAAAGGAAGGACCCAGAGTCAAACCTCTGTGGCTCACAACTGCATGTGGCATTTCCTCAACCCATCCTAGTGTGCTCACCCTTCGATTCCCCTCTCCCCCAGAAGCAAGCACTGCTGGCTCCAGACTCTGACTGCCTTGTCCACATTCTGTCTCCACCACTTTCTGACAACAGGACAAGTTCCTTAAGTGCTCTGTGCCTCAATCTCCTCTTCCTTGAAATGGGAGTAATAATAGCACCTTACAGGGTAGCTCTGAGTGTCCTAATGCCTGGAAGGGACTTGCAAGCATTCCACAGAAAGCAGCTATCATTTTCTCAGGATTGTGAGGGCTTGAGGTGGGAACAAGAGTAACTTGGTTCTTGAGCTCACGGAGCTCCCTTTGTTTTCTTGCAGTTTTGCCCACTGCCCAGGGCAGCCTGTTCAACCTCAAGACCATGGTGGAAGCCATCACGGGGAGAAACGCCATCCGGGCCTTCGTGGGCTACGGCTGCTACTGTGGGCTGGGGGGGAGAGGCCTGCCCATGGATGGGGTGGACTGGTAGGTTCCAGGGTGGCCGGGCTGCTGTCAGGGACGGGTGCGGGCAGCAGAAGGTCACTCTTATCTCCACGTCTGAGAAGTGGGAGTGGCTTCTTTGATGAGTTTGTGGCCTTTGATGTGTGAATCTCCAGCTGTCTTAGACACTTTCTGTTGTCCATTCCCAGGGTCTCAGGGTTGAAGACATTTGAACACCCCCCTCTCACTAGTAAGGGACCTATGATCTGCCCCAAAGCACACGTGGAAACAATAGTCAGACATCTAACGTTCTGGATAGGCAAGGACTGTGAGCCCTGTCCCGTCAGACAAGGTGATGGAGCTCAGGGACTGGAGGTCAAGGACTGTGAGCCCTGTCCCATCGGACGAGTGCTTCCTCATATTGACTGGGAGCTCCTAGAGGCCATGCCTTGTCTTCTTCCCCTACTCCCTACAACAGCCAGCACCAAGTCCAGTTTCACTGGAGACAAAACAAATAGTCCTCCCAAGGTGATGGGTGCAGCCACATTGGCTTCTTGCCCTCCAACCCTCCATCTCAACGTGATCCTCTGGACTTTTGTCCATCCTTGGCCATTATGCACAGCCAGGGACAGCCTGTGCAGACAGGTAGCAGTCACATGCTGATCACATTTGCTGGACCACCTGACCCTCTTGCAGCTGCATCCTGGGAATCTTGGGAGGATAGGACAAAGAGGGAGGACCACAGACAGAAACTGGGGCACTGGTCCCAGCTCTGCTGCTCACTGCCTGCTGTGTGACTTCGAGCAAGTAGTCACCCCTCTCTGGGCCTCAGTCTGCAAGTCTGACCAATGAGGGACTAGAAGAGTTGATGAGAGTGCCTCTGCCCATCCACAGGTGCTGTCATGCCCATGACTGCTGCTACCAGAAGCTCTTCGATCTGGGCTGCCACCCCTACGTGGACCATTATGACTACACTATTGAGAATGATACAATTGTCTGCAGTGAGTCCCTCCCTGACTATCAGGGCCCCAGGGGAAAGCCATGGACTGCCAGCCTCTCCTGCTGGTCGTGGGGCTCTCTGGGCAGGGTGGTGGTGGTGATGTGTTGTCAAACAGGTTCTAACGCATAGTGACCCTGAATTGGGTTTCCAAGGCTGTAAATCTTTATGGGAGCATTCAAAAGTTTCATCTTTTTTTCTGCGGAGTGGCTGGTAGATTTAAAATACTGACCTTTCCTTTAGCAGCCCAGCTCAGAATCCACTACACTACCAGTACTCCTCTGAATAGGGTTGTTGGCTGTTGTTTTTATTGTTAGGTGCCATCAGAGAAATACAGTCAAATTAGAGTTTCAGATAAACACCCATCATGTTTTAGTATAAGCATCTCCTCAATATTACATGGGATATACTTACTCTAAAAAAGCTAACTATTCATCTAATAGTTGACCAGCAGTCAAGAGATCAGACGACGTATTGCATTAGGCAAATCTGCTGCACAAGACTTTTTAAAAGTGTTGAAGAGCAAAGATGTCAGCTTGAGGACTAAGGTGCGCCTGAACAAAGCCGTGGTATTTTCAATAACCTAATATGCATGTGCAAGTTAGACAGTGAGTAAAGTAGATTGTAGAAGAATTGATGCCTTTGAATTATGGTCTTGGAGGAGCATACTTAAAGTGCCATGGGCTGCCAAAAGAACCAATAGATCTGTTTTGGAAGAAGTGCAACCAGAGTGCTCCTTAGAGGCCAAGATGGCCAAACTTCGTCTCTCATACTTTGGACATATTGTCAGGAGGGAACAGTCGCTGGAGAAGGATATCATGTTTTGTAAGATGGAGGGTCAGTGAAAAAGAGGAAGACCCTCAATAAGATGGATTGGCCAGGTGACAGCTTCGATGGACTCAAGTGTGGCAACAGTAGTGAAGTTGGCCCAGGATCGGACATTGTTTCGTTCTGCTGTGCATAAGGTCACTATGAGTCGATGCCAACTCGATGGCACCTAACAACAACAATTCATCTAAACTTAATTCATCTATGTACAAAGTGAATTAAAATCATTATAAAATGAAATATTAGTATAAGTAGGACATTATTGTTGTTGTTGGTAGGTGTCATAAAGTTGGTACTGACTCTTAGTGACTTTATGCACAACAGAATGAAACACTGTCTGGTACTGTGCCAACCTCCAGATCGTTTGAGCCCATTGCTGCTGTCACTGTGCCATTCCATCTCGTTGGTCATATTTATACTAAAACATTATTGGGTGCATATCTGAGATTTCAGTTTAACTGAGTGGCCCGTTTTTGTTTTTGCTAACCCTGGCAGCCCTAGGTATGGGGGTCTAGTAGGTCTCCTGGTGTGCTCAAATCCCCAAGCCTAGACAAGACACCTGGTTCTCCATCCTCATGATTCTGAAGCTTTGGGGAGTTTAGGGAGTGATGCTAGTTCCATGTGTCTGGATGAGGCCCAGGAATCCACGTTTTTAACTAGAACCCTAGGTGATTCTAGGCCTGCCCTTCTCTGCCCTGACCTTGTGAAGCACTGGCCTAGGACTTGGAGTCCTGGGATTGACCTCCATCTCCTCACTGTGTGAACCTAGATGAGACCCCTTCCCACCTGGCCTCACTCCCCTATGGGTGCATTGAAGGCTTTGGGTCTGAGAAGACTCCCTCCCTTCCAGTTCAGTCATTGGGACCACACCAGGAGAGGTGGCCCATGACAGGGCCCTGGTGTTTGCAGGACTTCCAAGTTTCCACTGGTGGCTCTGCACATGACAGATGCATCAAAGCAGCACCTGAGCTAACAGGCCCAGCCCCCTGGACAGTCAACAGGCTCCTTTTGCCTCCTGGTCTTCATGAGGCTCTGCAAGTTGTTCATTTGCCAGCTTTGCAAAGAAACTCATGTCTCCTGTCCTCTGGAAACAGTCTTGTGGGGAGCTGGGCTTATCTGAGACCACTAGGAAACCTGGGGCTCTGTGGTCCCTGTGTTCTGCTGTTCAAATATGGGGTTGCAGAGGGGTTGGCTTGAGAGAAGGATGTCTTCTCATTAAAGGAGTTCAAGGAAAGGAGACAGCAAAGTAACCTAAAGCAGTGAGCTGCACTCTGGGTTCCAGGGATTCCTGGGGACGTCGGAGTCTGTTGCCCCACAGTGGGTGTCCCCAAAGGGGTCCCACCGACTCTTTAATAGATTTGATATGTTCAGCTGTTTCTCTCTCAGTGTTTCTGCAAAGAGTTTTAATTTAAAAGAAAGAAGTCTGCTGATGAAAGACTTGAAAGTTTGAAAATTAATGACTTATACTCAGTGGTTCTCAAAGCGTGTTCCCTGAATCAACATTAACAGCGTCCCCAGGGAAACTGTTGGAAATGCATGTTCTCAGACCCCGTCCTCCTGACTCAGAAGCCGTTGGGGTGGGGCCCAGGGGTCTGTGCTTTAACAAGGCTTCCAGCTGATTCTAATGGCCACACAAGGATAAGAACCACCAGGCTAGATGATTTCTGGAGATTTACACCCTCGGAAACCCTGTACAGGGTCGCTATGGGTCGGACCCGACTCAACGGCACTTAACAACAACAACAACAATAATAACAAAGACAGCAGCAGATAACATTATTAAGCGCTTGCTTAATAAGGAGCGTTGGTGATGCCGTCATTAAGCACATGAGTGCTAACTGAAAGGTTAGTGGTTCGAAGATCACATGATCAGCCCCTGAAAAGATTGTTATTGTTGTTGTTAAGTGCCGTCGAGTCGGTTCCGACTCGTAGCGACCCTGTACAGGGTTTTCGAGGCTGTAAATCTGTAAATCTTTATGGGAGCAAAAAGCCTCATCTTTCTCCCATGGAGTGGCTGGTAGTTTCGAACTGCTGACCTTAAGGTTTGCAGCCTGATTCGTAACTACGATGCTACCAGAGCTCCTTCTGAAAAGATTGTTGTTGTTGTTGTTATGTGCCATGGAGTTGGTTCCGACTCATAGCGGTTTCTGAGGCTATAAATCTTTATGAGAGCAGAAAGCCTCATCTTTCTCCTGTGGAATAGCTGGTAGTTTCGAACTGCTGACCGTGAGATTAGTAGCCCAATTCATAACCACTAAGCTCCTGAAAAGATTACAGCCTAGGAAACTTTATGGGGTAGTCCCACTCTGTCCTATGAGGTTACCACAAGTCAGAATTGACTCCACCGCACCTAACAACAACAAGCGCTAAGTACTGAATGAAGCTGTTTCCAAACATTTTCTCCCTCAAGCCTACTACCACCTCCAGGGGGGCATTCTGAGGCTCTGAATGAAGAGAAGGGGTTGGGGAAGCTGAAAGTCACTGGTCTCGGGGTGGAGGCTCCGTTCCAGCTCTGTCTCTGTCTCACTGGGGGACTTAGGCAAGTCCACCCTCCTTCAGACCTCAGTTTCCCCAAACTGAAGAAACATCCCAATGTCTGTGTTGGACTCCAGAACTTCTCCAACATTAACAGGCCTCCTGGACACCTCAGGCTTTGGCAGGGTTTTCAGGTGATGCTGATATTGCTGGCCCAGGACCACCTTTTGAAAAGCACAGGACTCCTTTAGTCAGTGCTCTCCTTCTGTCTCCCCTCATCCCAGCTGGGCTGCCAGCCCTTCACCCATAGCCTTTGTCTCTCCCCTTCCCCACAGGCGAGCTCAACAAGACAGAGTGTGACAAGCAGACGTGTGAGTGTGACAAGAATGTCGTTCTGTGCTTTCCAAACCAGAAATACAACGAGGAGCATCGCAGCTACCTCAACATCTACTGCCAGGGCCCCACCCCCAACTGCAGTATCTATGAGCCACCCTTTGAAGGGGTCGCCTGTGGACATATCTTCCCAGCATCCCCTGCACCTCCCTAGCGTGCTGTTGGGTTTGAGAGAGAAGGGGGGTTTCTGGTTCTGGGACCAGGCAGATGGAGCAGGTGTTGGATGTGCAGGTGGGAAGTCCACAGCAGGCCCAGTCTCTGGTCCAGTCCAGAGGGCGCTAGAAGACTTGGGTCCTGATCCTTGGCCCTCATGTTCCTCCTGTCCAGTAGCTGGGTGTAACTGCATTCTGCTGCTGGTACCAGATCTGGTGGGAAGCAGGTGACCTCCACCTGAGTGTCAAGTGTCAAGGGAGAGGCCTTAGGAAGAGGAAAGTGGAGGCCTTCCATGCTGCGTTCACTCTCAAGGCAGGACTGGGGTCCCAAGCTTGGATGTATGCTGGGACCAAAACCCCAGTAGTGTTGGTCCTGTCCACTCAGAGTAGATGGTCCCACCTTAGGCTTCATTAAGGTGGCATGGGAAAACAGGTCTAGACACCACATACTGCCAATAATGCTTAGTGTCCTGCCCTGAAGTCCCGCCTCAGTTCCCCAAAGTGCCCAGAGGAGGAACACTGGTACAAGTTCGTGCATGTTCACACTCTCCTGGGGCACCTCAGGTATCCCCAACACACAGCTGTCTCTTGCTGACACAACTCAACTAGAGAAGCACCTAGACTCCCACTCCAGGTCCTGATAAACACCCAGTGGTGGAGTCCAGCCCTCCATACCTTCCCCTGCTGCCACACCTCAGACCAGGCCCCTCTCTCCCTGGGATGCATGCATCTGGAATGGGAGAGGCTGAGGGTTCCATGAAGGGGAGGGAGAGGATGAAGGGAGCAGGGAGAAGGCAGAGGCAGGAGAAGATGGGAGTGTGAGGTACCCAGACACTGAGTGGAGGCTCAACAGGCCTGCTCAAGTTCAGGGTATGTGGGACTGTGGAATTGTGGGTAGAGGTGGGAGAGGAGCTCTTCCTGACCTTGTGCCCAGCACTGTCGTTTCTCCAGGTATACCTGCCCCTTGTGTCACCCCTTGACCTCAGGGTCAGCAAGCCGAATCCCGCCTCCTACAGCTCCTTCACCAGGTGTTAACCTCGAAGACCCTCTACACTGGAGAGAGTGCCCATGACAAAGACTGCTGGGCTGGACAGAAGCTGAACCACAGGCAGCTCTAGAACTCCTCCTTCTGGACTGAGGATGAGGCTGTGGCCGGGTCAGCTGCTACTGTGTTTGGAAGAAACTGTGGGGTCCTGGAGGCCTGACCACCTGCTGACCAATTGTGGCCCCTGGCCCCAACCTTTCCATTCCTATTTCCATCTCTGTTACCTCGTCTCCCCTCCAGGAGCCCAGCTATCAGACTGCCCTTCTCCTCACTGTTCTTGGCTGACCTGCATCTCTTAGCTGAAGTCCCACCAGTCAGGGCTGGAGCTGTGGTCCAGTCTTGGGAGGCAGGGGTGGCAGTGGGTTTCTGGTTGTTCCCCTCCACACATACACAGCCCTCACTTCTGAAAGTCGGGGTAAAAGGGTTGGAGAAAGAGTTTCCTGCCTATCCCTTCCCCACCCCAGATTCAGCACCCCCTCCTCCAACCAATAAGGCCTCTTGTCTCAAGTCTTCACTGCTGGACTTCCTTGGCATGGTACCCACAGATAGAATCAGCCCTGGTCTCCAGCTCTAACACCTAGAAGCTGGCACAGTCTAGCCCTCCCCTGCCCCAGGAGAGGGAGAAGTGAGGAGTGGTTGGATAATGTCAAAAGATATTCCTCCATTCCAGCATCTCTGCCTCCATCCCACCCTTTTCTGTTGAACAACTGAGGCTCAGAGAGGGAAAGCAACTTGACTCAAGTCACACAGGCCATAAGCAATGTGGCTGGGGTCTGACCCCTCATCATCTGACTATTGACCTTGCTTTCTCACTCCTCTTTAATGACTTAGTCATCAGCCAGTCAGGGCAGTGGGAGGAGGGACCTCGGCCCTGGACATCAGCAGCTCAGGCAGTGGTATCTAGAATTGGTGTCACCTAGTGGAGTAACTCATGGATTCATGGTGTCATCCCTCCCCAACCCCCCTAGAACTCCTTCTGTACCTGACCTTACAAAATCCTCAGTAATGTTTTCTGACTAATATTATTTATAAATGGTAATCTCATATATCACTGAAGATAATGGCATAAACAAGTAGCAAAATTCAAATGATACCTTTAAATCACAATAGCACATGTAGATGAGATCACACGATTCAGCATTATTGTAAATGGATAATAATGACACCTCTGAGGAGACGCCATTGCTGGTGTTGTTAAATGCCGTCTTGTTTGTTCCAACTCATAGCTACCCTGAATAGGGTTTCCAAGGAGTGGGTTGGTGGTTTTGAACCACCAACCTTGTGGTTAGCAGTCCAGTGCTTATCCTCCAGTGCCACACCAAGAGCCCAGATGGCGTTAGAAGGTTCAAACAGTAAATGAGCATAGAGTTTTAGCCTTGTAGGTATATTGGTAATATTTAAGCTGAGCTTACGAAAATGTTTTGTTGTTATAACTATAGGAACATTTTTCTAGAAAGAATAAATTTCTGCTGAAACACTGTACAAAAATTGTATTGACAGTCAATTTGGTGTTACCCTTTTTGACAGTGTCGCCTGCAGTGGTCCACACACTTCGCACCTCACTGGAGACGCCACTGCATTCAGGGTTCCCCCTCCCAACTCTGCTGCTAGCATTGATAAAGCCCTGGTGATCCCATGCTTTCTCTGAAGGGTCATAGGCTTGTTATGATAGCCCAACGAGACATTAGTCTGGAAAAGGCTTTTTGATATGAGTGCTGGGGAGCAGCAGGTTGGGGAGAGATAGGGAACTGTTACCATAGTGATCATGGGTTTGGAATCCAGATATTCATTAAAATCAAAAGTGGGGCAATGAGAGGGAGAACAGGGGAGAATGTGGCTGGCAACAGGGTCCTGCATCCCTGACTCCGGAGCTCCATGAGTGATCAGAGCACCTATTTAAAATGCTCCCCAAAGCTGTGTGCTTACTTGGGGACCTCTCAGGATGATCTCTGGGAAAGGGGCAGGCTGAGAAGAGCCCCCACCACGCACTTAATTTCCAATCTCAGCACTGATTTTCCTGTATGATATTTTGAGCTTTCCCATGGGATTCTGTAAGAAGAAAAGAGATCCTTCAGCTTTAAGAAATAAGTTTGGAACCACCAGACCAGACCACCCACTGGTTCCTTCATGCCATTGACCTGTGCAGTGGTCTCCTATGTGCCAGATGTGTTGCTGAGTGAGCTTGGTGGAGACCAGACTCAGATAGAACCTCTGTGTGGGAGGGGCTGCAGACATGTGAGTCAATGATGGTGACACAGGGTGCCGAGGGGTGTCATGGGGGAGCACGAAGGGCGACGTCCCAAGACTGCCTGCAACAGTTCTGGCAGGGACACCAAAGGCAGGGACATCTGTGCTGGACCTGAGGACGAGAGGGATAAAGGGTCCTTCTGGGAAGGTGTATCTGGGTTCTCCTTGAAGGAGAAGCAGGGGTCAGGTTTTGAGGCTCCCTCCTTCTTCAATCTGGAGGTCCCTTCCTCCCTCAAGACTCCTGAGGACCCCTTCCAAGTTGCAGTTTCAGTTACCATCAAGTCACGACCAACTCATGACGTCCCTTTGTATTCCATAGGATTTTCAATGGCTAATTTTGGGAGCAGATGACCAGGACTTTCTTCTGAGGTACCTCTGAGGGGACATGAACCTTCAAATTTTCTGTTACACATGAGATTCTAGGTCTTTCATGCTAAGGCTTAATACATTTGCTTCTAACTGGCCTGGGTGGGTCAGTCTCTGCTCTGACTTTAGTTTAGACTTCTCCAATCTCTGGAGAATTACTGTCCCCATCTCCCAGCCTCCCCCCACCCCCAATTCTTCAGGTTACCTGATACGACCCTCTAGGGCAGGAGTGGGGAATGTCCAGCCTGTGGGCAGTAAAATGTCAGTGAAATAATTTGGTCTGGTCCTACCAAGGCAACCACAGTTCCATCCATCACATTGTTGTTGTTAGGTGCTGTTGAGTCAGTTCCGACTCATAGCGACCCTGTATACGATTTCCGAGGAGCAGTCGGTGGGTTTGAACTGCCGACTTTGTGGTTCACAGTTCAATACTGATCGTAATGCGCCACACCAGGGGTGAGTTAATTAAATGTTTGATCAAATCAAATTTAGCAGGTTAATTGTTAAGTTGAGAATTTTGTATGTTCCTCTAACAATACTATAAATAGCTAAATGGCCCTTGACAGAAAAAAGGTTCCCCACCCTTGCTCTAGGGCCTAGCTGCCAATAGTTTTCTAGAAGTTGGATGACACCTAGTGGCCATTATAGGTTACCATGGCTCCAAAACTCCTGTCTTTGCTCCTGTGCTCAGTCATCCCCACCCTGCTGAGAGTCCCTGATCCAGTTTGACAATGCCACAGGGAGGTGGTCAGCAGCGCCCCCCGCCCCCCCATTATCCTGTCATCTCACAAACAGCACAGACCTCATGGACCTCTGGCTCTCTACCCCTTGGACTGTATGGACTTGGGGAAGTCACTTCACACTCTGAGTCTCAAATCCCCCACCTATAAACTGTGGATAATGATGAAGAGTATGTTGTGGAGTTTGAGGACAAAATGAGATCATGGATGAATACATCTGGCATGAAAAGTAGAAACAGCAGGAGCTGTGAGGGTACCCTTGTCTTGGGCAAGGGGGAAGATAGCAACAGGTAGAAGGATGGAGCTGATGAAAGCTGTATAGATGGAATTGTGACCCCCACACAATATGTGTTGGAATCCTAACCCCTATACCTGTACCACTACTCAAAATGAGAAGAAAAAGCTGTAAACAACCATTAATAATCAGAATATGGACTGTATGAAGTCTGAATCTAGGAAAAATGGGAAGTTGTCAAAAACAAAATGGAAGGACTGAAAATAGGTATCCTAGGCCTTAGTGAAATGGGCTGGTATTAGCCATCCTGACTAGGGCAATCATAAGGTCTACTATGGACTCCTGGTGCCACACTGTAGGGTCAACATTGCACTGCAAACCACAAGGGCAGTAGCTCCTTGGAAACCCTGCACAGGGTTTCTATGAATCAGAACTGACTCAACGGAAATAACACCAACAAATGATCTACTATACCAGTCATAACAAACTGAAGAGGAATGGCGTCACATTCATTGTCTAAAAGAACAGTTTAAGATTTGTCCTGATAAGATAATAGTCATACTGCTACAAGAAAGACCAATTAATATGACTGTTGTACAAATTTACACACTGGTCACTAATGCCAAAGATTTTTACCAACTTCTGCAGTTTAAAGGAGCTCTGATGACAGTGGTTAAAGTACTTGGCTTCTAACCTATAGATTTTTGCAAGACCAACGATGGCAAATACCTTTTTTTCAACAACATAAATGGCAACTATACAAGTGGACCAGATGGAATATATGGGGATCAAATTGACTCCATCTATGGAAAGAGATTACAGAGAAACTCAGTATCATCAGTCAAAACAAGGCCAGGGGCCGACTGTAGAACAGACCATCACTTACTCATATGCAAATTCAGGTTGAAGTTAAAGAAGATTAAAACAGGTCCACAAGAGCCAAGTATATTATCTTAAGTTTGTTGTTGTTGTTAAGTGCTGCCGAGTCGATTCCGACCCATAGTGACCCTGTATAGGGTTTCCAAGGAGCAGCTGGTGAGCTTGAACCGCCGACCTCGACATTCAAATGACTTTGCAGTCTGACGCATTAGCTCACAGAAGCCACACCATTACTACCTGAATTTAGAAACCATCCCAAGAGTGCATTTGAGGCATTGAACACAAATGACCGAGTTATGGGATGACATCAAGGACATCATGCATGAAGAAAACAAAAGATCATTCAAAAAGACAGGAAGTAAAGACAAGACTAAAATAGGTGTATTAAGAGACTCTGAAATGCAAATGAAGAGTTACTAAAGCTAATGGAAGATATGATGTAAAAGAACTGAACAGAAGATTTCAAGAGTGCCTCCAGAAGATAAAGTAAAGTATTATAATGAAATGTGCAAAGTTAGAAAATTGGAACCAACTTAAGGGTGTGGACCAAGGATACCTGTGGTTGTAATCCCATTTGTGAATAAGGTTCTCTTTGTCATGTTAATGATTCTATGTTAGTGTAGGGTGTGTCTTAAACCTCCTTACTTTTGAGATATCAAAGGAGCAAATTCATCACCGAAGCAAACAAGCACAAATAGGGGAAAGATTCCACAGAGGTATAAGTCAATATGGAACTGAGGAATGCTAGGGTTGGAGAAATTAAGACAAAGATTTTTCCCTTAGAGGGAACAGAGAGAGCCTTCCCTAGAACAAGTGCTCTGAATTCAGCCTTCCAGACTCCCAAACTGTGAGAAAATACATTGCCACTTGCTAAAGTCACCCACTTATTCTGTTATATCAGCACTAGGTAACTAACATGCTCTTCAAAGTGGAAACCTGGCAGAAGATGAAATTGTTCCTTGCTTGTGGGCATGAAGGGAAGAGGGAGAGAGACAGAAGGAGAAAAAGGAGGGGATGGGTGCTGTGACGAAGGGTACATAGGCATTTATTGCCCACAGTTGAAGCCAGGCACCTGGCTCCTTGCCAGCTCTATGCTCAGCTGGACCAGGAAGCTGCCACTTCTTTTGGCTCTTAGGAAGTTAACTTGGATGCTGAAAGGCAGCCCTTTTTCCTCAGAGGCTGACATGGTAATGCTGGCTGTCAGCTTACCCATTTGTCGCTTCCTAACAAGCAGCTGAGGTCACCAGCTATGAAAACAGAGCTCTAGAGGAAAACACTAAGGTGCTCCTAGCATCGGGAAGCAGAGACATCAGACATACTAACAGCAGCCCTGCTGTATTGCTCCTACCCGCTGGTCACGAAGACAAGGATGCCTAAGCCCAAGGAAGAAGAACTGGATGTATTGAGTACTTTCTATATGTGGGCACTGTACTCAGTAAGAGTGGGTCATCTCATTTAACCTCCTCATTTACTTTTTTGTTTTGTTTTATTATTAATTATGTGATAGTTTACATGGGAGAACATTAGCTTTACATTCATCCTATTGTAAATCGTTTCATTGCCATGGTTACAATCTCCTCCATGCATCATCAACCAACCAAAGGGTATACCCTGCAAGCCTGCCCCCCGGCCATCAGCACACAGCCCCTCTCCTCCCCAGAGTCTAGGGTCCCCAGCCACTCCATCTCTCCATGTCATTGTCTCTGCCTCCATCTCTGGCATCATTCTTCTCTGGGTAGGGTCCTGCTCTCCGCTCTTCTCCCTTGATGGTTGCAGGGACCTCCGCTCCTGGACTGCAAGTTAATCACTCCCCTCCTTTTGCTATAAAATGTCTACCTTTACATTTCCAGCCCTCACAGTCAGTCCTGGTAGCAATTATTCACTATTGTACCACATGAGTGCTATCCCCATCTCTTCTCATCAGCCTCACCCAGACAGACTGGATGCTACTTCCTCATTAACTTTTGTTGTTGTTAAGTGCCATCGAGTTGGTACTGACTCATGGCAACCCTGTATAGGGTTTCTAGGAGCAGCTGGTAAGTTTGAACCACCGACCTTGTGGTTCAAACCAGACTTGCAGTCCAGTGCTTTAATCCCACAGCACCGCACCAGCAACTCCTATCTGGTGTCAGACAACCAATTGCTGTAAAGTTCATTGTAACTCTTGGTGAGCCCACGTGTGTCAGAGTAGAATTGTGCTCCACAGGGTTTTCAATAGCTTTTTTTCTTTTTCTTTTTCTTTTTTTTAAAGTAGATTGCCAGGGTTTTCTTCTGAGGTGCCTCTTGGTGGACTAGAACCTCTAATCTTTCGCTTAGCAGCCAAACACATTAACTGTTTGCACTACCAGGGACTCCAACCAGGCACATACTATAAATAACCTTGTTTTTAAGTGAGAAAATTGAAGTAAATTACTCCACGGAATCAGAATTTGAACTCAACACCAGACCTTAATCTCAGAGCGCATCCAGTCCAGTCTCTTCATTTTGTGAAAGGGGTTAGGAAATAAGGGGTTTCGAATCAGAAGACATGGGTTTGAATTCCAGCTCTACCACACTATAGCAGGTTGCCTATCTCTGTGGACTCCCGTTTACACCTGTAAAACGGTGAACAACCCCTGGGATTTCTTTGAGGCTCAAACAGCACAACTGATAAGGAAGAACTTTGGGGAGGGTCAGGTACTACACAAATCATGACAATAGAGGTTTTTGCACAGGTTGTTCCTATGCCTGGAACACGCTTCTCTCTCCTATCTCGCCCTGCCCCACTAATTCCCGATTACCTGCAGTCTAGGACCAGGAGACTGTGTCCCAGAGGTTCTGGGTCCTCATTTCAGGTTCCTGTCTGCTTACCTGTCTACCTCCACCACACTGTATGTTCAGGTGTGCAGGAGACCATCCTATGCCTGCTGAGTCCCTAGGGCCCCACACAGTGTTGCATACTGTCTGTGGATTGAGGAAAAAAACAAAACCATTTGGTGGTTTAGCCAGAACCAGGACCTGCCACCAGGTCCTCTGGCCCCCAGGACAAGTATTCAAACCCTTGGAGCAGCCTCATATGTTACATCTTCTACCTAAGTCTCTCCAGGACTGGATTGCTTCTCTGATAAGCCTGCTGGGAATACTAGAGGGGAGAGTCAGACCAGGTTGGGTTCAAGTCACTTGCTTCTCTGCTTGTTACCTATGTACATTCTTTTACTGCACTGTGTCAGTTTCCTCCTCTGTAGATTAGGGGTTTAAACGCACCTGCCTCCAAGGTGGTTCAGGTATTATATTTCCCAGCGTTCTCTGTACCTGGCACAGCTGAACACTCAGTACTTGAAGGATGTTCTTCCCTCAGGAGTCATTTTCTGCCACTCAGGATCTCATGACATGGACCATGACCCTCTCCCCTACCCCTTTGGCCTTCCATTTGGACATGATTCCAGTGATCTCAATAATGCCTGGTCCACCAGCCCCATGGGTGAAAGGCATACCAATCTATTTCCGTAAAGATCACAGCCTTGGAATCCCCATGGGCCAGTTCTGCTCTGCCCTATATTGTTGTTGTTAAGTACCGTGGAGTCGGTTCTGACTCATAGCAACCCTGTACAGGATTTCTGAGGCTGCAAATCTTTACGGGAGCAGAAAGCTTAATTTTTCTCCCATGGAACAGCTGGTAGTTTCGAACTGCTGACCTTGAGGTTAGCAGCCCGATTTGTAACCACTACTCTAGGGTCACAATATGTCAGAATTGACTTGAAGTGGGTTTGGTTTGGGCTTTTTTTCTGGACCACCAGCCTTTAATGTGCCTGGCACTTTATGGAGAATTGAATAAATGTGATTTTATGTTTTAAAAATAATAATAACCCTGGAAAAATGTATTTAAGATCTATATGCTGAAAACTACAAAGCTACTGATGAAAAGAATCAAAGATCTGAATATATGGAGAGAGCTAAGACATGTGGTGCTCTGGTAGCGTAGTGGTTATGAATTGGGCTGCTACTCTCAAGGTTGGCAGTTCGAAACTTCCAGCTCTTCCATGGGAGAAAGATGAAGCTTTCTGTTCCCATAAAGATTTGCAGTCTCAGGAACCCTGTGCAGGACTACTATGAGTTGGAACCGACTCCATGGTACTTAAAAAGAACAAGGCATATGGTGAGTCCTGGTGTGGCACTGTGGGCTAATGCATTGGACTGCAAAGTCGGTTTGAACCTCAAAGTTGGCAGTTCAAGCTCACCAGTTGCTCTTTGGAAGCCCTATACAAGGTTGCTATGGGTTGGAACCAACTCGACGGAACTTAACAACAAGGCATGTGGTGGTACTGTCAGACAATCACTGGATCAAAAGGTCGGTTTGAACCACAAAGCTGGTGGTTCAAACCCATCAGCTGCTCCGCAGAAACCCTATACAGGCTTGCTACATGTCAGAACCAACATGACAGCACTTAACAACAGCAATGGTGTTGGTGAATTGGAAGATTCAGTACTGTTAAGCTGGTATTTCTCCCCAAATGAACAGATTCTCACAATTCCAATTCAGAATTCCATCAGGATTTTTTTTTTTTATAGCATTCAACAAATTTATTCTAAAATATATAAGAAAGGTAAAGGAAGTAGGGTTGCCAAAGCAATTATGAAAAATAACTAAGTTGCAAGTCTCATACTACCTGATTTTAAGGGTTACTGTAAAGCTACTGGATTCAAGACTATGAAATTGCCAAAGGAATACAAAGATTAACAAATAGAGTCCAGAAATGGAATCATATATATGGCCAATTGATTCTCAGCAGAAGTGCAAAGGCAAGTCAATGTAGAAAGGCTAGTTGTTTCAGTAAATGGTGCAGATAAATTGGATTGTTATTGTTGTTAAGTGCCATCACATCGGTCCCACCTCACAAGAACCCTGTATAGAGTTTCCGAGGAATGGCTGATGGATTTGAACTGCCAACCTTATAGTTAGCAGTCCAGTGCTGATCCTGCAGTGCCACACCAGGGCTCCAGATAAATTAGATATCAGTATGTTAAACTAAGGAGCTCTGGTAGCATTGTTGTTGTTGTCAGGTACCATCGAGTCGGAACCGACTCATAGCGACCCCATGCACAGCAGAACAAAACAATGTCCCATCCTGGGCCAACCTCACTACCGCCACCACACTTGAGTCCATCAATGATGCCACCTG
>NW_006408565.1:19578643-19580995 GCF_000296735.1 Chrysochloris asiatica | reverse complement strand
TTTCACTCAATCCACAATAAAAACCATAAATTAAAAAAAAAAAAAAAAGTACCATGGACTGCCAGAAGAACAAACCAGTTTGTATTGGAAGAATTACAATCAGGATGCTCTTTAGAAGCCAGTATTATGAGACCTCATCTCTCATATTTCGGACATATTATCAAGAGGAACCAGTCCCTGGAGAGAGACATCATGGTTGGTAAAGTGGTGGATTAGCAAAAAAGAGGAAGACCCGCAATGAGATGAGTTGGCGCAGAGGCAGCAGCAATGAGCTGTGCAGGACCAAGTAGTGTTTTGTTCTTTTGTACATAGTGAGTTAGAACCAATTTGACAGCACCTAACCAAGAGCAATTTATAACCAAGTATGACAGATACCACCATCTGTCAGTTTGCTAGGATGCTGTGTGTTGTCTTGTGTGTTGCTATGATGCTGGAAGCTTGCACATGTATTTCAACATGCCAGCAGTGTCCCCACCGGTGACATCATAGAAGGGTAGATTTCAATGGATTTTCCAGATTAAGACTAGAAAGATAGGCCTAGTGATCTACTTTTAAAAATCAGTCAATGAAAAATCCATGGATCATAATAATTTCTGATAATGTGCTGGAAGATGAGTCCCCTATGTTGGAAGGCACTCAAAATACACAGAGGTGGTAACAGTGGATTCAAATATACCAGTGATCATGAAGATGGCATGGACTGAAAAAGGTTTCACTGTGTTGTACGGAAGGTTGTCATGAGTTGGAGGTGACTCATAGATAACTAATAACAACAACCATAGTGTCTTGGATGGTGAAGGAAAGAACTAGAAGAGCAGGATAAGGGGATGGGGCAGATGCTTCCTTAAGGTGAGATTCCAACAAAGACTTGATGGAAGTCTGAGCGAGCATTGTGGATATCTGGGGAAGAGCTTTCCAGGCAGACAGGCTTGTGCAAAAGCTCTGGGGAGAAGGGGAGGTGCTGATGGGTGGACTGTCTGGATGGTTGATCAAACAGCATGGAGGCCGTTATGGTTGAAGTGTAGTGAGTGAGGGGGCCAGTATAGGAAGTAAAGTCTCAAAGGTGGAGGTGGGGCCAGTCATGCAGGACTTTTGCTCAGAGAGAAATGAGAAACCATTGGAGGGTGGGTGTAACATGGCCAGATGAGAATCCCTCTGTTGACTGGCCGCTGTGTGGAGAAGAGATTGCAGAGAACCATGGGTAGAAGCAGAAAGGACAACTAAGAGTGGTTGCAATAACTCTGGCACACAGTGAGAGTAGCTTGAACCAAGATGGTGGCAATAAGGTGGTGAGAGGTGGTCATGTCTTGACTATTATTATTTTTTGCCTTTCATTATCAGTGTATTTATTTATTAATTGTCTAAAACAAAAACTTATTGCAATTCCACTCCTAGGTATATGCCCCAAGTATTTTAAATCAGTGATACATATACACCAATATTCATGGCAGCATTGTTTTTAATACCTAGAGGTAGAAACAACCCAAGTGTCCATCAGCAAATGAATGGATAAACAAAATGTGGTACACATACTAAATGGAATATTAATAAAACACAAGAGAAATGATGCTTGAACACATGTTGCAACATGGACAAACCTTGAAAACATTTTGTTGAATGATAGAAGTTAGTCACAAAAAAACAAATATTGTATAATCCCACTTAGATAAACTATACAGAAGAGAAACATGCATAGAAACATCAGTTTATTAGTGATTACCAAGGCTTGGGGAGGAGGGAGTGGGGGTTATTACTAAAAGTACCAAGTTTCTGTTCAGGGTGGTGAAAAACTTTTAGAAACAGTGGCGATGACTTTACAACATGGTGACTATAATAATTAGCATACACCTAAAATAGACAAAATGGCAAACTTTTAGTTATACACATTTTATACAATTAAAAGAACAAAAACAAAAGACAATCATCTATTATCTCATGGACTCTATGAGTCAGGAACATGAAAGTGGCTTAGCTGGGTGGTTTGGGCTCAGGGGCTCTGATGTAGTTATGTTCAGGTTGGCAGCAGGGCCACAGTCGTCTGAAGGTTTTGAGTGAGGCTGGAAGATCCACTTCTAACATGGTGCACCCACGTGGTTACTGGTGAAAGGCTTCAGTTCCTTGCCACATAGACTTTTTTAAAACAAAGCAAAACTTTTTATTGTAAATTGAGTGAAGTTTGGTCAAGTTGTTTTTAATGTAAATACCTTACTGAAATAGTTGATGAATAATCTACACATATTTTGAAAGTAGTACCATCAGGATTGGAGGAAGACTCATTAACAACCTGCGATATGCAGATGATACAACCTTGATCGCTGAAAGTGAAGAGGACTTGAAACATTTACTTATGAA
>NW_006408565.1:19571579-19577978 GCF_000296735.1 Chrysochloris asiatica | reverse complement strand
ACAACAACAACAACAACAACCAATAGGTTGGATGTGGGATGTGAGACAAAGAGGTCAATGTCCAGGGTTTTGGCCTGAACAAGTAGGAGACTGAAGGGACCATTGGCTATGATGGAGAAAGATATGTGGATATGGACTTATAATCTGTGAAAGTTGAATTCTCTTCCATCACTATACCTAGGAAACTCTGAACATCCCCACTGGCCTTCCTAACTCCTCACCTTTTTTCAGGCCTTTCAGGTATCAAAGAGATGTTCGACCTCAGCATTCCTCTGGCCACCTTCCCTAACCCTTCTAGACTGTGGTCCTTGCTCTTCATGCTGACCTCAATTCCAAAGTTTCTCACTATTTAGTAACTGCCTGTTTAGTTAACATCTGCTCCTGCTCTGAGAACTCCTTGGGGTCTGATGCATCTTTATTTCTGGACCCTTAACACAGGGCTTATGTTGGAAGAAATACAAACAGAATGCTTAGAAACTAGAATGGCCAGACTTCGTCTCTCTTACTTCAGATATAGTGTCAGAAGGGACCAGTCCCTGGAGAAGGACATCATGTTAGGTAAAGTGGAGGGTCAGAAAAAAAGAGAAAGACCCCCAGTGAAATGGATTGGCACAGTGGTAGCAGCAATGGGGTCAAGTTTAACAACAATTATGAGGCTGGCATAGGACCAGGCAGTGTTTCATTCTGTTGTGTATAAGGTCACTGTGAGTCGGAATTGACTCAGTGACACCTAACAACAACAACCAACAGCACAGGGCCTAGTTTGGAGTAGGTTTTCAATACATATTGGTTGGATGAATGAATATATGATGGTCCTTAGAGGAAAACAGGTTTCTCCATAACCCAAGAACTTAGCAGTCTCAATCAGTAAAGACCAATTAGACCAGTGAGTTATTGATGTTTAACAAACCACATCAGAACTTAAGTAGCTTAAAATAGCAACTTTTATTTAGTTCACAATTTTGCATGTTAGCTGTTTAGGCTGGTCTCAGCTAGGCAGTTGTTTGGGTCTCAGCTTGGTTCTCTTATGTGTCTGCGGTTGGCTATGGACAAGCTTTGCTGATCTTGGCTAGGCTCTCATCTGAGGTCTTAGCTGCGATAACTGGACTGACCCAATTCTGAGACACACGGGCTCTAGTGTTCCAGCAGGCTAGCCCAGACTTGTTCTGACAGAGACCAAAGAGAGTGCACCAGACCTCTTGAGACCTAGACTTGGAACTGGTAGACCATCACTTCCTCTACTTAATCAATTAACCCAAGTAAGCCGCAAGATCAGTTCAAACTCAAGGGGTGGGGAACAAAACTCTACTTCTATTACACTGTGAAGGCAAAGTTAAAGGGAGACAAGAACAGTTGTGGTCATTTTTGCAATGTGCTATACCAGTCAGGCACGCTAAAGGTCAGAATCTACCCAAATTGCATCACTTTAATATTTATTAGAATGTAAGTCTGATGCAACCAGGGATTCTAAATCTGAATGGAAAATTTGGCTACATTTGATTCCCTCTCCCATCTCCTCTTCCTCCATTTCTTTTTAAATCTCTTCCTCTCTCTCTTTTCTGGTATCTTCTTTCTTGTTCTACTCAGACTCTGCCAAGATTCTACTTCCCACTGGGCATACATAGTCCAGCCAAAAGCAACTGACCACTGGGGCTAACTGTGGCTTCTTTCTGGTCATGTCATCCACATGGCAGCAGCGGGAGACTGCTATTCTCATGATGCTCTGCCTCCTGAGAGATGAAAATGGTATCCATGTTTTCCTATCTGGGGGGTTACACAAAGCAGACCTTGAGCAGATGAGAAACAAACTCTAAGTGTGCCTTTTGGGTCCCTTGAGTGTGCACCAACCCCTTTGCTCAACTTGATTTGGTCCCAGCTAGATCTGGATTGTAGGGGTAGCTTCCAGGTCTGCCCTGCATTCTGATTTGGGGTTGGGGTGGAGGAAGAGTTCTGGATAGATCTTATTGCCTCTTCCTTTCCAGAAATGTCCAGAGATGGGTTATTCGGGATGCCTCTTCCCCACATGGCTTTATTCATAGCACTTTCTACTTTCTGAATGTATTATGGTCTGCTCCCTCTCTAAAATGAACACAAGGTCCCTCTGGGTAGGGATTTAGTCTGTTTCATTCCTGATCTCTAGTTCCCAAGAGCCGAGCATCAAGGAAGACAGGAGGACCCTGCACTAGAATGTTGCAGGGTAAGCTGCCCCTTGAGGGAGACATTTTACTGAGAGAAGGACTGGGGCCTGGTGGGGGTAATCTGGAAGGCTCCCTAGAAGAGTGATATTGGAGCAGATGCTGAACATCAAAGAGGACCCTATAGCCCCCTAGCACTGGAGCTTGCGCCTGCCACATCGGGGCCGGCTGGAGAAGAACTGCTTGAAGGTTTTCTCATAGGTGGACAGGCTCTCTTTGAAGCAGTACACAGATTGCTTGTCACATTCGCAGGCCTTCAGTCCACAGAGGCAGCCAACACCAGGACTCAGGGCACATTCACCTGCAGAAAGATAGGGGTTAGAGGGTCATTGGGAGCATCCAGCAAAATCCACCCCCGCCAGGGTTTGGCTCTAAGATTGGGGAGAATGAAGAGTGAGATGCCAGGGATCCATAGTTACAACAGAAATGAAAGAAACCGAGAAGCCTTTTCTTTCTTCTCTAAGCCCTTCCACAGCCACATCTGGACATCCCACAAGTGCTGAAGTAAAGAGAAGCCTGGAGGGAGTTAAGATGGGGAGAGTGTGGGCTGATGAAAACAGGTACCCTGAATTAGGTTGAGTTCATGTGGGCAGTTCTTTTGGAAGTTACCAGCCCACAGTCCAAGACAAACCCCAAACCAAAAACCACTGTTGTCAAGTAGATTCTCACTCATGGAGACCCCATGTGCTATGGAACAGAACTTCTTCACAGGATTTTCTTGGCTGGAAGCTTTACAGACATGGATTGCCAGGACTTTAGTGTGGTTTTGAACCTCTAACCATCTGTGACACCCAGAGACTAAGCCAAGGCATCGGGACCCATGTTCTCAGAATTCATCTCATACTCCAACAGTTTACTTGCCATCCCACCTGGATGTCTCCAGCATCTGCTACCTAAGAGGTTCAAAAGGGAACTCCTGATTAGATGGATGTTTCTCCACCCTCCATGCCTGTCCTTCACCCACACTCTTGTCTCAGTAAATGACACCAACTATTTTTGACTCAAGTCCTTTGTCTTTTCACATCCAGTCCACCAGCAAGTCCTAGGGGGGTGGGGGAGGGTGGGTATACTATTTCATCCTCTGTCCATTGTCTCCACCTTCTTGACCACTACCCAGATAGCCATCATTATTAACTCTTCCTTCCTGAATTAGGTTCTGCTTAAATCCCTGCTGTGGCTTTCCCATTATTTAGAGAAGAAATCCTAAGTCCTTGCCAAAGTCTACAACGCAGGCTGCTTCTTGCCAGTCTCTCCATTTGGAATCGATCCCTGTGCTCTGGAAATCACTGCAATTTTACCTCCTCAAACAGGACCTCCCTAGACCACTGGATCTAAAGCGTTCTCTCCCATCATTCTGTCCATTTCTGTCATGGTACTTTCACAATCTGTACTGTTTTGACCTGTTTACTTGCTGACTGTCTCTTCTCAATGAAGTGTAGGCTCCGTGAGGCCAGGATCTTGTCTGTCTTCCTCATCACAGTATTTCCACCATTCAAACAGATGCTGACACATGCGCTCAGTATTAGGTGAGACCTTTTGTTTAACAGAGCTGTGATGTCCTGTGTGTCTGAGTGAGCATATGTGGAAGGGGTATTTAAGGTACATTTTCCTATTCTAGATAACTCTACCCCAGTTCTGCTCTCCTTTTAGGGTTTGAAGGAGACCCTCAGTATCCTCACCTTTAAGGACTCCTGGTATCTCAATGGCTGAAGCACTCAGTTGCTAACTGAAAGGTTGCTGACGTAAACCCACCAGCCTCTCCATGGGAGAAAGATGTGGCAGTCTGTGCCTGTAAAGATCACAGCTTGGAAACCCTCTGAGGAAGTTCGAGTCTGTCCTGTAGGGTCACTATGAGTCAGAATTGACTCAACAACAATGAATTTGCTTCTGGTTTTGGCATCTTCGTAGATGAGGTACTGTTTTTGCATTCCATATGAGAGACTCGGGTTCTGTTCTCAGCCATTGTGTCTCATGCACAACTACCACCTGTCAGTGGAGGTTTGTGTGTTGCTGTGATAATAAATAGGTTTCAGTGGAACTTCCAGACTAAGAGAGATTAGGAAGAAAGGCCTGAAAATCTACTTCTGAAAACTCTGTGGATCACAATGGTCAGATTCACAACTGAACATGGGCATGGCCCAGGACTGGGCAGCATTTTGTTCCATTGTATATGTGGTCATCAAGAGTCAGGAGCCAATTCAAGGGTAGCCAATAATAACAATCCTCGTCAATAAAATGGTGATTAAATAATAGTATCAGAATGAAGAATAGTGTCACGTCGTAGGTTTGTCATGAGGATTGATGCTGTTTATAGATAGAGTGGTTTAGATGTGCCTTGTACACAGAAAGTGCTGCAAATGCTTACTGGTGTGGCGTTGTAGGATATGCACTGCACTAAAAGGTCTGTTTGAACCAGAAGGTCAGCGGTTCAAACTCACCACATGCTCCTTGACAACACTATACAGGGTGACTATAAGTCAGAACTGATTGACACGTAACAACTACAGTATTAGAATTTTGCTCTCTTAGCTTCACCTATAGAAAAAAGAAATACCTTTTAATTCTTTTGTGATTCACGTGACATATAATACCCACCTACATTTTCTACCCCTAAAGTTTAGTGGGAAGTAACTGTCCTACTTTTAGTGTGTGCTGTCATTTGGTGGGGGCCTATGTAATCTGCAAAGACGGGCCTCATCCTATCCACCCCAGAACTAGAGATCCCTTGGGACATATGTGTCCCACTAAGTGTATCCACATCCATATTGTCTCAAAAAATTTTTTTAAATGTTTATTTCATTCAAAACGTCTTTCATTACCAAAAACACATGGCTTCAACAAAAAATTAAAATCAGAAAATAATTTGGTCTTGAAAGAGTTAAGTTGGACCCAGTGCTGGCTAGAATCTGTTTGCCATTCTCTCTTTCCAAAGTCCACAATGCCTTCAGGAAGCTGTCCTCCCACATCTCCCTGGAGATTTGATTTCTCAAGACATGTCAACACCCACCCTACGCTGCAGCCGCACCTCCGTTCACCCGCACGAATATGCCAGCGATGTTCACACCTCTGGGGCTGGTTCCTGTGGTTCCTACTGTTCCTAATGCCTGGACTACCTTTGCCCTCCCACACCCTCCTCTCCATCTGTGACAATCCATCAAGACTCAAGTTTAGCTCCCCAAGGGAGTCCTTTCAGAGATTTCGTCCCCATCCATCTCTCTTCTTTTGTCCTTAGAACATCACTGTCTTCCCTTTCAGAGCAGCAGCCCTGGTCTGCAGGGCAACCCACTAGGTCCTGAAGGATTGGTTCTCTGCCCCATCTATCCTCCTTCTCTTCCCAAAGAGTCTGATGCCCAGGGCTGCCACTGCTCCCACCCCTCCCCAACCACTGCCTCTCCACTTCTTTCTCATCTTTCCCGTTTTCAGTTTATTCCTTGTCTTCTGTTCCTTTCTTATTTTCCATCCCATCTTCCTTCCATCTCTATTCTTTAAGCCTCTCTCTTTCTTCTTCTCTCACTCCCCTCTCCCTTTCTTGCCATTTCTTCTGATCCTTTCTAGTGTGTGGAGTATAATTATTTACTTGAACATTCAGTTCTACCTCTTATAACATGCCCCAAGCCTTTTGTGACTGCTCTTGAGCATGGCCTAGACCCTCATTTTCTGTGGGCACCACTTAGCCTTGTTAGGATCAGACCTCAAAACCTGGAAAAAGAGGCAGACCTTAAGCCAAGAAATGCCATCCTTGGCAGCCTTGATCTAGATCCTTCATCTCCCAGTTTTCTGATGGAGAAGCTGAGGCATGAATAAAGGAAGTTACAACTTCAAGACATTCCATGAAATACATATCTACAAATGAGGCCTGGGAAGAAGATGTGCATTCCTGCTGATGGGTAACCCAGGACCACTGTCTGAACCCTGGCCTCATGGGCAATCATGACCTTCTCTAAATTCTTTCTCTGGGTGCTCTTGTACAGACTCAGAGCTTTAAATGCCATCTGAGACTAATGACTCTTAAGTTCTCAACTCTTGCCCAGACTTTTCTTTGACTCAGATAGGCATGTGCCTCCTAGGGATGTCTACTCTGCATCTCAAATGCAACATGTTGTTGTTGTCATGTGCCATCGAGTCGGAACCGACTCACAGCGACCCCATGCACAGCAGAACGAAACAATGTTCGATCCTGGGCCAACCTCACTACCGCTGCCAC
>NW_006408565.1:19567444-19570474 GCF_000296735.1 Chrysochloris asiatica | reverse complement strand
TTTCTGTATTACCTTTAGCAAAACTTTGCTTGCTTGAGATATCAAAGAGATTGTCTGATGATTTCCGCATTCTGTTGGGTCACCTAATGCTGGCTTTTTTGGTTCATCTCCTCCCATTTTCCCAAGCTCCCTAGATGGCACTGCTATCTATGGCTGCTTATGCTGAGTACCTAGGACCCATCCTGTCTTACCTTCATCCATATCCAAACCAGCAGCAGATCTTGTCAATTCTCCTTCCAAATATACACAGCATCTGAAACTTCCCTCCACTTGGTCCAGGTCACCACTACTTCTCCCCTCCTAACAGGCTTCCCTCTTTCCTCTCTTGCTTCTTTTCTTTGCACAATAGCAGAGTGATCTTTCTAAATCAAATGAGAACATATCACGCCCTACTTCCTAATGCAATAGAAGCAGAGGCAGCTCCTTCCCATGTCCCCCAAGTCCTGTAGGCGCTATTTCCAGCCCAGCCCCTGCTTTTCAAGGCCCCTCTGCTCCTGCCACACTGGTCTGAGGTCTTGGTCCAAACGCCACCTCCTTGGTCATCTTCCCTACCCTCCACTCTCTTCATTTTCTATTCCATCTCTCACTTTATATTCCCAATAGCACTTGTATTTACAAAAACCCCCTGGAATGCAAGCTCCTTTTGTCTTTTCCATTGCTGATCTTTAACCTCCATCTAAATGATTGCTTAACACCCAGTAGATGCTTCATCAGTATTTTCTGACTGTTCAATTGACTGGGGAAATCCCTGGATGATGCAAACAGTCAACTGACTTAGCTGCTCATCAAAAGTTTAGCGGTTTGACTTCACCCAGAGGCAACTCCAAAGACAGGCCTAGACATCTGTTTCTAAACCTCCAGTCATTGAAACTCCTATGGAGCATAGTTCAACTTTGACACACATAGGTCAACAGGAACTGGTTTTGTTTGGGTTTGCACTAACTGGAGACAGTTCTGGGGCAGTGCAAGGAGCATGGTCCTATGATGCAGGAAGCTAGACTCTGGCTCCAGATCCAATGCTTCCAGGCTGCATGATCTTGAGCATGTCATTTCCCTTCTAGGAGCCAGTTTCTTCAGCTTTTCAAATGGGAATAAGATACTGCACTACCTATTTCATGAGCTTTGCATTCCCTCATTCACTCACTAACCAAGCCTAGGTTGAGTTTCTAACATATGTCTGCCTGTGCTAGGAACCAGGGCCATTCTCTGGAGAATGTGTCCCTGAGCAAGACCACTCTCTTAGGAAGTTCATTTGGGGTAGAGTCTACACATATGAACACATCAGTCCACATGCTGATTTCAGATAGACACATTTCCTACAGGAGAGAATCAGGCTGGTGTGCCAGAGCCTGGAGGCAGTGGTGAGGAATAGCTTCAGTAGTACATGTGAAAGGTTTTTGCAAACTATGAATTCCTTATCACAAGTTAAGCATTTAACTGCTAACTAAAAGTTGGCAGTTCTTATCCACTTAGCAACTCCAAAGGAGAAAAAGACCTGGGTATCTGTTTCCATAAAGATTGTTGATGTTGTTGTTTTGAAGTGCCATCAAGTCAGTTGTGACCCATAGTGACCCTGTATATGCTTTCCGAGGAGCAGCTGTTGAGCTTGAACCGCTGACCTTGCAGTTCAAACGGCTTTGCAGTCTGGCACATTAACCCACAGCACCACACCAGGGCTCTTCCTAAAGATTGCTGTTGTTAGGTGCCATCAAGTCAGTACTGACTCATAACGGCCCTGTGCATAAAGATTACAGCCTAGGAAACCCTATGGGGCAGCTCTGTTTTGCCACATGGGGTCTTTAGGAGTCAAAAAATTGGCTTGTAGGCACACAACAGCAACAGCCCTACCCTCATCACCACCACCCCCCTTGGCACAAGTGGGAAGTGGTGGTAAAGTTGGCTGGGCACCCGGCCTTTACCTCCCACCCCCGGGTTTCTCCCCACACAACACCTGTATGTATGTGTGGGTGGAGAAGGGGTGTTACCGCTGAGTGATCTGAAAGTCCCTTGCAAATGCCAAATGGTTATGTAAGCCCCCACCCACCCAGTGGAGGGATACAACAACCTGGCAGGTTGCCTAAGGGCAGCTGTACCCACCAGGCAGATTGGCCCCAGGGCTTGGGTTATAGTCTTTCTCTGCACTGATCTCCAGGTGACATTTAGAGACATGGACCAAGTTGTTTTTCTCCTCGCCTGCTTACTGACTGCATCCCAGAGAGGTTGCCAGTTGCTAGGTAACCTGGGACTGGGTTTGGGTGCAGGAGACTGGAGAGGTGGTTAATCCTTGTGGAGGCAGCTCTTTGAACAGAAGTGAAAAGCCAAAGGAGAAAGTCCTGGTCACCTGCTCCCATCAAGATTGTTGTTGTTGCTCTTTTAGTTTTGGCAGGGTCAGAGCAGAGTCAGGTAGGACAGGTTCCATGAGGGAGGGGCTGAAAACCCTGAGAAGCTGCTCTCATGTAACAGCACCAGAGCTCTGGATCTAGCATAAGGTGCAGAGCATCAGTTTCCAGCAAATGTCAGTGGAAAAATCACAGTACAAAGGAAAATATTGTGATTTAGGAATCGGTCAAGACACAGGACTCCCTCTGCAGCCATCCTGCCTGGGCAGAGGTCAGAGGATGGGGCTACAGTCAGACCAGCACAGGGAACTGCGGCACAGGGAACCAGTGCTAAAAGTGGTCCAGTGACATTTGCAAAAGGAGGTGTGTGTGGGGGGGAGTTCTACACATTTTTCCTCCTCTTCCCTGTCGCACCTTCTTTGCTAAGCCCAGACGCCTTCAGGCAGGTGGGTGTGCACCCCCCAAAAAGTTCAGCATTGCAACCACAGCTTTCCCATAGCACACAAAGAAAGAGCCCATCGGTCCAAGGGCAAATTATTTTTCTGCTGCTTTTGACTTCTACCTGTGGGTCCCAGCCCTAAAGTTAACTTGTGCAGGACCCTTTAATCCTAACTATCCAGCAAGGAAAAAAACAGGTTTGACCTGACAGATAAACCATATGAACAATCTGTAAAATCCCAACATAAAAAGA
>NW_006408565.1:19546399-19562224 GCF_000296735.1 Chrysochloris asiatica | reverse complement strand
AAATGGAAGAACAAGGCTGATGGGAGAACAGTTAGGCAGGTTCACATGGTCTAAGTGGGACAGAGGTAAATGATGATGTATGCACAACCTTGGAACAACAGGGCTTCTGGATACAGGGATTGAGGCATGGTTTGAAGGGGTAAAAGAGGGGAATAATGTTAAGATGCTTGGCTGTCTTTTGAATCTTGGTTTCCTTTGCTTACCATAATGAAATAGACACTTGAGGGGGCAGAAAGGAATAGCCAGAAACATCACAATAGAAAGCTTGTAAGTCCATCTTCAACCTTTAACTGATTGGAATACCTTAAAGGTGGCTACAAGTTACTCAGTGAAAAAGGCCTCCTGTAGAGCTTTTGCATTGCATAAGACCATAGGTGGAAACCAGAACCCCATCCAGAACTGTCTGAGGTGGGAAATTTCCTCTGGAAAGGACAAGTAGACCAGCCTGGAGCAGCTAGAAGAACAGGAAATACTGCGTGAAGAAAGACCAGCAGGAAAAATCCGAAACAATTATAGCAGTCTGATTGATTACTACAAGAACAAGTAAGCTGTTCACCTGAGAGTCATCAAGGCAAGTGGTCGGGTCCCCTCAGAGCAAACTCCCTTCCAAGATAGGACACAAGGGGAATGTATGAGCAGGCATGTGGTCTGGCTGGTGACCACGTTGGTCACTGATAAGGGGAAGAGGGGGAAAAACAGCAAAGAAGTTGGGATCTGAGTCCGACCACATTCAACAGACTCCTGTGAACTGGGGTGGAGACCTGGATGGCCAGCAGTATGGCAAGATCCAGCAGTACGGCAAGACTCCTGGGCCCAGAGGCAGTGACATGGCCACAGAAGACTAGAGCGGATAGTGAAGAGTCCAGTTGATATGAAGTGAGGGGAGATGCACAAGAACACCCATACTTGCAGATAGTACCCACTTGACCTGGCTTCAATGGCTGGATGATCAGATCTCGACTAGAAGAAGAAAGAAGAGGAAAGGAGAAAAAATAAATAAAAATAAAAGAGTAACCCACTGCAATTTGATTAATTTTACCTATACTTATGGATGTAGTAGCTCAAAAAAGGGAACAAATCTTTACAGCAAGGATCACTCCCACCCCCTCAGTACACAGGGTTGACAGGGATGGGCAACTTGAATATTGGCTATCCAAAATGGGGGGAGGGGCGCTAGAAAGGCAAGAAGTGATGGGCTTACAAGCTTTCAAGAGGGAGCCTAGTTCCAGATGAGGCAGGGGTAGGTAGAACCTCCACTGAATGATTTCCAATCTGTTGGGACTGGGCTGGCAAAAGGAAATGAGGATAAGACTCTTGTGGTACAATAGTGAATAATTGCCATCAGGACTGACTTTGAGGGTCAGAAATATAGAGGTAGATGTTTTTTGACAAAAGGAGGGGAGTGATTGATTTTGCAGCCCAGGATCAGAGGTCCCTGGGACCATCAAATGAGAAGAGTGGACAGCGTGACCTTTCCCAGAGAGGCAGTGACACCAGGGATGGAGACAGAGATGATGACTGGGGCAGATGGAGCGGCTGGGGACACTGGACTCAGGGAAGAGAGGGGCTGTGTGCTGAAGCCCAGGGGTGGGGGCAGGCCTGTGGGGTGTACCCTTTTGTTATTAGATGATGCATGGAAGGGATTGTAATTATTGCAATGAAATGAAATATGATAGGATGAATGTAAATCTGATGTTCTTCCATGTTGTTGGTAGGTGCCATCAAGTTGGCATCGACTCATAACAACACTATGCACAGCAGAACGAAACAACGTCCAATCCTGGGCCAACCTCACTACTGTTGCCACATTTGCATTAATCGATGCTGCCACTTGGCCAATTCATCATATTGGGGGTCTTCCTCTTTTTCTCCGACCCTCTGTCTTACCAAACATGAAATCCTTCTCCAGCGACTGTTCCCTCCTGACAACATGTCCAAAGTATGAGAGAAGAAGTTTGGCCATCTTGGCCTCTAATGAGCAATCTGGCTGCATTTCTTCCAAAACAGGTTATTGGTTCTTTTGGCAGTCCATGGCACTTTTAGTATTCTCCTCCAACATCACAACTCAAAGGCATCAATTCTTCTACGAATTTCCTTATTCATTGTCCAGCTTTCGCATCCATATGAGCTTATTGAAAATACCATGGCTTGGGTCAGGTGCACCATAGTCCTCAAGCTGACATTTTTGCTCTTCAACACTTTAAAAAGTTCCTGTGCAGCAGATTTACCTAATGCAATACGTCGTCATCTGATCTCTTGACTGCTGCTTCTGTGAGTATTGATAGTTGATCCAAGAAAAATGAAGTCCTTGACCCAGTAATTATCAATGTCAAGAAAACAAAAATCCTCACCACTGGACCAATAAACAACATTCTTATCAATGGAGAAAAGATTGAAGTTGTCAAGGACTTCATTCTTCTTGGATTAACTATCAATACTGTATGAAGTTCCCAAGGAACAGTTGGTGTGTTTGAACTGCTGACCTTGTAGTTGGCAGTCCAGCAATTATCCTACCACTCCACACCAGGATTACAGCCTAGAAAACCCTATGGGAAGTTTCTACTCTGTCATATTGGGTCACTATGAGTCAAAAATGGGCTCTAAGGCACACAGCAACAAAAGGGGAGATTTGATCCTGTAAAGGGTCAATGACATTGGTCTGAGGGGATGCAAATCCAAAGAAAAGCATCAAAAAAAAAAAAGTCCTGTATGGTAATCAACAGAACCCAGCCCTTCCCCCCAAAGTAGAGGGAGAAAGGAGATTTAGGAGAAGAAAAAAAAAATCTCAGCATCTAAAAGAAAGGGCATAAACTAAACACTTAATATGTGCCAGACCCTTTCGCTGGGTTATTCTTGTCTATCTGGCAGCATCCTTGTAAAGATGAGAATTTCCACTTTACAGATGAGGGGTCTAATGCCCCAGGGCAGCCTGTCCAATTACCCAGTTAGAAGGGATGTTGTTAAGTGCTGGCAATTTGGTCCCAACTCATAGCGACCCTGTATAGGGTTTCCAAGGAGCGGCTGGTGAACTTGAACCGCCAACCTTGCAGTTCAAACCCACCTAGCAATCAAGTGCATTAGGGATTAAGGTATCATCCTGCCAGACTCCAAAACATGTGCTCACTCCACTCCAGGCATTTTAGTAAGAATGGAAAGATCTAGGGCATTTCAGAGGAGCAAACCTCCGCTGCTTCTATCCTCTCCCTGAGCTAGGGTGGAGCATCCTGTGAAGTTTGCTATAGGCCAGTAAGACTTACATTTGAGGTTGAGCCCTGAAGTCAAGCACATACTCAGCACTGTCTCCACAACCAGTGCCACAAGGCAAGGTGGTGCAAGGCACAATGAACTCTGGGTTCAATCTCAGCATTTCTTTGCCTGGCTGTGTGACCTTGGCCATCTCAGTAACTTCTCTGAATCTCAAGTATTCTTCAAAAACAGAACTAATAATTACTGCTTCAAAGGTTTAGCATGGTGGGCTTTTCCAACCCGTCATCCGTCATCTGCAACCAAACCTCCTCCAAGATGCAGATTTTCATAAAACCCCAGGACAGGGAAGACCATCACTCGTATACAATGGTGGTGGTTGTGTGCAGTGGAGTGGGTTCCGACTCCTGGTGACCCTACATAGAGTTTCTGAGGTTGTAAATCTTTATGGAAGCAGAAAGCTTTATCCTTCTCTTCACAGAACGGCTGATAGTTTCAAGCGTCTGACCTTGAGGTTAGCAGTCTGACTTGTAACCACTATGAAAAAGTAAAAGTCAAGATACAAGATTAGGAAGAAATTCTTCTTGCTTAGTAAAGACTGATCTTTTTCCACAAGCAACTGGAAAAAGGGTTTAGACTACAGCATCCAAAAGGAATCCAGTCTTCATCTTGTATTGAAATTTCATGGTAGTCCTAAGAAAAAGAAGAAGTCATACACTATTCTTAAGAAGAATCAGTATAAGAGAAAGAAAGGTCAGATGGCTATCCAAAAATAGTTTAAAGAGAGTGAAAATGGCAAAAAGAGTCACCTTTGTCAGGAGTGCCCATCATGAATGTGGTTGTTGTTGTTCTGGGCCGTGGAGTCGGTTCCATCTCAAAGTGACCCTGTACCAGGTTTCCGAGGCTTTAAATCTTTACAGGAGCAGAAAGCCTCATCTTTCTCCTGCAGAACAGCTGGTCGTTTTGAACTGCTAACCTTGTGCTAGGGTTTTTATAGCCCGATTTGTAACCTGGTACTAGGATTTTTATAGCCAGCCACTTACATAGATATCACTATGGTGAGTGTTGTTTAATCTACTCTTCAGCAAGCCAGAAGATAAGTAACTGTATGGGTTAAGAATACACATGAATGTATATACATATAAACTAGGTGGGGGCCGTCATGTCTAGCATAGATAATCATAAGGTGTAACTGTTACTACTACACCTATTTGATGGATCCGAAAACTGAGGTCCAGAAAACTCAGGCCAGGTAGTGTGTTGCAGAGCACTGGAAAGACTCCAGATGCATGCGTTTTTGTCTTGGATGGAACCATGTCCTGTGGGCCTTGGGGTCCCCATCACTACAATGAGGGCTTGCTCTGAGTGGTCTCTAAAGGTGCTTTCAGCTATGGAGCTTCCACAAGACTGTGAATGAAAAAGAGTAGCGATTTGGTCTGCCTATCAAGGTCAGCAGTTCAAAACTACCAGCTGTTCCGAGGGAGAAAGATGAGGCTTTCTGCTCCCATAAAGATTCACAGCCTCAGAAATCCTGTACAGGGTCGCTATGAGTCAGAACCGACTCCACGGCACATAACAACAACAACAACAACATCTGGAACCATGGCCCTGGTCTCTGGTGCAGTACTGTCCCTGGATGGGCACTGATAGGCACTCAGTCAGTCCTGAGCAAGTGAATGTCTCTGCTGATTCCTGGAGGTTCTAGCACATATCAGAAGCAGGCCCTTCCGATATCTGTAGATCTGTGGCAAACAGATCTCCCGGCTCTCAGCCCTGTGCCTGGGAGTAGGGGCTTGGCAGAGTGGGAGTAGGATGGCTGGGGTCTGTCTGTACTCACTGGCTGGGTCACTGTGGAGGGGCTGCTGATGTCCCCAGGGTGGGAAGCCTCCACCCTTGCTGACTCCCTAAGCCAGAACTCTGTGTTTGGGGTGTTGGGGAGACCTGGGGTCTGAGCGCTAAGTACCCAATATGAAAAGGAGGTACAGAACCCACCCTCTGACACTGGAGATGAGAGGGGGAGATGATAGTTTTTCTGATCTGGGAAGAGACCGATGGACTGTAGGGAAACTCACAATTGACAGTAAATATGCCTGGGGGAGGGGTAAGAGATTCATGGCACCCATGAGCCCAGATAGGACCACTGGCTACCCTGCAGTGATAACTGTTCCCTAGGAAGACAGTTGTCTGGAGCCTTCAAGTGGGCTTGCTCTTCAGAGTCTGGATTTGCCTTATCCACACAGGTTTCAGGAGATCGGGGACAACTCCCTACATCCTGGACCCTCACTCCACCTGCTCACTCTTGCCTTGTCCCTTTCCCCTTAAATGGCCTCAACACTGTACTCATTTCTGTCCCTTCCCCTCTGGCTTACAATCATGGTCCCCACAGCACCTATCACAGTGCCTGGCATGCAGTCACCCTTAATGAATATTTGTTCTATTGAAAGACAGCTGAGCTGTTTTATGTAACACATGACAGACAGAAGGAGGAATGTTCCCAACAACAACAGTTGCCAAGGGAAGCTGTGAAACTCAATATAATCTCAGGCAACAAATATTTGTTGAGCACCTACTATGTACAAAGAAGGCCTGGTAAAGTGCTCAGCCACTCACTGAAAAGTAGGTGGTTAGAACCTATTCAGTAGCTTCATGGAACAAAGACCTGGTGATGTATTTCTATAGATCAAACCCTATAGGGCAGGTCTACTCTGCCACACACGGAGTACTGGTGTGGCACTGTGGGTGAATGCATTGGACTGCGAAGTTGGTTTGAACAGCGAGGTTGGTGGTTCAAGCTCACCAGCTGCTCCTTGGAGACCCTATACAGGGTCTCTGTGGGTCGGAACTGACTCAGCAGCACTTAACAACAGTAACTCTGTCACACGGGGACACTATGTGTCAGAATTGACTCCATGACATAAGTAGGTCTTCATGCTCGGGAGCGTGCTGGTGGTCCAGCAGTGGGTAGGAGAGACCAGAGACACAAAGACTCATTTCCTAAAATCTCTCCAGGTCAGAAGGAGGTGGGAAGGCCCAGGCTCTAAGAGAAGGTACTCACAAACCACAGTGCCATTGGTGATGTGGAACTGGTAGCTGTTCAACACGGGCTGGCAGCCGACCTGTTTCAGCTTCTCATAACAGCAGTCATGTGTCAGGCAGCATCTGAGGGCCAGAGGGGAGGGAGTGAGGGGCTTTCCAAGCTGCCTCCAGGGTGGGGGCTCCTGGGGGGGTGTCCATTGGAAGGAAGACCTTAGGTAGGAGCAGGAAAGTACCCTCCTGTCTCTTCTCATGGGTGAGAAGAAGCCAAAGGCTAGGAAGGAAATGACTGATCACAAATAACCATTATCATTCTGAGGTTCTTTCTAGAACCTGTTGCTAGCTCATTCACTCCGCAAAGTGAGTCTGTGAAGCATCATCATTGTTCCCACTTATAGAAGAAGAAACCAGATTCAGAGTGGTTAAGTTTCCCAGAATTATTCAACTAGAGAGTGAAGAGTCCAAGATGCAAATCTAGCTCTGCGTGTGTTTCATTCAACAAATGTTTACCAAGTGCCTCCTATGTACCCAAGCACTGTGATAGTGTTTGAGGAGACAATTGACAGCAGAAGCAGACCCACGCCTTGCTGTCTATCACTCACAGTTGACTGCAGGCTGGGGACCAGACAGGAGGGCATTCAAGAAAAGAAAATAGCCAGAGAAGAGCCCTCATAGTCCATCTCCTCAACCTCAAAAGAAGCACAGGAAGGCAGAGACACAGCAACCTGACCTGGGATTCAAACAAACGAGAGAAGAAAATGCTTCAGGTTGATGCCCTGGCCAACCATTCCTGCCCACAAGCCGGCTCTATGCTGTCTGTCATCTCCGACTTGTGTTCAATTTGACCCAGGCCTTTGGGACTTAGACAGTGGGGAGGCTCAAAGTGTTGGGGAAAGAGCATGGCCTTTGAAACAGCCAAATTCTTGTTCATATCCTGACTTTGCCACTAAGAAGCTGCATGTCTTAAAGTAGGTTGTTTAGTAGTCTTCTTATATCCTTACTGTCCTCACCTGCAAAATGGGTACATCCTGCCTCATCTTGAGGATTACAGTAGGCCTCATGTGCAAATCATCAGTCCCAGGAATCAGCACATATGGGCACTTCGTGAGTGACAGTTCCATTCCAGGACTCTTAGGTCCTCCTAACCAGAACATTCTAGGGTCACATGAACCCAACCCAGAGGAACCAAACTCCTGGAGTGGCATTTTGGACCCTGCTACGGGAACATATTTATCCACATCAGCTTGAATGTGCCAATCGATGAGCCATTTTGCCTTCTTATTTTTTCAAATAAAATGACAACGTTTCCTATTTCCTACCTGCCCACACCCTCCTCAGATTATATCACCTCCCACTTTTTCTGGGAACTCATCCCACACATACCCCATCTTTTTGAGTAGACCTTATATACCCTGAATGGACAATTGTCCTAGACTGGGCCACTCAGATTCTTTCTCCTGGATTTCAGAATTAGGACTGAGAGAAAACAAGTCGGTCTTGCTGGGCCTATAAACCTCAAAACTGAGGAGTGAAGGGAAGACCATTCTTGTCGCAAGGACCGAAAGGTAAAACATTTCAAGCACTCCGGGCAGGAGATGTGGGCTCCAGTACAAACTGAGTCCTGGGATGGTGCTGTAGGATCAGCACGGGACCCTTAACCACAAGGGTGGCAGTTCAAAACCACCAGCCACTCCTTGGCAACCCTATCAGGGTTGCTATGAATCAAATCAACAACAGCAACAAATGCAAAATGAAAACGTAGGGCCTCTTGTTCAAAAAGTAAGAGTTTCAGGATGGTGACAGTAGAGCATGGAACCAAGCACAGTCCCTTCTGGAAGCAGGGCTCAGGTGACTCTGCAGATGACAAGTCCAGAAGGACAGCCCTGACTCTGGCTTCCTCCAGACCCATGCTGTGGCTCCCCTCATGTTCTCCCCTTAATTTGATGGAGTTGGTTTGTTATTTGCAATCCTAATGCCTTCTCCAGGCTTCTAGCATGGACTTCCCTCCATATAGAAGTGGGGAGGCCTCAGAGCCCCAGTGTCTGCACTCACCTGTCAGTATCATCCACAGGGTTCCCTTTGCCTCCAAGGCCACAGTAGCAGCCGTATCCATAATAGGAGAAGAAGGCACTTCGCCCTGTGATGTGTTTGACCATTCTTTGAAACTGCCAGAAGCTGCTCTGGGTGGGACCCATCACTGCCAGTGGGAAAATAAGGCAGAAAAGAGATCCAATGAGAACAGCACACACACACACACACACACACACACACACACACACCGACTTCCCCTAACATCTGCAATCTTGTTGTTAGTGCTGTGGAGTCAGTTCGAGTCACAGTGACCCTGTATAGGTTTTCAGAGGAGCGACTATTGAGTTTGAACCCCTGGCCTTGTGGTTCAACCCAATCTTGCTGGCATCAGTAGCCCCTTCAGTGGGTAAAAAAATGGGATCAGATTTATCCCCATAACCCAGTTCATTTCTTGCTAAACCTGGATGCAAATCCAGTTTCCATGACGTTGGGAAAATGTTCTGTTGTTAACCACAATCTCTACTCTTTCTCCTTCCGGCTGTCGCAAAATGGAAAACCACCCTCCTGGGAAGAAATACACTCAGGTCTGCTGCAATATTAAACAGAAAAAAGCAAAGCCTGAAATGCCAGTTCCTACATGCATCATTGGGCATTTACAACCTCACAGGAAAAACAAAATACTGAAGAGGCAGGAAGTTGCCTTCAATCCATTTTTTTTTTTTTTAATGGCAAATACATGTGGACCCAGTAATTTTACTTCTACAAAATGCTTATGAAAGTGGGCAAAACAAGGATGTTTAGCTTTTTTTTTATGTTAGTATAAAAAAACAAACAAACCTGGAAGCCACCCACATGTCCACCAATAAGGGGATAATAACTAAATTACATGTCTTGGAAATATACACTTTTAATAGCAATATCTCTAGGCAGTAGGATGGAGGAGGTAGGCTGAGAAACAAGTGACATTTATTTTATATACTTCTACGGTGTTGGATTGTTTTGTTGTTGTTTTTTAACAAGGAAGTTACATTACTTTTCTTTTCAAATGTTTTAAATGTGTTTGTCAAGCCTAGAAGAATGTATACCAAACTCAAAAGTGATTAGATACATGTGGGTGTAGAAAAAGGACTGTCATCAGGCAAAAACCAGGAAGAGTTTTGTTTTGTTACTATGTATTCCCTTTTTAAATTACAAGCCTGATGTGGCGCTGTAGGATCAGCACTGGGCTGCAAACCACAAGGTTGGCAGTTCAAACCCACCAACTGCTCCTTAGAAACCCTACACAGTGTCACTATGAGTTGGAACCAACTCGATGGCACTTAATAACAACATTGAATAGGCTGGTGTGGCGCTGTGGGATCAGCACTGAACTGCAAATCACAGTTCAAACCCTCCAATCGCTCCTCGGAAACTCTACACGGGGTCACTATGAGTTATAACCAACTCTACAGCACTTCACAACAACAACAATAAATTATTTTGAAGGAGTCCTGGTAGAACCGTGGTTAAAGTGTTTGGCTGCTAAGCCAAAGGTTGTTGGTTTGAACCCATGAAAGATGTGACAATCTGCTTCCATAATATTTACAGCCTTGGAAACCCTATTGGGTAGTTCTACCCTGCTTTATAAGGAGTTCTGGTAGCGTAGTGGTTACGAATCAGGTTGCAAACTGGAAGGTCAGTAGTTCAAAACTAACAGCTGTTCCGTGGGAGAAAGATGAAGTGTTCGGCTCCTATAAAGATTTACAGCCTCAGAAAGCCTGTACAGGGTCCCTATGAGTCGGAACCAACTCCACAACACATTACAACAACAACCCTGCTTTATAGTATCATCATGAGTCAGATGCCACAGCAATGGGTTTATTACTTCTGCAATAAAATAAAAATATGCCCTTGAAGAAAAGCCACAACAGAGTTGGGAGCTTCTGTGTCTCATTAGGGTGGCTTTGGGTGCCTTGTCATCCAGCTGGGCAGAGGCATGAAGCCCAGGGGAGGTGGGGTCACTGTTACCTGTCCCTAGAAAGATAATTGAAACACACCCAAGCACTGATCTTTGGGACATACCATGGGACTATAGATACGGTCCTACCTGCATGTGGGTGCCCCCTCCCATGATCTTAAGAATGTCCTGAGTGCAGGTACTCCAACCCCTATGATCTTAAGAGTTTCCTGTATGTTGGGTCTTTCCAACTCCATGATTTTCTCAACCGTAAAATCCATCATGGAGTAAATAAGAGAAGCCCTTTTTTGACACTTTGACATAGAAGCCCCAAAGTTTTTACTACACTGTTGAAACAGTTCCCTGAGTGGAGTGGTAAAACGGTTAACACACCAGGCTGCTAACTGAAGGGTTGGAGGTTCTACTTCTGAACCCCTGAAAACCCTGGGGAACATAGTTCACTCTGGCACTTGAGTGAGAATGGACTCAGCAGAACGGGTAGTGGTGGCACACAGCTGAAACAGACAGAAAAATGGATCTGGACAAATCTACACTCAAGGAATCAAACAAAAAGATTCTAAGAGTATTCAATGGCCCTAAACCTTTGTTGTAAATGGCCCCTTGACACTTTGCAGAATATACAATCGGATCTCTAGAGATGATTAATAATGGCCAAAAATTAACATCAAGTATCTTTCTGGTATGAATCAATCATCTCTAAATTAGATGTGGTCCTGGTGTGGCACTGTAGACTAAGCACTCGGTCAGTGATTCAAACTCACCAGCAGCTTCTCAGAAACCCCATACAGGGTCACTACGGGTTGGAACCTACTTGACACACTCAACAACAACAACAACAACAAATTAGATGGATGGATGTTTGCATTTTTGCTCTGGAATTCACGTGACTTTAAATAAAGGTGGTTGGTGGTTATATGCCGTTGAGTTGGTTCTGACTCATAGTGACTCTGTATAGGATTTCCAAGGCTGTAAATCTTTACGGGAGCAGAAAGCCTCATCTTTCTCTTTCGGAGAGAATGACAGATTCAAATTTCTAAGCTTGTGGTTAACAAGCTCATAACCCACTACACTATATCACTGAGCATTTACAAAGGAAAAAAACCCTGGGCATGAGACAAGGGGAAGCAATGGGAAACAGTAGTCAAACTTCCTCTTCCTTAGCAAATGCTGAACAATCTTTGATCCCTGGAAGTAGTGTGAGATGCCCACACTGAGATCAGTCCATTTTGCAAAAGAAACAAAAGTATGAGGAATTGGGTGGGAGCTGGCTCCACTTCCCTCTTGTCTGTGACTCGTGATTTACCCTCATCGGATACCACCTGGATGGCTCAGAAACAGACAAGGACAGTGCCTCGGCGCTCTGTCGGGCTTACTACTTACAGCAGGAGATGTAGATGGCAAGAACAGTGATGAGCTTCATTCCTGCAGAGTAGACCAGAAGGTCACACTTTGACACTTTTGCCTGAGCTCGAAGGGTCTGCTTGTTGAACTCCTGCTGAGGGGAGGAAAGGACCCAGGTGAGGTGAGGCCACATCTGCAGGAAACCCCAGCTGCGGTGCAGGCTTCAAAAGCCTTCAGTGCAAAGAGATCTTTTCAAACCTAATTGTCTCTGATTATGAAATTCTTTCTGGTATTAGGCCTAAATATAAAAATAAGGATTAAATTATATGAAAAGTGCAAGTGGGTTTATTTTGTTTGTTTGCTTGCTTTTTGATTTCTTTCTTGGAGACACAATTCTTCCGTCTTTTTTTCTTTTTCTTTTGAGACATCCTATTCCCTCTGCTTCTGAGTTTAAAGGACACATGGAGTGTGTTGGGGTCATGGTGTGGCACTGCAAAATAAAGCACTGGACTGAAAGGTCAGTTTGAACCACAAGGTCAACAGTTCAAACTCAGCAGCCGCTCCTCAAAAACCCTATACAGGGTTACTATGAGGTGGAACCGATTCGACAGCACTTAATGTATTGTTTATCAGGGAACTCCAGCTCAGTAATGTTCAGCCTCATCTGTATTCTAATCCCACGGTGGTTTTCTTCCTTAATATCCAGGGCTCTAGTTCATAATCTTATTGTTGGTGTTAGACCCCAACTTGGAGCCAATATAATGCTGCCTGGTTCTGTGCCACTCCCATGACTATTTGTGGGTTGGGCTTTTTCTGATCCACAGAGTTTCATTGGCTTTGGGAGAAGATCACCAGGCCTTTCTTCCTATTGATCTGGAAGCTCCAGTGAACCATGTTTAGCATCATGTTTCTTGTTGTTGTTTAGTGTTGTCAAGTGGATCCTGACTCATAGGAACCCTGTATAGGGTTTCTAAGGAATGGCTGGAGGGTTTGAACTGCCAACCTTGTGGTTAGCAGTGTAGCACTTATCCTCCAATACCATGCCAGAGTCCATAACAATATGCAATCCACTGCTGATATATGGGCAGTGGCTACGCACAACATACATTGGTCGGGGATCAAACCTGAGTCTCCATCATGAAAGATGAGAATACTTCTACTGAATCACTGCCGCCTCACATTCATAAACCTAGGCCCCTGAGTCTCAGTGTCCTCTCCTGTAAAATAACACTAAAAATAGCCATTGGTAACTTTGAACATTCATTAAGAGATTATTAAATGTCAGACACTCCTCTCTTCCAGCGTTTCACAGGTAGTAAGCTATTAAATCCTCATAACAAACTTTAAGGGGGTAGATGTTATTATCATTTTAGAGATGCGGACCCTAGGACTCAGGGAGGTGGAGTAACTTCCTCGAGCTCACACTTCACAGGTTTGTTATGAGGACCAAGAGCAATAATGCAACAATGGAAGCAAAATCACTTTGTCTTACAAAATGCCGTAGCGGTAAATAGTGTTGTTACACGTCATCGAGTGACTTCCAACTCATTAGAGTGGAACTGTGCACCACAGAGCTCTTAATGGCTGATTTTTTTCAGAGGCAGATCACCAGGCCTTTATTCTGAGGTGCCTCTGGACAGATTTGAACCTCTAACCTTTTGCACCACTCAGGGACTCCTAGCAGTAAATATACCATTCTTATTATTATGAGCAGTGATGATGATACCAACATCAGGCACATTTCCAGCAAGGCAGCAGGGGAGAGCGTGGGCTCAGCATTGCTTATGTGGAGCCCCCATATGATTGGTTAATACTCTCCTTTAAGTACAAGTGGTTTTTCTGGGTCCCCAGGCTTAATCTGATAAGTGTGAACAATAACTGGGTCCCCAGGCTTAATCTGATATGGGACTTGGAGTGTGGACAATAACTCTCTTGGGCCTAGAGGATTTGGCAGGTGTGAAGCTTCTGCTAGATTTACACTGTGTGGTAAAGTTTCCCAGGAAAACTTCAGAATGAACACCCTGCTACCAAGCATCAGACACCTTGGCAATTTTTGCCTTCTTTGGCAAAATACCAGGCTTGGTCCCAGTCAACCTTCATTTCAAAGGCTGTACAGGGTGCTTTTAATTAGGTAACATCTCTCTAGGCTTGTTTCCTTTTTCTCTTTTGAGGCCAAAAAAAAAATAATGGTGTGCAGATTCACTCCATGAAAAAGGAACCCACTGTCTCTCGAATAAGTAGGTGATGACTCTTTGCAGAGACAAAGAAAGAGATCACAATATTTTAGATAGACAACTCCCATGGAGTCAGCTATGACTCATGGTGACCTTAAGTATAAAAGAAGGACTCACTGCCCAGTTCTGTGTCACGCTCACTATCAACAGCTTGTTCAAGTCCATTGTTGTGCCTATGGTGCCCACCCATCCCCTTGAGGATCTCTCGGGCCCTCTACTTCACCAAACTTTATGTTTTCCTTTAGCAACTGACAAAGCAAGTGAGGCAGACAATGTTCTATTGTGATCCATAATGTTTCTAAGATCGCCAGACCTTTTTCCCTAACAGTACTGAGGTTGGCCCAGGATCAGGCAGTGTTTCGTTCTGCAGTACATAGGGTCGCTATGAGTTGGTGCCGACTCAATGGCACCTAACAACAACAACAACAACAAATCTTAGTCTGGAAGCTCTGCTGAAACCATTCCACCAAGGGTGACTCTGTTGATATTTGAAACGCCAGTGGCATAGCTCCCATCAAGCATCACAGCAACATGCAAGCCACCAGAGCACAATAAATTGACAGGCTGGTGTACTGATATTTAAATTGGGTGGGTGTTTATTAGACACCAACAATGTGCTCTTCAAATGAAACAAGATTTTGACCCAAAGAGGGATTTGAGTCATCTGGAGAAACCAAACAGGTAAGTACGAAAATAGAGACCAAAGTCCCATGACGTGAGGCTCCAGTGTTTCCTGCATGCTAGCATAGTTTCTGGCAATTGTCCTTTCAGGGCTGGGATCTCAACTGCTGCTGATTCTGACAGCTACACCTCTTACTGGGAATTGTAGTCCGGCCCAAGGTCATGACCCCTCCTGGCTGTCAGACCTCACGCTCAGACAATGCCTGGCTGAGGTGATGGTTTCAGTGACTGGTTCCCTAACCTTCTTCAGGATAACTCTGAAATGCCTGCACCCGGCTCTAATGTTCACTGGAGGACTGACCGGCTGAGGTCTCAGGAACAGCTCTCCTGTATGCTGGTTTCTCCACTGCCCATGCCTGCCACACTTACTTCTTAACAAGTGTGATTCACTTCTCCTCCGATTTGGAGTCTGGATTCAGCAAGTCTGACCTAAGATCAAGTAGGGTGATGAGCATTACTCTGGCAGTCATGTAAGTAAATGCCTGTGAGCTCGGATAAGTGAGCAGTGAGCTCTTCTGAAAAGGTCTCAGAAAGCTCCCCAAAGGAGGTGGCATTTGAACTGGGTCTCACTGACTCCTCATTACAACCCTATCAATAGAATGTTCCTATTTGATGGCTGAGAATACTGAGACTCAGAGAGGAGAAGTGCCTGAAAAAGATCCACGTAGGACCTACACGCTGGTCCCTAACTCCCAATCCAGAGCTCTGTGCACCTCCCTGCCTGGACCTCTTGTCCATGTGGCATTTTGAAGGTACCAGAGAATCTTACAAGCATAACTATGATGCAGGCAAGGTAAGTGTGGTTGTTTTCTTTTAACTGATTGCTTGGAGGTGCTTTGGGTTGTCTGAAACACAGCCAAGAGCACAGGGCTAGAAGGCTAGAGACTCAACGAGGGGCATGCATGCACACCTGTGCCAGTCTCTAAGACAACAGTCAGCAGCTTGGGGGTCTCTAATAGCTACCATCTGCTTCATTGTTCAGACCCATCAATTCATCATCTACAGACAGTGATGAAACACTGGTTGCCTTTTCTCCCTGTGGATTATTGAACAAAAGAGCCTACAAGTAAGTCCATAAGGGTCATGACTACTTTGTACAACCAGCGCTGTGTCTGATACCCATTAGTAATAATGATGATGGTGGAAGTATTTATTGTTGTTGTTGTTAGGTGCCATTGAGTCAGCACCAACTCATAGCGACCCTATGCACAACAAAACGAAACACTACCCGATCCTGGGCCAACCTCACAATTGTTATCACGCTTGAGCCCATTGATGCTGTCACTTTGCCAATCCATCTCGCTGGGGGTCTTCCTCTTTTTCTCGGACCCTCCAACTTACCAT
>NW_006408565.1:19493163-19545754 GCF_000296735.1 Chrysochloris asiatica | reverse complement strand
TGAATAAGTATGGTGAAAGAATATAACCCTGTTGCACACCTTTCTTCATTTTAAACCATTCACTGTTCCCATGTCCTGCTCAAAAACTGCCTCTTGGTCCAGATACAGATTCCCCATGAGCACAATTAATTGTTCTGGAATACTCATACTTCACAATGTTGTCCATAGCTTGTCATGATCCACACACTCGAAAGCCTTTGTGTAGTCAATAAAGCACAGGTAGACATCTTTCTGATATTCTCTGCTTTCAGCCAAGATCCATTGGATATCAAATATTTATAGGGCACTTATTTTATACTCTGCGTAGTTCTCAGCTTGTCATGATCCACACAATCGAAAGCCTTTGCATAGTCAAGAAGGCACAGTGGAAGCAGAAATGGGCTCAAACGTGGCAACAATTGTGAGTTTGGCACAGGGCCTGACAGTGTTTTGTGCTGTTGTGCATAGGGTCGATATGAGTCGGTACTGACTTGATGGCACCTGACAACAAAAACAACAACAGTTCTGAGCACTGAACTTACTACTTATTCATTTAATCCTCGTATCTTCCAACTAGAGTTGTTTGTGTTGTTAAGTGCCATCAACTCAGTTTTGACCCATAGCAACCTTATGTACAACAGAAAGAAACACTGCCTGGTTTTATGCCATCCTCACAACTGCTGCGAAGCTTGAGCCTTTACGATTCTTTTCTAATTCCTTACCTCAGATGCATCCATTATTCTATGGTCTTCCTTATTCACTGTCCAACTTTACATGCAAATGAGGCTACTGGAGTAGCACTGTCATTATTTTCACTTTGCAGATAAGGAAAGTAGGCACAGAGATAGGCAGTAAATAAACATTTGAGGAATGAGTAAATTAATAATCAGAGTCTTCAAATTGCAAAAGGGAAAAGAGTAACTTCAACATATTGAGTGCCAGCATGATCTGTAGACCCACTTCTTGTATGTATCCTCTTTGAATGCCCCCAATGAAGCATATATTATGAATCCCAGTTTATCCATGAGGGAATTGAGGCTCAAAGACGTAAAACAATTTGACCTGCAAATTGAAAGATCCAGGATTTAAGCCCAGTGGTGTCTACCAGCACTCCTAATCTCTCAGTGCTTGTCTTGTTGATCTGTGGTCATTGGTCCAAGGGCTGAACTATGTAAGACACAGCTGAGAAAACAAAACCAAAAATGACTCAGGCAACTAAACAGATGCCATGATATTCCTATTTTAGACACAATTCTAGCAAGCCTCTCCTCCTCACACCAGAAGTTGGATAAGAATAGTGTTAGAGTGGCTGCTACTAGCAGGAAGGCAAGGGAGGAATTATTAAAACAATAGCCAACAAAAGTTAGGACCCTGGAGCCCTTGACTATCGTGGCAAGTGGCTCTACCTATCTCAAGTGTATTGCACCTGTAGCACAATTATTGGTTACATTATACATGAGAACTCAGGGTTCTATGTTGCAGAAGTAAGTTGGAACAGAGTTCTATCATTCTCTGGCAGAGAGATTTAATCACCTGGGACTTTAACGTCCTCACCTGGGAGATGGAGACAGTGATGTTGGTTCCCCCGCCTCTCCCATGGTACCTGCAGAAGTCAAACTTCTGAAGGCAAAAGCATTTTGTCAACAGTAACCAAGGTGAGTTACTATGTTTGATATTTTATGCTTAAGAAAACTAAGGAGCAGACAATACATTTTTGGAAGGTTTCCAGTAATGTGAGGAAACTAAGAAGAAGCCATAATACTTAGAGGGGTGCTTTTCATTATCTGGAAGCTTCCCTCTTGCAGGTCCCTTCAGGAAGCTGAGTCACAACAAGACATGAATGAATAACTGTGCCTCCCTCTTTCTTGGTCCCTATCAGGGTATCTATCCAGTCATCTTCTGCTTAAAGGGCATCTGTTATTGCAAATGGCATACCTAAGAAGGTCAGGGACAGACAGAGCAGTACACTGAGTATGTCATTGTTGTTGTTGTTAAGTACCATCGAGTTGGTTCCGACTCAGAGCGACTATGTATAGGGTTTCCAAGGAACAGCTGGTGGGTTTGAACTGCTGACCTTGTGGTTCACAGTCCAGTGCTGATACTACAGCGTCACACCAGAAGTCCTCACTGAGTATAGACTCTGAAATGTAGACATAACTAGTTCAAAATAATCTGGGTCATTGGTGATTCCGTGTAGAATTCTAATGCAGGAGACTCGGGTTCTAGTCTCAGCCCACATACCCATGTGCAGCCAACACTCGTAGCTTGCATGTTACTATGGTGCTTAACAGGTTTCAGCAGAATTTCCAGGTATAAAGAACGGCCTGGTGATCTACTACTGAAAATCAGTCCATGGAAAGTTTAAGGGTCACAATGGTCTAATCCTTAACCAATATTGGGGATGCGACAGGACTGGGCCACATTTTGTTCTATTGAGTATGGGGTCACCATGAGTCAGGGGCTGATACAACTGCAGCTAGCAACAACAACGTTCAAAAATGAGAGCAAATACTCTTTGGGGACAAGAAACTGAGAAAGGACAGCTCATGCCCTCAGCTAGCTCTGGGGGAGGTCATTTAAGCTTCAAGGTAGGTATCCATGGGGAATACCAATCGGCAGTTTGCTCCATCTCTCAACAGAAAAGCCAGCTGTAGAGTCACCATCCTCCTCCCTGTTAATTCAATTCTCTTTCATTGAACACAGGTCCAAAGATGGGCAAGCAAGTCCCTTCCCTCAAGGAGCTCGTAACCTTTGAGGGAAAGGTACGCTGTAGGGTGAAAACAGTCTCATTGATGGTCACTCACTCTCACTACGCACATACTTATCATGTGATGTGCCATGGACTGTTCTAAGATCTTTACATGCATGATCTAATTTCACCCTCTCAACAATCCTATTTTTAGAATCTCTGTTTCAAAGTGGAAACTAAGGTCCAGAGGAGTTAAGACAATAGTCCAAAGTTCTCAGTTAGCAAATGGTAGAGTCAAGATTCAAACTCAGGCCCTGACTCCAGGCATAGCTCTTGTGGTCAGCATCATAGGAGAACATAGATAAAGTACCGTGGGGAGTCCCGGGGGTGTTGGGATACTGGGTGGGCTTTGGAACTAGCTAGACTGTCATTCTAAAAGTGCCCTGTCACTTACTAGCCAGGAGGCTAGGAGGGTCAGTAGTTTTCAAAGACAAAGCAGGTCAGTGGAGGGCAGTTGTGGATATTTATCACAGGAGCTGCCAGAAGGCGGGTGGACGGTGTTACCTCAGGTCTGACTCACAGGACCAAAGGGGACAGGAAAGAGCACATGAGGATGTGAGGCAGGTTGTCAGCGAAGGCCTTTATGGAAGAGGTGTCTTTTAAAATAGATCTTGAAGGATCAGAAATTAGATTAACTTCAAGAAATGCAGGTAAGGTTGGACAGATATGGGCAAAGACCCTGGAGATGAAAAAGCTGAGACTATATTTAAGGGCCAGATTGGCTGGAACCCAGGGAAAGAGCTGGGGAGTAAAGCAAGGTGTGGCTGGAAAGAAGCTGGCAGGGAGGTGACTTCTGCCTGTGTTTACTGAGAAACCACTTTGTATATATGCTCAACAGCAGGCACCATAGGGCTTATCCTTTGAAAGGAACAGGAAGCGAAGGCAGCAAGGTCAGGTTCTCTCTATAGAGAACTGATCGCCACAGGGATTGACTGGCACCTTCCTTTCCTTCCCTACAGCCTTACCCAGAAGCTGTGCTTGTTGCCCCACTGGAAAGCAAAACACACACACCGCCACAGGCATAGTCACCACACAGATAAACATACACACACAAATGGGATGAGAAGCCAATTTGATTTCCCAAAGGATTGCAAACTTCTTAGATGATGTTAAAATAGATGAAGAATCCACTTTAATCTTTTTCGGGGTGGGCGATGAAAGGCTGAAGAGCATTGCTTAGGGATTTACAACTCAACCATTTGCAAGAAATGAGCTGCCAACACTTAGAGGCAAAATCCTCAGTTCCTAAAACCAACATCTCCCACACCTTTCTGGGGTTTAGCTGTCTCTGTGGTTGTCCAGGGTGGGTGGCGGATGGGACAGTCCTAAATGGGGCCTGTCCAGTCCAGGCCTCACCAGTAGCTCCCACAACTTGGGAGTTTGCCTTCTAAAATGGGCAGATTTCCTCCTTCCTAACCCCTAAAGATCTTTCTGTTTGTGCTAATCATTTGGCAGATTATCCCAACTGATCTGTCCCTGCTCTTCTATCTTTGGCTCAAATTATAAAGAAAAGAATCTGATAGGTAATTTTTATCAGTGTGTAATATGCCTTCTCAACCAAATTGTGAACTTCTTGAAGTGAATGCCCAAGGTGTGTTCATCTTATCTGTGGCCCTTTGTTCAGGACAGACTAGGTAGTAAATGCTTTGTCACAATGCTAGATGATAAATCCTGATTCTCTTCTCTGATAATATAGATCTTGAATGTCTACTAACACTATCTTCTAATAACATAGTCACTAAAGTATTCATCTGTGTACTCCAAGCATCTAAAACAGTGCCTGGCAGACAATAGTCCAACGAGAGCTCCCTTTGAAGTCATTCTCATTCCAGTTTGGAAGAAAGACTTCATCCATATAAGCTGGGACCTGAGGGTGGATGGGAATTAGGCAAGTGAAGGTGGGAAGTAGTTGTGGAAGACTGGGAAGAATCTTCCAGCAGAGGGAACAGCTGGAGAAGGTCTGAAGATTAGTGAGGGTGTGCATATGTGTGGCCATGTGGGAGGGAATGCGGAAAGCAGTTCATTGTGGATGAAATCAGAAGATGGATGCCCTTTCATTAGCACAGGAGGGAGGAAGGCAGGGAGGCAAAAGCAGGCAAATTTATAGGTCTGATTGCAGAAAGCTGAGAAAGTTTCCATATGATGGCTTCTATTTTCTCTGTGAAGAGGAAGGTAAGGTTATCTTCTGAGAGGAAGGAGGGGTGGAGGCTCCAGGAGAGAGAACTAGGTTTAGAAATAGCCACTGAAAGGAGAGAGAACTGAGTTGGGGAAGATGGAAGGATGGCTAGTTAGAGCTGAAGGTCCAGTTGAGGTTGGAGACCACACGTTTCCATTACACCAGAGCATGGCTGGCTGAGATTTTTTTCAGTACCTGAATAAAGGCAGAGAAGGCAGAGAAGGTGGACTGATTTGGTCTGAGCTTTCATTAGATGGGAGGGATGAAGAGACAACAGGGCAAGAACATGGAGGATTATGGCTAAAGTGTGACTGAAGGAGAGGACCAAGAAGGAGAGGGAAGAACTGGTAGACAGCTAGGGAGAGAACAGAAGTCAAAAGTCTGGATGTCCCAAAGATGAAAAACTGATGCATTGGAGATGACTTAAACTGCTGGAAGTGTAAGAGGCTATAGTCAGAGTGTTATGGCCAAAGCAGGTGCTGATGTAGTTACTGACAAACTAAGAAGCAGGAGAGCCTAGCTTTGAAAAGGCTGTACTGAGGAGAGATGAGGCCTGCTCCTGAACCCAAACAGATATGGTAAACGCTGACACTCAGATTCCAGGGTTCCCAGGAATCAATCAGACCCACACTCTTATTTGAAAACCAGGGACACTGGTGGGACTGGCGCCCAGGAAACCTGCCCTCCTGGGCCAGCACTCTCCTCCCTTGCATGCACTTCCCTCCCCAAAAAGATGGGGCAAAGTGAGAAAAGGTGAGGCCAGGTGAGGAGTTCTTTGCAGCCCCGCCGGGGCAGGCACACTCCCGGCACTCGTGGTTCCGACTAGCCCCAGACTCCAGGTTTCTCTCTCCGGCCCCAGTTACCCTACCCACCCCACTTCACTCGGCCACGGCCTAGCGGGTTCCGGTCAGACCGGAAGCACGTGGCCCCCCACCCGGTGGCGGTTGCCCTGGAGACCAGGGCTGTTTACCAACGGGACTGAGTCGGCAGCTGGGGCTAGGGCTGCGGATGGAGCGGAGCAGCCAGGTGAGCGCGGTCGGGTGCCCAACCCCCAAGGGTCTGAACCAGGCGGAGAGAGCCCTGCCCGAGTTCCTGGACAGGTCTCCCAGGCGCAGCCTCCCAGACGCAGCCTCGACAGGCGAACCCCGGGAGACAGGAGATGGGCCTAGAGAAAGGTCGGTTCTCCCCAGGGGCCAGAGCTCACCGTGACTGAAATAGGAGAAGTATAGGGCTCTGCAGAAGCCAATGGGCCTAGGGCATCGCTGGGCCATCCCCTCCTGGCTGGGTGTACAGATAAGGACACTGAGACCCAGAGACAGAGAAGGACGTCCCAGTCACATGTAGACGGGCACCAGATCTAAGCCTCCCCCAGATCTGAGCCTTTCACCCAACTCAGCTCGAACTTTCTAGACTTACTTCCTTCCCCTCCTCCACTTCCCCCGCCACCTCCCCCTTCTGCAATTTAAGCTTGTTTCCTTGCAGCCTGGCACTTGGAAACAATGGCTCCATCCTCCACTACCTCTGGAATCATCCCCCATTCCCTATCCAAACCTTTGATCTCTTGGTAGCCTGTGGTCCAGTTTCTCCACACCCCCTTTAAAACGTGGCCCTCTGCAGAGGACAAAGTATTCTAATCATTAGTCCAGAGTAGGACTGGGAATAATATCAAAGTTTTCTCATATTCAGGCCAACTATCATCCCCTGGTGGTTCTCTGAAGCATTTTCTTCCAGAAAGCCCCACAAGCAAGATGGGGGTTTGGCCTGCCATAGTATAACATAGATAAACATTTTTTTTTTTTTTTTAAAGAACAATTATGTATACATCTGTGGTAAATACCAGTACCAGCAAATGACATGTGGGTGGCTATATTTTATTACATTTACTGTAGGTGTAGGTTTGGGTTACCAGTGAAATGGAGGATGCTCTGACCCAGTAGTGGGGAGTGGGCACCTTGGATAGCAGAGCTCTTGTGTGAACCTGGCTCTTAAAATTTCCCCTCTTTCTAGTTGACCTGTCCATTATTTTTTTTTTTTTTCATACTCCTGAAAAGTTTGCCATAGCTGCTTATTTTTTTTCCTTTTTTTTTTTTTTATTGTGAACGAGTGATAGTTTACATGGGAGAACATCAGCTTTACACCATCGTTTCATTGCATTCATTGCAATGATAACAATCTCCTCTGTGTATCATCATCCAACAGTTTTTGCTTCCATTCCCTCTGTTTTTCTTTTTTTGAGGGAAGTGGGTGAGGTGAAAGGGGTGGGGAGATATACACAAAAATACTTAGGAATATATAATAATTTAAACAACCAAAGGGCACATTCTACAAGCCTGCCTCCTGGCCACCAGCACTCAGCCCCTCTCTTTCCGTGAGTCTCGAGTCTTCAGCTGGTCCCTCTCTCTATGTCCATTAATCTTGAGGACTGGGCAGCTGGCTTAATGACAACTTCTTGGAAATGGTTATCAATGTGTATTTTCTGGCTCTTAGCAGGCCTTTGGGGTGCGGCTATTGTGTTTAATAAGCCACTTGCCTTTTCAGCTGGACAGCTTGATGATGGCTCTGCCTAGGTGTCATCAGATGACTTTGTGGTTGAGAGTTGGCCAGGTCTTGGGCTGGTGAGTGAGCAGAGCAAGGATATGATGGGTGTGCTGAAGCTTTTCTGGACCAAAGGATGCAGGCAGAGATGGGGGCTCAAGGAGTGAATGTAAAGGTACCCTTGGCTCAGGTCTCCAACCACCTGTCTCCCCCACCTCCCCTCCTCATGTAATGGCTGCTGGGGAGAGTTGGTGTTCCCTCTATGTAACAGATGGTCCTTGCACTCGGGAGGAGGCAGCGGGTTATGAAAGCAGGTTTGATGTAACGGTTTTACCTGAAGGAGGTGTTAGTCTTTAAATAGCCATGAGTGGGCTTATAGGAATTAGTCATAATTGAGGTTTTTCTCTGAGATAACTCGCAGTCATGTTATCTTATGACCAGGATGTCTTGACTGTGACACCCCCTGAACATGGATAATTATATAGTACCAAAAGGTATAGCAAATCCATGCACATACTCAAGTTTTACTGTTAAAAATAAGCCAGCAGGGAGTTGAGGAGAGCACATGACTGCCCTCATCAAAATTGTTAAGGGAGAGGTTTCTAAGTTACTAAACTTACTGACAGTGAAGCCTTCCTTAGGCATGTGTGGGAGTTAGAAACCAAGCCTGTGATAATTTGGGAGAAGCTGTGGCAAATGAATAGCCATTTCACAAGGGATGAAGGGGAACGGTGAGGGGGAGCCAGTTTGCCAGTTGAGCTTATCTTTGGTAGAACAGTTGGAAGGTTCTGACCTTCGCGTGCCGTTCTGAGTTAAAGTGTAGAGCTGTTTCATGAAATGTGAAAGACCTTAGCACTCAACTCAAATTAAAGGGGATAAAAGCCCACATTTCTTCACAGTTGATCAGAAAATAGATTAAAAAGGAGAAAGAAAGGCAGACTTTTTTGATGCCAAGCCTTTGCCAAGGAGAAGGTTCCTGAATTCCCAGCAGCCAGATTGGGTGTGAAAGACAGCAGAAGTGGAAAATGGAGTGTAGAAAGACTCAATCTGTGAGTAGAATGAGAAAAACATGAAAACTAAGCCAGTTGCCACTTGGTCAGTTCTGACGCATGGTGACCCCATGTATGTATGTCAGAAGACCTGGGATGCAGAGGGTTTGCAATGGCTGTGATCTTTCTGAAGTAAATTGCCCAGCTTTTCTTTTGAGGCACTTCTGGATGGATTCGACCTGCCAGCCTTTCAGGTAGTAGCCAAGTGCTTAAGGAGAAAAGCCTAGAGGTCTGTAAACTATGAAAGAGAGGATAAATTCTTCCAAGATTTTGAGCTGACTAGAACTTCAGAAATACATAGTTGTAGTTTGTATTTTGTTTGGTCGGGTTTTCACTGGGAAAGGAAGAAGATGCTCCCTACAAGTAGCCCATATGGTAACCTGCATGTAACAGGCATCTAATAGTTCCATTGGAGTCCTGGTGTGGTGCTGTAGGATAAGCACTGGACAGAAAGGTCGGTTTGAACTACAAGGTCCGAGGTTCAAACTCACAAGCCACTCTTCAGAAACCCTATACAGGGTCGCTGTGAGTTGGCGCCAACTCGACAGCACTTAACAGCAACAACTATAGGGTAATTGTGTAAAGGTTCTTGAATCACATTAGTCAGGATTGTATGATGAGGGTAGCTTGGAGTATGTGATTTTTGAGATAAGTATGGGGCAGGGGGAGCCTGTTAAACACTTTGCTGCTAACAGAAAGGTCAGCGGTTCAAACCCACCAACCGCTCCACAGGAGAAAGACGTGGCACTCTGCTTCTGTAAAGATTGTTGCTGTTGTTAAATATTGTTAAATGTTGGTTCCAGCTCATAGCACCTCAGTATAGGTTTTCCAAGGAGCACTGACCTTACAGTTAGCAGTCCAGTGCTTATCCTGCAGCGCCACACCAGGACTCCTCTTGGAAACCCTATGGAGCAGTGGAGTTTTAGTGTGGTGCTGTAGGATAATGTCCTGGACCGTAAGGTCAGTTTGAACCATAAGGTCATTGGTTCAACCCCACCAGCTGCTCCTCAGAAACCCTATGCAAGGTCACTGTGGGTGAGAACTGACTCTATGGCACTTAACAACAACAAATAGGATCAGACTTGGAGTCAACTAGATGGCATCAGGTTTGGTTTTCTTCTATAAGAGGAAAGTGTTGAATCAGAAGGAAAGTGATAATAAACTCAGGTATTCATTTAGCATTTGTAAGGCAATTTCAAAGTCGCTCATCAAACGTAGAGGTTACGCGAATCGGGCTGTGAACCACAAGGTCAGCAGTTGGAAACTACCAGCTGTTCCACGGGAGAAAGAGGAGGCTTTCTGCTTCCGTAAAGATTTACAGCCTCGGAAACCCTGTACAGGGTTTTATATGAATCGGAACCGCATATAACAACAGCAACAACATCAAAATCAACCTCACGGTGTTTCTGGGTAGTGGGCAGGACCAGTGTGTAGCACAATTCAGCCAGGTGTTAGAGTTGCCTAGGAATAGAGCCACCAAGGACATGTTGGGAGAATTGCTGAAACAGTAGGCGGTGTCTGGATCTGAAGTGCTGAAATCAAAGAGAAAACCCAAACCTCGAAATGTAATTTGTAATTAAGCCTGTGCTCTATGCTAAGCCCCAGGACTTCCTGTCCTAGCAGGTATGTTCCGAGGTAGCTAAGTAATGTCTTCAAGGTCACGTGCTGTTGTTGTTGTTGTTGTTGTTAAGGGCCATTGCGTCAGTTCCGACTCATAGCGACCCGGTAACACAGTTAATTCTATAAATGAGGAAACACAGGTGCCAGGAAGGTGGAGTGATTGCCTCATGGTCAGGTAGTTAGTTAGCAACAGAGCCAACAATAGAACCCAAGACTTGTGCCACACACTTCTGTGTCCTTTGACGCCCAAACATGTTGCCCCCCAGGAACCATGAGTCTGGAAGCTACCTGAAGGCCTCGAGAGACCTGGTTACCTTGCAGGCAGAGGAGGCCGCTGGTCTTGGTGGCGGTCAGTATGCAAGCCGTTTGCAGTGTTCTGAGAAGGATGTCCCTGGGTGCTGAGAAAAGCAGATGCTGTAAATAGTAATGGCGATGGGACCACCAAAATGGTGATGCAAGAAGAGCTTACAAATGTGTCAAGTCTTGAGTTAGGATAAGCACTGGATTGTTAATCACAAGGGCAGCTGTTCAAACCCACCAGCTACTCTGAGGGAGAAAGATGAGGCTTTCTACTCACGTAACGATTTACAGCTGTTACAGGGTCCCTGTGAGTGGTAATGGGCTCACGACAGTGGCTTTGGTTTTGGTTCAGCCTCCGTAGAGAAATGCACATGTCTCCCAGCAGGCTTCAATACAATTGTATTGGTCGAGCACTCCCTGATGTGGTGCTGTAGGATAAAGCACTGGACTGCATGGTCAGTTTGAACCTTAAGGTTGATGGCTCAAACTCCCCAGATGCTCTTTGGAAACACTAGACAGGGGTGTTATGAGTCAGAAGTGACTCAATGGCAAGTAACAACCCTACTAATGACAGAAACAGTTGTCCTGTGTACTAGAGTAGATAGATCTATGCTCCATAGGGTTTCAACTGCTGAGTTTTCAGAAGTAGGTCATGAGGACTTTCTTCTGAGGGGCTTCTGGGTGGACAGGAACATCCAACCTTTCAGTTAGCAGCTAAACGTGCTTAACTGTTTGTGTCCCCCAGGTACCCCTTGTGGGAGGATCCAAATACAGAGGCCCTTGGGGTATTCACAAGGTAATTGTTGTTAAGTGCCACGAAGTCCATTCCAACCCATAGTGACCCTGCATAGGGTTTCTAAGAAGCAGCTGGTGAGCTTGAACCACTGACCTTACAGTTCATATGACTTTGCAGTCTGACGCATTATCCCACAGTGCCACACCAGCAAATACAAAATTGTAAACTTGGAGGTGTTGGTAAATCTTGGTCTTCAAGAAGGATGAGCAAGTTAGGGCAGTGGAGGAGGGACACTAAGTACCTGTGCAAAGCCACATAGCAAGGCTGAAGTGTTGTAAAGGAAGGGTCAAATGGGTACATGGGAAACAGTAACGAGTAGATTGAGGGAGAAAATGAAAGTGGGATCAGAGAGGCAGCTCTTCTACAGAGAATGGTTTGCAGACTGCTTGTCCTGTATCCAGGGAGCTTTCTCAGTGCGAGTGTAAGGGTCTCCTTTCAGCACTCCAGGATAACTGAACTCCATGTTTCTGTCTGGTGACTTAGTAGGCTCACTGGCACTTTTGACCAAAGGGAGTAATTGGTACCTTATGCTGACCAGTTGGGGAGTGAATGGCTTGGATCTAGAAGCCCCCAGAAGTTTAACTCCTTCCCTCCTCTATTTCTTCCTACTTCCTCAGGAATCTTGAGAAGCAATGGCCACAGAAGCCCCGGTGAACGTCACAACGCCTAAACACAGCAGTGCTGTTGGCACGGCAACTGACCCCTTCATCTGGCAGCCAAAGCCACTAAGCATGCATGTCATAAGGCCCAAGTCTGCCAAGGGACGAACACGGCCAAGCCTGCACGTATCTCAGGGCCCGGAGGTGTGCTCCGACCACACAACTTCTTCTCCACCTCTGGTCGTTCCCTGCGAGTCACCAGGCAGCTGGAAGCCAGGGACCTGCACACCCAGATCTCCGAATCAGGGAGCTCCTGATGAGATCCCCGAGCTGCTGCAGCAGGTGTCCATAGGGGCTTCTTTATCTCTCAATAAATACCCAGTCCTTCCTTCTATCAACAGAAAGAACCTGGAGGAGAAGGCTGGGGACACAAGAGCTCAAAAGGTCAGCTCACTACAGCGAAAGGCAAGTAAAGATAATTCCAGAGCTCAAGCTTGGCCACCGGTGGAGAAAGTCACCATCCAAACCATGAGGCAGGGCCCTTCCCAGACTGGAAACTTAGAGGAGCCCTCAGACCAAGAACCAAGACTGCTGCTTGCTGTTAGATCACCATCTGGCCAAAGGTTTGTACGCCATTTCCGGCCAACAGATGACTTACAAACTGTGGTTGCCGTGGCAGAACAGAGGAACAAGACCACCTATCCACACTGCAGCATCGAAACCATGGAGGTGCCCAGGAGAAGTTTTTCAGACCTCACCAAATCTCTACAAGAGTGCCAAATCCCCCACAAGTCTGTGCTGAGCATCTCAAAGGAAGACAAGCAGGGGTGGCCCTGAATTCCATAGCCACTAGCTGGAGTCCTGGGTGTCTGAGTAGGGAGCATGCTTAGGTACCACGGCCTCCTGGGCAGTTTGGTTCCTAGTGCCATGTGAACCTGGTACAGCTGTGATCCCTGGGACTCGCCTCTTCACAGCATCTCCTTTGAAGTGGTGAGATCTGCAAACATATTAAGTGTGGTAGGAAGCGACCCTCCCAGTTGTCAGATTCTCTCTGCCACTGGGGAACTGGCAGGCTACCAAGGCCATTCCTGAACCAGCTGTCACTAGACCTCGCTTCCAGAGTTCTAGGTCTTTCTACAGTAATGGTCCTTCTGGAACATCTGCCTGCCTTCACTATGAATTTCTACTCTCGAAGCCAATGGTTTGCCTTTCTGTATTTGATGCAGGATTAAAACTTGCCAGAGAAGATGCCAGTCTGGTAAATAACCAGGGTTCAGAAAATGTCTAACTGGCATTTGTGTTTCTTGCAAATATCTTTCAGAAGCACGTGGCTGACTCTGTCTTTGGAAGTAACTCCCTCTGATGGGCTCAGGTGGTTAGGGTTCCTGGGGGAATGCTGTGTGTGTGTCAGGTGACATCAGGGAGAAGAATAGGTCATCGGCTAATACAATTCCCCGGATGCATCAGAATGTCTAAAAGTCCTGAAGCTGGAAGGTAAAGTGCTTCTACAAGCACAGATTAACCAGTAGCTCTGTTTTCTTAGAGACTGGTTTACATTGGTAGCTACTCTGTGTGCAAAATTCTTTCCAAACCGAGAAAACCCACTGGCTTTTGTTGGTCGTGGAAACTTTTGTTTTGAAAAAGCACAAGCCCACAATCTCTGCACCACTAACTACAGGTTCTCTTGACTTGTGTGTGGTGTGATCTGTTTCTTTACCCTCCAGGTCTTGAGTCTCACCTACTTCAAACACAGAGACTCCTTTAGTGGCGCCCCTGTTCTCAGAACATTCTTGTTGCCTGACTTGACTGTGCCTGGGGTAAAAGTCCACGTGTCCAGCATCTGGCTGATGGGGATGAAGTGACCACTGTATACTGGAGTTCCTTTGAAAACCATGAAGTCTTGTTTTCCCAACTCTGAAATGGTTTCTGTGGACAATTTGCCAAAGTTCTCTTGCATTGTGAGCTCAGCAAGACTCCCACAACTCATCTGCCTCCTCTTTAAGGCCTAATCACCATTCAGAGTCAGTAACAGTCAGGCCTGCGGACCACGGAGCTGTTCCCCAGGGCACAGCCCTCACGAAACTGGGAGTATCAGCATGTATTAGCCACCTCCTAGAAACACAGACAAGGCAGGGATCGACGAGGAGCGTAAATGTTGCTACCTCAGCAACACACGCATTTTGTACACAGATAAGGAATGGGCTTAGAAATGTTACTTCTAACACATTGGTACAGCTTAGCAGTGGAAATTAAGGTCACTGTTTCCTCTGAAAAACATCAATTTAGAATAGTTTCTTTCTGAAGGTTTGCAGAATTTCTCAGTACCATCCTGGTCTGGTCAGCCACTCCTTTGATTAGAAAGGCCACCTGGGGCTTGTGGTATCTCAGACAGATCCCCACAACTGGCTGTCCCTTCCTACTGCTGCCTCTGGCAGAAGGGACTGGTGGTAGATAGGTGCCTTGAGCCTGGGACTTAAAAGTACAAGAATGTCACCTCCCACCCAGGACTCGAGCACGTAACTTTGCCTCCGATCTAGGAGGCTGAGGGAAGTGCCATAAAAAAGACACCCACTCTGTGGTAAGAATAAAATACCACCCACCTAAGACTTGATAGTTTCTCCAGGCAGGAAAGCTTCAGAAAACTTCAGCGAAATGGAACAACCTTGAAAGGGTTAGACTTTTCTGCACCTAGGGGTCTGCGGCTGCTACTATTTAGCAAAAAATGCTGGTGTGGCGGGAAAAAAAACGAAATGGAAGGCACAGAGCACAGAAATGATATTTTAGGATATGTGAACTAAGCTAAGTTGGAACCATCTTAATGCATTGATTTTCTGGACAAAAAATGATGAAACTAACAATAAAATCTGATTTGTGTGAAACTGAGCCAGTGGAAAAGCAGAGCTTGTGTTTTAACCTCAGACGTGGACTGCCCCACTGGTGGGCAGAGGGGTGTGTTCATGCCACCTTCTGTTTTCTCACTGGGAAAGTAGTTGGTTCCACTGTTGGAATCAACCCTTCGTCCCAGGTACTTCAGATCTTCAGATGACATCTACAGAAGCCCGATAGCGCTTCCTTCCCAGTTTATTTTGTATGGAGTCTCTGAAATTTCTCCTAAAAACCATCCCAGATGTTCTGATCTTAAGGTTGACCAGAGCAGACTAAGGATTTCAGAGTCCTTGGTGACTTTGAAGGTGACATTGCCTACTAGCACTCTGTCCTAGTGGACTCAGGTGGTGCCAACATACTTTAGTAGTGACCCTGGGTAGGTCAGCCTTGCTCCACTTTGTGGTCACAGTGATGGGGAGGGCTTACGCTGTGTTACACTTGGTGACAAGCACTGGCTTCTTACCAAGCTGCTGGTCACAGCGTGTTAGTCAGAAATGTGGAAGCACCGCTAGATCCCTCAACTGCAAGCCTACTGAAGTCAGTGACTAAAGGTTTTCCTGTGAAGGACTCTGGAGTGGGAATGAGCTTTATCACCTCTTGTGTCTTCTCCATACCTGTAGAAATAGAAGGCAAACTCTTCCGCACCTTCTCCATTGAGGACGCTAGAAATAGTGCTCATTGGGGAACCATGAACTTTGCATGGGATCATTTTTCATGACAAATCATTTTAGTATATATCCCTGTTTAAGTCCAGTAGGTAAATTAATCCTGGCAGCAGAAGGAACAGCAGGAGAAATAAGTGAGTCATCATGTAGAATCCAAATAATTTCCACCAACAGATGGCAGATGGTTTTAACACAACAGCCCTTGCCCTGATTGTACCTGGGGACCCAGCCAACAGCTGTCAAGCCAGGACTGTCCTGGGGAAGAGGTGCACCATGAACATGACTATTCCCAGATAAAATGTGTCACAAAGGAAACACAAGCTTTGAGGCATTCCATTCCAATTACTAACCTTAAAGTAAGCCTTTGAGGAATGAAACTTTTTACTTAGTTCTAAACTATCTGCCATTTAAAATGGGCTTTCTAATGTCAAATGAAGCTACCCCATTTCATGGGGAAAGAGGCCTAGTACCATAGTGGCTACAGGGCTCAGCTTCCAACAGAATGGTCAGTGGTTTGAGCCCACCAGCCATTGCTTGGGAGAAAGATGTGGCAATCTGCTTCTGTAAAGAGAATCACCTCGTAAAGGCTACAGGGCAGTTCTCTGTCCTCTAGGGTCACTATGAGTCAGCATCAACTCAACAGCAGTGGACTCCAGGTGGGAAAAAGTTTCTGTTTACAGACTCATTACTAAGACATTTATCATACGCTTACTAAAAGTTTACTACCGGCATCCCCCAGGTTACTAATGTCTGACTTCTCTATCAAAACACCCCACCCTCCCAAAGCTAATTAAAAATTCAAAGTACATCCAGTGGTTCAGAATGACAGATGGGCACACTTTGGGGGCTGTTATCAAAACACTATTGTTTACAAAAAACAACAAAACACTGTTGTTTCATTAAAGATATTTTAGTGCATCTGGAAGTGCTTCTCCTTTAATGTTTTTTATGCATAGGAAGGTGGTGTTGTTCTTAAGTGCCATGGAGTTGGTTCTGACTCATAGCGACCCTATATAAGGTTTTTCAGGAGGGACCGGGGAGCTTGAACCATTGACCTTGCAATTCGGTGCTTTAAGCCACAGTGCCACACCAGGACTCCAATATAAACAGGTATGTTGGTGCTGTTAAGTGCTGCCAAGTCATTTCTGACCCATAGCTACCCTGTATAGGGTTTCTGAGGAGTAGCTGCTGAGCTTGAACTGCTGTCCTTGCATTTCAAATGGCTTTGCAGTCTGGCGCATTAACCCACGGCACCACACCAGGACTCCATGGACAGGTATTATTGTTGTTAAGTGCCGTCGAGTCGATTTTGACCCATAGCAACCCTGTATAGGGTTTCCAAGGAGCAGCTGGTGATCTTGAACCACCAACCTTGCAGTTCAAATGACTTTGCAGTCTGACACATTAGGACTCCATACACAGGTATTTGTTGTTGTTAAGTACCGTGGAGTCGGTTCTGACTCATAGCGACCCTGCACAGGGTTTTGGAGGCTGCAAATCTTTACGGGAGCAGAAAGCCTCTTCTTTTTCCCATGTTTTGAACTGCCGACCTTGAGGTTAGCAGCCCGATTCATAACCACTACGCTAGGAAGCTATCTGGTAGTGTAGTGGTTACGAATTGGGCTGCTATGCTGCGACTTGGCCAATCCAATCAAGATGGCAGATCAGATAGATATGCAGTGAGGAGCTCCGTCACCAACAACACAGAAGATACAGGTATACTGTATGCTAAATACTAAGACAAACATTTGACTGATGTTTGATATTAACTATACCTAACTGTTCGATTTATATACAAATTCCACTAACAGTCAGGCTTAGTAATGGACCGATTTATAATCCAGGGACTGCCTCTATACAAGTTTCCTGTAGTTTCAGGTATGTTTTAGGTTAGCCTTTTCTATGGAAAGGTGGTTTGTTTCCCCCTGCCTTCTAAACAAAATTTCCAAGAAAACGCGATATTTTGATTTAACTTTAGTTTGGATGTCATTGTGAAAACTAAGCAGGGACATTTGTTCTTCCAGTCCACTGAAGCAACACGTCACAATCAAGTAGGAAGTTTACACACTTATGCATGTTTCCCTTGAACTAGAACTGACCAACGGCCACCAGTCAGACAGGAAAGGCCAGGAGTTGGCAAAGTACAACTGGCTATTGGTGACTGACGCATTTACCAACGCCCGAAACAGGAAGTCACGTGGTAAAAATAAAAGTGGGTGTTCTCTTTTTTTGTCTACATCAGTGACATGGCATTTTCCTTTACCTGGTTGGGGAAGTTTCTCTCAGCCTTTTTTACAGAGTCCCCTCTGCATTCTTCTGTGTCCAGACGGTTTCGGAAACAGTTTATGCTGAAGAACAAATCTGTGGAAGTGTTTTTGGACATGTATCAACCCAACCCCAAGAGGCTGAACATTCCACATGAGGAAAATTAAGAAAGTCTCATGCAAACTGGTCTGTTTTGAAGGATCGTTCTACCCGCTGTGTAGACATAGGCTATAGGCAGCCAGGGTGGAAGAGGAAAACTGACTACTGGAATATTGACAGAGATGATGGTGGCTTGCTGTAGGATGGTAACCCTAGATGTCATGAATATAGTCAGATTCTGGCTCTGTAATCCATTTTCTTAAGAAAAAAAAAAAAATAGAAACAACATGATAGTTCGGCAAAGTGATATTGACCAAAGTGGACTTACTGTGACCCATGTTTCTTCAAATATAAACATGACCACAACAAAACAAATGCATGGCATACACCTGAAAAACACTGGCCAGCAAGCAACAGCATTCACATGAAGGAAACGCATCAATGTTTTGGGACCAAGTATACAGAGAATCCCAAAGCTTTTAATTGCTTTAATTATGAGGTGCAACCAAAAAGGTCCCTATTTCACTTAATGTTTAGGTCGACGCTAACACCAATTACTCATCTAACTCAAGGGTATGATTACTGGCCAAGGATCCTTAATAAGCAATTCTTTGTTCCAGCAAGACAGCACATTATTTATCTATATCTGCCCTCCTCCTTCCCTCCCTCTCCTGCATCCTTTCATTCCATTCATTCAAATCCAGTGTGTTTGGAATATATTTCTTCTTGAGACAACAAGCAAAGCCACAGTCATAAGGCTTAATCAATGAAGCCTCAAGTAAGTGTCATTTTCATGCCCACTTGTTCTTTGCAATGAGGGGATCTGTGCAGTGGGATCTTGATCTTTCTGTGACCAGATGAGTAATGCACCTCTGACATTTGTCCCATCTGACTCTGTCCTGAGCACACAGACAGACAACCTGGGGCTGCCCAGCTACTGTTAAGAATGACCAGCCACCTGCAGACACAACCTGGGAAAGATGGTGGCGAGTCCATCCTCCAAACTGGGAAGTTCCATCTGGAAATGGTCTGATGCCTAGCCCTACCCCCTGTACCCTTAGATACTTGGCATGTCAGCTCAGACTTTCAAGTGTGTCATGTCCCCAAAATTCAGGATCCAGACTTAGGACACTGTAGAGGACTGGTTAGTTTCCCCCAAACCAGGACTGGACATCAACTCACTCTTCCCCTTCTGGATTAAATTCATCCCACAGATATCAGGCATCTATATATGCCAGGCTCAGACACCCTGTACAGGGTCACTATGAGTTGGAATCCTTGACTTGATGGCACTTAATAACAGCAACAACAAAATAAGCTGGGCACACATTAAACTTTTCAGTGAACAAGACAGGCCAACAACCCCTAACTGCTCTAATGGAGGTTACATTCCAATGACGTGGGGGACAGAAGATAAACAAGAAACATAGTAGAAGGGAACAAGAAAAACAGCATGATAAGGAAGATCTGGAGAATGGTGCATGGAGGTGGTGGTGGAGGAGGAGGTACATGATAGGATTTCAGTAGTTGCTCACGGCAAACCTCATCGACAAAGTAGCATTTGAGGAAATATTTGAAGGCGATGGAAGGAGTTAGTCACGTGGATATGTCGGCGGAAGGGTGTTCCTGGCAGAGGAATCATCATCGTTGTAAAGTTCCTAAAGAGGGAGCTCACCTGTAGCTCTCTTATCCTGTTGGAGGAAAAACAAGGTGGCTAGTATGGCCAACTAGGAGGGCAGAGCTGGAAGAGATGATGGAGAAGAGATAGATCTCATGGAATTATTTTAGGCAATTTTACACAGAATAAAATGGGGAGGCTTTGGACCTTAGGGTGCTGAGAAGAAGAGTGGTTTTTAGTATATGGATTTTCAATGAGCACTCTGGCTGCTGTGCTGAACTGAGGATGCATGGGATGAGGGTGGAAGATGGAAGACCAATTAGATGCCACAAGCAGGACTAAGCAAGCTTTTGTAGCATTATACATTGTCAGGGGGTGGAGCCAACTCGATGACAACTAACAACAGCAATCACAATCCAAGAGAGAGATGAAACCCAGGGTGGTAGCCACAGATGTTATAAAAAGTGTTTCCTAAGCATAGAATCCATTTACTTAAAAGAGTAATACTCAATTGTATTGTAAAACAAACATTACAGAAAGTGCTAGCCCATAATATGCATTAACATAACAAATTATTTTTTCAGATAGAAGAGGCTCATTCTTAGAGTCCTTTAACACTCTGCCCCCCAAACAAAATTCAAGTCCTTTTCATTTTTTTAATGGAAAATTTGGAAAATAGAAGATTGAAGAGGGAAATAAAAATCATCTATAATCCTTTCAGTCAAAGATGACTATTGTTAATGTTTTGGTATATATCATTTCATTTTTAAAAATTAAATTCATTTTGCACATTACTTCCTTGCCAATAGGCAAACATGCATATTTTAACATTTGTAATACTAGCGAATACAGTTTTATATTCTTTCCCAGATTTCTTCAGTCTTCATAATTGTTTTATGATTGAGTAATATTTCAACATGTTACTATACTATAATTTATCAAAACATTTCCCTTTTATGGGGCATTTACAAGTTTCCAGTTTTTTTCTATAGAATTCAATACTGAAATTTTTATTTATGTAGTTTTTGGCATCTTTTTAAATTATATTTTTAAGGATAAATTAACAGGAGTCAGACTGGAAGCTCAAATTATAGGAAATTGTTTATAGATACTGCTTTGCTTATTGAAGGGTTATGAAGCAAGCACAAAGCAGTTTCAAGACAACATCTTCATTTTTGAGGTTATAGTTGTTGTTAGGTGCCATCCTGCCGGTTCCAACTCATAGTGACCCTATGCAGAACAGAAGGAGACACTGCTGGCCCTGAGCCATTCTCACAATTCTTGCTACACTTGAGTTCACTGATGCTGCCATGGTGCCAATCCATCTCACTGGGGTTCTTTTTCACTGACTCTCCACTTTACCAAGCATGATGCCCTCTCTAGGGGCTGGTCCATCCTGATAATGTGTCCAAAGTATGAGGAATGAAGTCTTAATATCTTTACTTCCAAAGAGCATTCTGGCTGTACTTCTAACACAGATTTGTTTGTTCTTCTGGAAGTCCATGGTACATTTAATATTGTTCTCCAACATTGTAACTCAAATGCATCAATTCTTCAACATTCTTCCTTATTCACTGTTCAACTTTCACATGCATATGAGGCTACCAAAAATACCATAGCTTAGGTCAGGCGCACCTTAGTCCTCACACTGACATCTTTACTCTTCAACACTTGTTGTTGTTGTTGTTGAGTGCCATCGAGTCGGGTCCGACCCATAGCGACCCTGTACAGGGTTTCCGAGGGTGTAAATCTTTACGGGAGTAGAAAGCCTCATCTTTCTCCCGCGGAGCGGCTGGTAGTTTCGAACCGCTGACCTTAAGGTTCGCAGTCCGATTCGTAACCACTACGCTACCAGAGCTCCTTCAACACTAAGTGGGTAAAAATAAAACTCAGATAGCAAAACAGCGCTTATAGCAGAAGTCATTTATTCAATCATAGGCAGTATCCTGGATAGATATGCAATAACATGTACGCTTGAGAGACTGAGTGATTTTCACTCTTATTTTTATCTGTGTTTTCTAGCTTCTATAAATAGGGTGTGGTGCTGTAGGATAAGCACTTGACTTCAAGGTTGGCTTGAACTGCACGGTTGGTCTTTCAAACCCACCTGTTGCTCCTTGGAAAACTTGTACAGGGTTGCTATGAGTCGAAAATGACTTGATGACTCAACAACAACAACAACACCCTGGCCAACTGGTTGGAAGAGATCTATAGTTATGCCCATTCCACCTAATGGAATGTGGGAATTGTACAGCAACATCATTAATATCACATGCAAGTGAAATGTTGCTAACAATAATTCAAAAATGCCTGCAATACTACATCGACAGAGAACTGTCAGAAACTCAAGTCAGATTCAGAAGAGGTCATGGAACTAAGGATATCATTGCTGATGCTATGCTTGTATCTTTGACACCAGTCTGAAAACAACTAAGTGATTACGGTAACCCACTGATTCTGACTCATAGCTTAAACTTTCTCCTGAGAAGTGCCTGATGGGTTTGAACTGCCAACGTTGCAGTTAGCAGCCCAACACCAAACCCACAGCACCACCAGGTCTCCTTACAATGTTACAACTGTGGTTGTTGAATCTATTTCAACTCATAGAGAGACCTTGAATAGGGTTTCTAAGAGCAGTTGGTGTGTTTAAACTGCTGACAGTGCTGACTTTCCAGTCAGTCACACCCGGGCTCGTTATAATAGTGGTAGAAAATATTGCTCTGACTCTTCAAAAAACAGCTCTGGAAGGATTTCTAAATGTTCAACTTCACAGGAGTAGCCTGGTCAAAACCACCCACAGTCAGTCTGGGCCAGCAAGTCACTGTTTGCAAGGCCTTTTAATTTGGATCTCAAAAAAAGGGAGAGATGTGGGTGTGACAGGCAGATTGTTCTAAAGATCAAACTGGGAACTGAGGAAAGCAGGCCACTCTACAGAAGCATTTGTCCCCTCAGCCATTTCTACGGGACAGAGGCCACTCCAGAGTCACTCCTGAGACTTGGTGATGCCTTGGCTACCTTGGCCTGCCAGGGACTGCTTTGAGCTGCAAGGCGCAGCCTGAACAGTCAGGAGCAAGTCAAGAGTATTTTCAAGCCTTAATCTTCCCACTCACAAATGGAAGTGACTGCTTCATAGGGGTGGTTGTGAAGAATCATTTAAGGTAATGTATATTCAGAATGCTTTGACACCTATACACTACATATCAATGCTGATTTTTATTTTAGTAACTTGTATTAAGTTGCCATCAAGTCGACTCTGGGGTCTGACCCAGGGTGACCTTATGAAGAACAGAATGAAACATTGCCCAGTCCTGTCTTAATCATTCTGATGTTTCAGTCCCTTATCGTGACTATTTTAAGCACCTTCCAACCCAGGGAGCTCATCTTCTAGCACTATATCAGACTATATTCTGCTGTGACACATTGGGTTTTCAATGGCTAATTTTAAGAAGCAGATCACCAGGCCTTTCTTCCTATTCGCCCTCAGCCTGGAAGCTTCACTGAAACCTGTCCACTACAACTGACCCCACTGGTATTTAACATATTGGTAACCTAGCTTCTGCTATCAAAGCATCACATAAGCCACCACAGTTTGACAGACTGACAAGCCAGTGGTGGATCCTGATGCAATGTTGTAGAAGAAGCCCTGGACTGGGAACCACAAGGTCAATGGTTCAAACCCACCAGCTGCTCCTCAGAAACCCTGCACAGGTTGATTCATGAATCAAAATCCACTCGGTAGCACTTAACAACAACCCGTATCTGTGTTGTCATTTGTTTCATGGACATTTATCGAGCACCTGGTTTGTGCCAGGCACCCGGATACAAAAATGAAGTGTGGTCTCTGCTCTCAAGAAGCCTCCAGTCCAGTTGGGAGAAGCAGATAGGTACACAGAAAACGATAGTATGGCCAAGTGATTGTCCATTCGATTCACAGATGTACCTCCAGTGCCTGGAACAGCCTGGCACCCAGCAGGTACTGGTTAAGTGTTGTTTTTGGAATGAATACAAGAGTGGATGGGTGATTAAAGGATATTATGGGATTAGGTGAAGATGGGAGCTGAGACTCAAAGGGTTGGCTAGGGAAGAACCAGCCAAGGGAAGAGTGAGGTTCTAGAAATCTACAGCTAACTTCTTTTACAAGGCTGTAGGATAAACACTGGACTGCTAACTGTAAGGTTGGTGGTTCAAACCTACCAGCTGCCACCTCAGAAACCCTATACAGGGTTACTATGAGTCAGAACCAACTTGACAGCACTTATCAACAACAAGTCCCTAACAACCCTTGAGTGGTACAAATGATTAAGCACTAGACGACACAACTGAAAAGTTGGTGGTTCAAATCCATCCAGAGGTGCCTGGCAATCTACATCTGAAAGGTTACAGCTTTTGAAAACCTATGGAGCACAGTTTTACTCTGCAACACATGGGGTCACTATAAGTCAGAATTGACTCAACAGCAACTGGATTCATTTTGTCCCCTTTGATGCCTGGCAGTGGACCCTGTGGGTAAATAGGTGCCTGCAGAAAGCAAGTGAAATCTTTTCCAAAATAAAACTCTTCAAGATGCCGCTTTAAAACAAAGCAACTCAGCCTCAAAGAAATTTAACTTGGGTCATTTGGGTCACCCAAACCCTTCAGCCAGTTCACAGTGACATGCCTCACAATGAAACCATCCCCAAAGAGCCTGGCATGGTTTTTAAAGTTCCTTGCAATTCTCTGTGGAGTGCTGGCCAACATAGATTAACTCAGCCCCTCTGCTTTGGTCTTCGTCCACATATCGCAGAGTCGGTCTCGCGTGACCTTAATCAAGATGATATATTCTGAGCAGCAAGGGAGCGTGCAGATAGGGTAGGTGCCTGCTCTCTCAATACTTTACATTTTCACAAGGACAGAAGCTGAGTCTACAGGTGAAATAGTCATCATATAAATCATCAAGTATGCTAATGGCCCTTGCTCTTTTCCATTCTGAGGACCACATCTCTGAATGGAAATGCTACAACCAGGGTTCAGAGAACAGAGTTGAGGCCATTGAGGCCCACTGAGTATATCCAAGGAAGGAAATAGAGCCTTGGATACTAACCAAAAGGTCAGCAGTTGGAACCCACCCGTTGCTCTTAGAGAGAAAGATTTGGCAGTCTGCTTCTGAAAAGATTTACAGCTTTGGAAATCCTACAGGGCCACCCTATGTTATAGCAGGGGTGGGGAACATCCGGCCTATAGGTCGTATGTTGCTGGTTATTGGTAAGTGCTGCTGTGTCAGTTCTGATTCATAGCAACCCTGTATAGGGTTTTTGAGGAGCAGCTGGTGGATTTGAATTGCCGACTTTGTGGTTCGCAGTCCAGTGTTGATCTTTCAGCACCACACCAGGAACATCACATTTGTTGTTGTTGTTGTTAAGTGCCGTCGAGTCGGTTCCGATCCATAGCGACCCTGTATAGGGTTTCCAAGGAATAGCTGGTGAGCTTGTAACCACCAACCTTGCAGTTAAAACGACTTTGCAGTCTGGTGCATTAGCCCACAGCGCCACACCAAGACTCCCGTGAGTTAATTAAATGTTTGACCAAATAGAGCAGGCTACTTTTTAAGTCGATGATTTTGTATGACCTGCGAATGACGTTATAAGTTTTGGCAGAAAAAAGGTTCCCCCCACCCCCCACCCCATCCCCTCTGTCTTGTCATGAGTCAGAATCTTCTCATGGCAGTGGGTTTGGTTTGGGGCTTGAGCAGGATGGCTTACACTTTCTCTGTCTACACATAGAGGCTGTGCAGTGTCTGTGGCGTTCTCAGATTTATGACTGCAGCCTATCTAGGGCTGGGTCCTTACTGCTGGGAACCAGAGACTTTGCTAAAAGGAGGCTTTGCTACAAAGTTGTGAGCACAAGCAGGCTCCTTTATGCAAAAGATGCAAATTTTAGGTTCAATTTCCACATGTCCACATTTGCCCTAGGGTCCTTTGACCTGGCCCACTGCCCCTCCGGTAGGATTGGGTTTCTACACCATTAACACCTGGGACCAGTTGAGCAAGTGAGGCTCACAGAGAGCCTGGCCAACCTCCTGAACCTCTGGCACATGAAGAACACATAGTCCCTTATTTAAATCCTCAGTGTGTGCCTAAGGGACCCTATGACACTGTGACAGGATAGGGTGCTTAGATGAGCAGGTGTGTACAAGTCAGAGATCACAGAGTGTGGAAACATTTAGTTAGAACTTCATACAGAATGAGCTGCTTGCTGCACCAACCTACTTAACTTCTTTACCTCTCCTCTCTTTCAATACCCCCTCAAGTTCTATCCATTAACCTACGCTTATGTCATCGGTGTTAAATGCCATTGAGTCTGAGTCGGTGGGGACCCATAGCGACCCTATATAGTGTTTCCAAGGTCTTCAATCTTCTCGGGACTAGAACACCTCATCTTTCTCCTGACCCTTTAGTTTCACACTTTTATTACTAGCTAAAATGATCTTATCTATAGATATAGCTGTTTATCAGCTCTTCCCCACTATATAAGGGGGCTTCAAAACACTTGTGGGAAATGGAATGTAAAATAATGCATGGTCCAGGAGAGCAGGAAGCTTGCCCACTTGTACCCCAGCACCCAGTGTCTGACTGGTAGACATTTATTGAATAATGAATGTCCCATGAACCCAGTGCTTAAAACAAGAATATTTAATAGATTTACCTTCCAGGCTTGTGAGAATTAAATGAATTGATTCAAAGGAAGGCTCATAGTAAGTATCACTGCTCTTAATGAACTCTAAAGGGTTGTGAGGTGTTTCCAAATGTGCTCTAATGCAGTCTTAGAATAAGTTGCCCACCACCAAAGACTTCACTGCCCACTGTCTGCATGGAGTTGGGTCAGCCTATGGGAGAAAGATGAGGCTTTCTACTCCCGTAAAGATTTACACCCTCGGAAACCCTGTACAGGGTCGCTATGGGTCGGACCCGACTCGACGGCACTTAACAACAACAACAACAACATGTCCCAACCTTAGGGCTTTTCATCACTCCACAGCGCCACCTAGTGCACATCCTAAAAGAGCTCTGGAGCTATTCACCCAGCAATCCATATCAACTCTGACTCTTGACAGCCCAGTGTGTGCAGAGTAGAACTGTACTCCATAGGGTTTTCAAGGCTGCGGCCTTTCGGAGGCAGATCTCTAGGCCTGTCTTCCAAGGCACCTCCAACCTTTATTAGTCAAGCACTTCATTGTTGGTTACTTTTGCAATCTATTCCCCAGCGATGAAAACCACTTGCTATCAAGTCGATTCGGACTCATGGCAACCCAGTGTATGTCAAAGTAGAACTGTGCTTACAGTTTCCAATGGCTGGTTTTTCAGAAATAGATTTCCAGGCCTTTCTTCCAAGGTACCGCTGGGTAAACGTGAACTTCTAACCTTTCAGCACGTTAACACTTGGTTCCTTCCAGAGATTCCACACTAGTGAATAAATGAGTTAAAACACAGGGCACTGGGCAGCAACGGTGTTGGGAAGGTCCCAGTCTGTGCTGGTAGCCAGTAGACATGAGCTATAAGCCAATGGAACCCTTTGTCTGTGGCTTGAGCTTTCTCCTAAGCATCAGAAACAAGGAAAAAAGGGCTGTGTTTTTGTCTAAGGCATCTATTCTCTCTCCTGACCGATCTCGCCGTGTCAAAGCTGTACTCACTGAACTGTGATGATGAAGATGTCCACAGAGCTTCCTTACATGAGGTGACCTGTGACAACCGTTTCTCCTGTGGGACCAGGGGTGAACTCTAGATGAAACACAGAAGGGACAAGGAAAATGGAACTTCATAGATAGAATCTCATGTGACCTTTATGATACTCTTCTGGGCAAATGCCATCACCTCCATTCTATAGATGACAGAAGGGCTACTCAGAGAGGAGGCTTGACTTGGAAAAGGCCACACAGCCACGAAGCACATCCAATGGCCCTGACTGCAAAGCCATGGACAGTGGTTCCAGCAGGACCGGCCCAGGGCCGAGAGGGAGGGGCACCACTGTCTAGTCTTTCTAAAGCACTTCAAAGCCCCTGGGTGATTCCGAACTAGCAAAAGCCCCACCCTCCATTGAAAATTACTGCAAAAGAGTTCAGAGAAAATTTCAGTTCCAAGTCCTAGTGTTCCTCCATTTTGTTATTAAAACAGTAATGGAATTTCATCATCTCCTAATCACCACGTGGTTATTCAGTGGTAGGAGTCTCATCTTCCAGCTAGGAAACCTGGGGGTGCTCCCTGGCCAGTGCACCTCATACATTGTTGTTGTTGTTAAGTGCCGTCGAGTCGGTTCCGACCCATAGCGACCCTGTACAGGGTTTCCGAGGCTGTAAATCTTTACGGGAGCAGAACGCCTCATCTTTCTCCCGCGGAGCGGCTGGTAGTTTCGAACTGCTGGCCTTAAGGTTCGCAGCCCGATTCGTAACCACTACGCTACCAGAGCTCCTTCATACATAGCTGCCACTTATCTGTCAGTGGACGCTTGTGTGTGGCTATGATGCTAGGCAGGTTTTAGTGAAGTTTCTAGACTAAGGCTAGAAAGAAAGGCCTGCCTATCTACTTCTGAAAACCAGTCAATAAAAATCCTATGGATCACAGTACATGCAACCAGTCATGGGGCGGCGCGAGTCCAGGCAGATTTTCTTCCGTTGTTGCACAGCGTCATCATGAGTCAGGGGCTGACTTGAAGACAGCTAATAACTGTTACACAATTTTTGATCTAGAACAACTTCTGGGGTAAACTTTCACACTATCTGCTAAGGAGGCTGCAGTGAAGAGCATGTGACAAGTCTTTAAGGGGACACACCAAGGCCAGGCTACACTCTCCAGAAATACAGAAGCTCCGTGGAGTGTGTGTGGGGGGTAAGGGGGAGTAGGACCAGCTCTTGAAACTCAGGGAGCATACTGGTCTTCCCCAGGCAGAAGATTCCTGCTCCTAAATGAATGTGTGATGACAAGATTAGAAATCAATCAAGGCAGACACACTCTGTTTTTCCTCTTGGCCACAGGAACCCACATGAAATAAAAAGGCAACATGTGATAAGGAAGGGAAACTCCCCAACCAGTTCCTACCCCTCACCCATCAGACTGGTTTTATTTCTCAGGCTGCAGACAAAAAGAAAATTCTTTTACCCAGTCCAACTCTTATATCTTACCCCATCAAGTCAGATTTTTGGAAAATGGCCAAAAATACTGCAGACTTAGCTTCACCTAACAAACGTTGCATACCTGTCAATATGCCAGGTCCTGGGCTAAGCGTTGGGGGTTGTAAAGGAAGGTCTGTCCTAGAGAGGGTCATTGTCTGCTAAGAGAGACTAGGGGGTGAAGGTGTCATGACAGGGATCAACAGGGATACCTGGGATCTGTCGGCTTGAGATAGTCAGGAAAGGCCACAAATAATGATCGTCCTGCAGCTGGAACTTGAATGATGAGGAGTTAGCCAAGTAGAGAAGAGGTAAGGAAGGACCTTCCAGGAAGTGGGAGGAGGACAGAGAGAAGCTTGGAATCAGAAAAGGTCTGTTCTGTCAGAGAAGAACAAATCCAGAGTAGTTAGAAAGAGCATATCCTTTCTAAGCAGAAGCCTGATAGGAGCAGGATGGAGTTTGGGATTATAAAGAGCCCTGAATGCCACACTAAGGAGTGTGGACTTGAACCTGGAGATAAAGGAGCGTCAACAGATATTTCAAAACAGAACTAGATTTTGACCAAAATGTAAAACTTATTTTAGAAAGAGCCCTCCTATAGCTGTGTGAAAGGAGCTCTGGTAACATAGTGATTACGAATCGGGCTGCTAACCTCAAGGTCAGCAGTTCAGAACTACCAGCTGTTCCGCGGGAGAAAGATGAGGCTTTCTGCTCCCGTAAAGATTTGCAGCCTCGGAAGCCCTGTGCAGGGTCACTTTGAGTTGGAACGGACTCCACAGTACTCAATAACAACAACAACATAGCTGTGTGAAGGGTGAAGAGGATGAGAGAGACTCCCAGGGAAGCCAGTGTGGCGAGCACAAGCTAATGCCATTGCAGCATAAAGTACAGCCCATTCAAAGCCACTAGGTATTTTATAAGGTTATTGATAAAAGACAGTCTGAAGCTTTAGTATTTACAACCTCTCATTCTGAATGGAAAGAGCTCAGTGTAGTTCTTACTAATTGGGTTGCTAACCTCAAAGTCAACAGCTGGAAACTAACAGCTGTCCCACGGGAGAAAGATGAGGCTTTCTGCTCCCGTAAAGATTCACAGCCATAGAAATCCTGTACAGAGACAATGAGTCCGAACTGACTCCACAGCACACCACCACCACCATTCTGAATGGATCAGCACAAGCCAGGTCGCCATGAGAATGGGTCCTCAATGCCTGACCAGTATTCCACTGATTTGTGACCTGGCCTTTCTCTGACATTACCACTCTAGCCAGATGGCCTGTGGAGGTTAAGCTCAAGAGTTGAGGTGATCTTTCACAGTGGTCAGGGACAACAAATCTCCCTGGTCTATTTCCCCATTCACAAAAAGGGCAGCTCCCCTTTCCCAGTAATGATATTATGAATACTAAAAGACAACTAACCCGTTACACAGCTTGGAAACAAAAAGGAAGGATTAGTAGTTGGAAAATATGGTCTTGATGATAGCAATGATGTTGGAGATTGCATATTGAATTTTGTAAGACCAACCACTTATTCATTGCAAATACCTTCTTTTTTTCCCCCCAATAACATAAAAGACATCCCAAGATGTAATACACAGGTATAAAATTGACTATATCTGTGGGAAGAGACAATAGAAAAACTAAATATCATCAGCTAAAACAAAGCCAGTGGTTGGCTGTGGAACAGACCATTAACTGCTCATGTGTAGCATAGTGGTTGCAAGTCGGGCTGCTAATCTCATGATCAGCAGTTCAGGGGAAGAAAGCTGAGGCTTTCTACTCCAATAAAGATTTACAGCCTCAGAAACCCTATACAGGGTCACTATGAGTCAGAACCGACTCCACAGCACACCACCACCACCACCAAGTTTAGGCTGAAGCTGAAGAATAATAAAATAAGTTCATGAGAGCCAATCTATGACCTTGAACATATCCCACCTGAATTTAGACACCATCTCAAGAACCGATTTGGTAATTACACACTGATGACCAAAGACCAGAAAAGTTGTGGGATGACATCAGGAACATCATACAGGAAGAAAGCAAAAGGTCATTAAAAAGACAGGAAATGAAGAAAAATCCAAAGTGGATGTCAGAAAAGACTCTGAAACTTTCTCTGGAGAGTAAAGAAGATAAAGTGAATAAAAGAAATGAGGAAGTCAAAGAGCTGAAAAGAAAATTTCAAAGGGCAGCTTGAGAAGACAAAGTCATATATAATGCTACATGAAAATATCTGGAGTTAGAAAACCAAAAGGGAAGAATATACTCAGCATTTCTCAAGCTGAAAGAACTAAAGAAACAATTCAAATCTCGGCTTATATTATTGAAGAAATCCTGGTATGGCGCTGTAGGATAAGCTAACCACAAGATTGGTGGTTTAATTCCAACAGCCACTCCTTGGAAACCCTATACAGGGTCATTATGAATTGGAACTGACTCCATGGCACTTAGCAATAACAACAACAATGGGCAATATATTGACTGATGCAGGAAGCATCAAAACAAGACTGTACCAAAAAGAACTGGTTGATGTTCAACCATTCAAAAAGTAGCATATGATCAAGAATGGTATTATTGAGTGGGAGTACATCCACAAATACAACAGGGTTTGAAAAAAAGATATTTGTACACGAGTATATCTACCTGTGCTGCAAATACACGTATGAATGGGGTGGAGAATACGGAGGACAAAATGATTAAAACTTCTTAGATATTATCAAACATCTTACGGCTGGGCCTGGGGGCTATGGACCATAGTCTTAGCGTACACCATGGTTGATTGGCATAGCATAGTCCACAAAAACGATGTTCTATGTCCTACTTTGGTGATTAGTGTCTTGGATCTTAACAGCTCATGATCAGCCATCTAAAGATAACTATTTTTGGTCTTTCTCCATGTGGAAGAATGAAAAGTGATGAAAATTGAAGATGTTTGGGATTAACTAGTCCAATAGACCAATGAAGCAGGTGAACATCAGTCACTACAATTCTGAGACCAGAAGAACTAGATAGTACCCAACTATCACTACCAACTGCTCTGAAAGGATCATGTTAGAAGGCCCTAGATAGAGGGGAAGGAAATATGGAGCGCAACTCAAAATTATTATTATATTAAATGGATTTACTGGTCAGAAGGAAACTGGAGGAACCCAAGACTATAATCCTCGATCACACTTCAGGTCTGGAATGGAACTCACTCTCATGGCCCAATAGGCAAGGGGCAATAGCACCAGGAAAGTATGCTCACCATGGATGGAACGGTCAATCATTCAAGATCAAAAAGGCACATTTACCTAAGGACAAAGTTGAGAATGGATGGGAAGGAGGGTGGGATGGAGATAGAAACCACAGGGAGGAAGTGGAATCATTGATGGTGCATAGAGGGGACTGCAATCATTGAGATGAAACAAAGTATATGATTTGTTGAATGTAAAACTGATGATTTTCTCTGTAAACCTTCACTCAATGCACAGTAAAAAGTTATAAAAAAAAAAAAAAAAAAAGAATTATGATATTGAAGAAAGAAGTCCAAGTGGCACTGAAGGCACTGGTGAAAACCATTGAAAATTTCAACAAACTAATGCAGCATTGGCATTTGTCTATGCTAAGAAATTTGGAAGACAGCTACCTGCCCAACTGATTGGAAGAGATCCATGTTTGTGCCCAGTCCAAAAAAAGGTGACCCAACAGAATGCCAAAATCACAGGACCACATCATAATATCACAGCTGAAGATAATTTAAAAACTGTTGTAGAAATACACTGACATGGAGCTGCCAGCAATTCAAGCTGGATTCAGAAGAGAACATGAAGCAAGGGATATTATTGCTGGTGTCAGATGGACCTTGGTAAAAAGCACAGAATACCAGAAAAATGTTTACTTGTGCTTTATTTATTATGCAAAGGCTTTTGACTTTGTGGATCATGACAAACTATGGATAATGTGGCAAAGAATGGGTATTCCAGAACATTTAATTATGCTCATGAGGAACCTGTACGTAGACCAAGAAACAGTCTTTTGAAAAGAACAAGGAGATACTGAATGGTTTAAACTCAGGATTGGTGTGCCATCTTTGGTTTTGAACATTTTAAAGAGTTCTTTTGCTGATTTGCCTAATGCAATACACCATTTGATTGCTTGACTGTTGCTTCCATAAGCATTGATTTTGGATCCAAACAAAATGAAGTCTTTGACAACTTCAACCTTTTCTCCATTTATCATGATGTTATCAGTTGGTTCCGTTGGAAGGACTTTTTTTTTTTTTAACCACGAGGTATAATCCATACTGAAGACTGTGGTCTTTGCTCTTCATACTCAGTAAGTATTTTAAGTCCTCTTCACTCCCAGCAAGCAAGGTTGTGTCATCTGCATATTGCGGGTTGTTAATGAGTCTCCAATCCCGATGCCACATTCTTCTTATCGGATTATTTGCTCAACTCACAGACTGAATAAGTATGGTGAAAGGACAAAATCCTGGCACACACGTTTCATGATTTCAAACCAATCAGTATCCCCTTGTTTGGTTCTGATGACTGCCTCTTGGTGTACGTATACATACAGATTCCTCACGAGCACAATTAAGTATTCTGGAATAACCATTATTCACAATGTTAACCATCGTTTGTTATGATCCACATAGTTAAAAGCCTTTACATAGTCAATAAAGCACAAGTAAATATTTTTTCTGGTATTCTCTGCTTTCAGCCAAGATCCATCTGACATCAGCAAGATCCATCTTTTCTGAACCTGGCTTGTATTTCTGGCAGTTGCAGAGTAGAACAATGTTGTGTAGGGCTTTCACTGTGACTTTTTGGACGCGTATAGCCAGACATTTCTTCTGAGGCACTTCTGGGTGGTTTCAAACCACCAATCTTTGTTAGTAGCTATGCACTTGACCATTTGCACCACCGAGGGACTCCACATCCCCCTGCATCCCACCTGAAATCAGGATGTTTTTACGGTCACTTAAAAATAGTCCTTGTCTATCAGAAATGTTTGTTAAATTATTATCACACTTAAAAAAAAAAAAAAAAACCTCATGAAAAAGACTGAACTTATTGGTCTTCTAAATACTGGAGGATTCCCTAAAACTATGGCCCTAAGACACCCTTCTGACGTGTAACGGACGCCATTCCCGGAAACCATCTTTCAGTTCAGTAATAGACCAATAAAATAAACATTTGTTGTTGTTGTTGTTGTGAAGTGCCATCGAGTCGGTTCCGACCCATAGCGACCCTGTACAGGGTTTCCGAGGGTGTAAATCTTTACGGGAGTAGAAAGCCTCATCTTTCTCCCACGGAGCGGCTGGTAGTTTCGAACTGCTGACCTTAAGGTTCGCAGCCCGATTCGTAACCACTACGCTACCAGAGCCCCTTAAACATTAGGACAATCAATTATATGAGATCAAAAGGACAACATTTACCCAAAAGCCAAGATGAGAAGGCAAGAAGGGACAGAGAATACAGACAAAAGGAAATGGGGAACCCGGGGCAGAGTGCTGACACATTGGAGGATACAGCTAATATCATGGGCACTTTGCGTACCAACTATGGAATGGGAAACTAACTGGCTCTGTAAACTTTCACCTAAAGCAAAAATAAAACAACAACAACAACAACAAATGTTTTAAGTTATCCATTAATTGATGTGGTGGCCTTTCTTTGGTATCTGCGTTTCTACCCAAGCTGAGTAGTGGTTCTAACATTTAATGAGGTGGGCTGTGGCTTTTACAGTGTGTTCATTAGTTACACTTCCAAATTCCTGGTTTTGAAAAGACATTAAACTCCTACAGGCACACGATGAATTTCTTCACCCTAGCATTTACAACAGGCATTTATAACAAGGCCCTAGGGAGTATCTTGGAAACTGACTGTATCGTGTTTACGATTATATCTAACATTTCCTGCATGGAATAATATTTGGGGGTGGGGGTGGGGGCAATATGAGCTGCATCTAGTCCAACTAGTTTGAGACAACTCAAAGTAAGATTCACTGAGGAAGACAACTCAGCTGGCAAACTTAACAAAGGCCAGAAGGATTCTTGACAACTGGTTTTACAAACTTGCTTCTGCACCATTTTAAAAAACAATATATGACTAGCTGCTAGCAGGTGTTTCTCAGGGCTGGGGTTTATGTTGCTAATTTAAGGATGTCAGTTCTTTGTTCATCTTTGAAAAGGCCAGTGTAAAGCCCAGTCACTAGGAGATCTATATGTCAAAGCACCGGCCCACATCAACATAATCTTGGGACTCAGTCAACATTCCCACATAATTCAAAGACTAAAGTGTGCCAGCAAGGAGACACAGTTTCAGAATAGGTACCAGAGAGTAGACCCTCTGAAGCCTGTGATAGATGGCAGCTGCCGTGTCCTCAGCAACCCCGGGGCACCGTGGGGATTTGGGAAATGCAGCTTCCTCTCTGGTCTTGTTAATGCAGTGCCAGGAATCATCTAGGATTCCTGTCAGGGTCTGTGGCTCTGACCTCTGAAAGAAGGTGGCAACCAGTGGACCAACATCTTCATGAAACAATGTGTTGTGACTGACATTTCATGAACAATTACTAAACTCAAGCTATCTCCTAGAATGAGATTAATAACTGATAACCAGAACTATGTCCATGAGCACAGCCACCCTTTCTGACCCATGGCTCTCTCAGAAGACAACCCAAATCCACTATGGTATGGTGGGGAAGCTCTGGTCTTGTTACCCAAGCCCACTACCACCAAGTCAATTCCAACCAATAGGGACCCTGTATAGGGTTTCTGAGGTGGTAAATCTTAATGGGAACAGAAAGCCTCATCTTTCTCCTGAGGAGTGGCCGGTGGGTTTGAATTGTTGATCTTGTGATTAGCCACCCAGTGCTTATCCTACAGTGCCACCAGAGCGTGTTGGTCTTGTTGCAGGGAGATCTTATACCAGTGTTGACTCTTGTCATGTAGAACTCAGTCATCATAAAGCTTTTTGAACCTCAATTTCCTTATCTACAAAGTGTTTATGTTAATATCTGCCCTGCCCATCTATTCTGAGTAGCCAATGATAGAATAAATGTGGACGCTCTTTATAAACTGTCAAAGCCTACCTCCCACACCACCAATGTCTCTTGTTGAATAGAAACACTAGGTGGTGCCCCCATAGGCTGTGATGAGGAGAAGGCTATTCAGTTTCATAACCAACTAGGAGCTGAATTCCAAAGTGTCCTGGTGCTGCTCTTGACCCTTCCAGAAACAGTCGTTCAAGCCTGGAGAGCGATCATAATTCATCCCAAACAGGTAAACTCTTTAAAAGCACAATAGATGCTGAAAGGTGTTAGCTCAAATCAACAAACCAAAAAGAATCACTTTTCCTGTGCCAAAGAATGTGGGAACTCAATATGTAGGAATGCAGTATAGCTGCACATTCTCAGAGTCTAACTCACAAAACAGGAACCATGAAACAGCCCTTTCATGGTCATCTACTAGAAGGTCATAGTTAGAAGGTCCCTGAGCCACTTTTCTTGGATGGGAGGTGGAAGCTAAGACCAGCTGTCTCAGAAACCAAGGGGAATTGCAGGGCAGCCAGGTGGTCAAACACCCAAATATAGAAAGAAACCCTTTGCCTAGATTTTGCTTCCAGAAGGGATTCATATTTTGCGCTTGTAAAGCGATTTCCTGGCTGAGAGCTGACCTACATCTCCGTCCCTGCCCACACTGGTAATTATCTACCACAGGGTGCCTGTTCTTTGGCACTGTCCTTTCTCTGAATTTCAGCCTGTTAATTGGTTTCCGGTGGTTCTGTTGTACCAACTGTACCAAATCGCTTCCTGTGGTCTGTTCATTGGTTTCCTTGAGCATGTTCAGGGTACCATGCCCCGCTAAAGCATCACGGTGACCCCCAAAGAGACATACCACTCACAAAATCCATCTTTTTAACTCTTCATGTTCTTGTATAGTGTTTGTGATGATGTGGCATGGAAATGAAGTGTACGGGGCCAATTAGAGGAGAAGGCAGGCAGGCAAACCTGATGGAGAAATGCACTCTCTTTTTATTTCTCTCTTAAAACGGAAGACTAATCAAAGCAGAAAGCTGTGAGGGAAGGGAAGGGTTTGAATTTACCATTTAAAAGAGGCAGGAGAACTATACTCTCTTGACTGAGAAGCCAAAGATTCAATAGTAAAAGAAGAATCGCAGAGCAAAACACAAATGAGAGTCCGTATCTGTGACCACTGGACCAATAAGCAACATTCTTATCAACAGAGAAAAGATTGAAGTTGTCAAGGACTTCATTCTTCTGGGATCAACCATCAACACTCATGGAAGGAAGCAGCAGTCAAGAAATCAAATGACGTATTGCATTAGGCAAATCTGCTACACAAGACCTTTTTAAAGTATTGAAGAGCAAAGATGTCAGCTTGAGGACTAAGGTGCGCCTGACCCAAGCCATGGTATTTTCAATAACCTCATATGCATGCGATAGCTGGACAGTGAATAAGGAAGACCGTAGAAGAATTGATTCTTTTGAGTTATGTTGTTGGAGGAGAATGTTGAAAGTGCCATGGGCTGCCAAAAGAACCAATAGATCTGTTTTGGAAGAAGTGCAGCCAGAGTGCTCCTTGGAAGCCCGGATGGCCAAACTTCATCTCTCATACTTCGGACATATTCTTAGGAGGGACCAGTCGCTAGAGAAGGATCTCATGTTTGGTAAGGTGGAGGGTCAGAGAAGAAGAGGAAGAGCCCCAGTGAGATGGATTGGCAAAGTGGCAGCATCAATGGGTTGAAGTGTGGTAATAATTGTGAGCTTGGCCCAGGACTGGGCAGTGTTTCGTTCTGGTGTGCATAGGGTCGCTATGAGTTGGTTAACTACATCGATGGAACCGAACAACAACAGTAACAATCTGTGACCAAAACCATTCTTCTCATTCTCCCAATGAGGAGACTGGATTAGAGAGGGGAGAGCAGCATAGTTGGTGAGTTGCAAGTCTCTTAACTAGATGCTCAGGCTTCCTTACTCCCAAGCCAATGGTCATTCTATTCATTAGACAAATGCATCATATGCTCAAGCTCCATGTAGACGTGAATCTTTGTCTGTTTCATTCTCAGTTATATCCTGGTGTGGTGCCGTTGGATCAGCACTGGACTGTGAACCACAAGGTCAGCAGTTCAAACACAACAGCTGCTCCTCAGAAACCCTATACAGGGTCGCTATGACAACAACAGCAACAACATATCTTGAGTACCTTGAGAAGTGCCTGGTATATTGTTGTGGTTGTTAGCTGCCACTGGGTGGGGGCCTGACTCATAGTGACCCCATGCACAATAGAACAAAACACTACACTATCCCCATGTTTGGTTGCAGCTCAAACCACTGGGATCCATAGGGTTTTCATTAACTGGTTTTCAGAAGTAGATATCCAGGCCTTTCTTCTTAGCTGGCTTAGCCTAGAAGCTCTGCTAAAACTTGTTCAGTATCATAGCAACACACAAGCTCCCACTGACAGGTGGGTGGTGGCTACATGAGGTGGATTGGCCAGGCATCAAACTCAAGTCTTCTACATTGAAAGCACAAAAATTCTCCCACTTAACCACCACTGCCCACTTCTTGGCACATGGGAAGAACTTAAGAAATATCTTTTGAGTAAGTCCATGCCTATTTAGGTCGCTTCCCCCTTAAGGCAGAGTGGATATTTCAGGGTTCTGACCTATAAGTGCACATACAGGGGCTGTCTTTACCTGCTAATCACAGTGCAGGTTTAATAATGCAGGGAGAGAGGCTGTTAGGCATTCTGAGGTGCTGCTTGTCACAGTGTGCATTGTGTCAATCAAGGGTGAGGTGGCAAGCCAAGAAGAATACATGAAATTGGGAATTGTTCAAAGGTCTTTTACTGAAAGGTATTTAGTGAGGAAAGAAGAAAAGCCACCCAGTGTAGAAGAACCAGGAGGCTATGAATCTCAAGATCGAGGCCGGGAAAGTAAAGGCAGGGATACCAGCAGGGGTAGCTGGGAAGAGATGGCTCAGCTCAGGAACCCTGAATAATGAACGAGGACCCTGTGAGAATCAAGAGAAAAGGCTTGTCAGAGATTTTCTTCTGACAAATGATGTTGGCTTTTATGACACACTGTTGAATGTCACAGTGATTCATATGGTCTCAGGCTCTGGTTAGACACGCACCCTAATTATTACAGAGTTCCTATGGGAGAATATGGCCCATATCCTAGAGATACCCTTTACAGCTCCGTTTCCAGCGATGTGTTGGACTGAAAAGCAGACTGCCCACAAACTTACAACTCAACAGATTCCTCAGCCCCACAACCAAGTCCCGTGGGAAGCAAGTGCTGTGGAGGAGACTGGATTTGGAGCAATGTCAGAAGCAGGTGGAAACAAGACCTGGCTAGGAGTGGGCTTTGTGTTTGGATGCTACCAGGTAGCACATCCTCAGCGTTCACCTTGCTAAGTTGTTCTGGCATCCATAGAACTTCGAGGATGTCTTGCCCAGAGTAAACCAGACCACATGATACTGCACCATGACTCAGCCAGTGTCCTGGGCTCCAAAGCTTTTGTCAAGTCTTGGTTAGTTCAGAACATTCCAGTTCACAAAAGTCCCTGAGTCAGACTCCCAGGGCTGGAAAAGCAACTGGTATTAAAAGTCCCCCTTCATCTAATCAGCATTTAAGACTAAATGGGAGTAAATCTAAAGGTTAGCAGTGCACGCACCCTTCATACTTCCATAGACACGTCAGACTCTGCAAGCCATCTCATGGGCTCATCATTTCTGAAATGTGGGCCCAGGAGTCCAGAGAAACCTAGGCTCTACAGGAAGAGAACACAGCCCCCAAATCCTCTTGCTGTTTTAGAATATGCACGTGGAATGAGGCTAAGCTTTATTTCAAAGCATAGCCATGTGCTTCAAGTCAACATTTAGGCTCTATGCTAAGGGAATCGAGTTAGGCACCAGCTTTAACCTTTTCCTCCACCCCTCACACTGACACTGAATAATGCAGTGTGCGCCTCCCCTCCACAACATGGGGAACATGCCACACCATGTGTGTGCCTTTTAGCTGCAGATTGGTACAAACACTGTTGGATTCCTCATGGCAGTCTGGTTTAACCATGCCCTTATTGTTGTTGCTAAGTGCTGTCTAGTAGATTCCAATTCATAGCAACCAAGTATAGGGTTTCCGAGGAGTGGCTAGTGAGTTTGAACCACTGACCTTGTAATTTAAACTGACTGCATTTATCCTACAGTGCCACACTGGGCCTCCTAACCATGCTGTTTGTTGTTGTTAGGTGCCATCAAGTCGGTACCGACTCATAGTGACCCTATGCAAAACAGAACGAAACACAAGCCGATCCTGGGTCAACCTCACAATTGTTTCCATGCTTGAGCCCATTGATGCTGCCACTTAGCCAATCCATCTCACTGGGGGTCTTCCTCTTTCTCTCTGACCCTCCACCTTACCGAACATGATATCCTTCTCCAGCTACTGCTCCCTCCTGACAATACTCTAGGATACAGAAAATAAGGGTGCTGCCTTCTCCCCTGGTCTGTGCATCTGGGGACCAGGAACTTAGGGTTGTAGGGAGTTTCCAAGAGGCGGGGAAAGGAGATAGGACTGAGATAAAACACACATACACACCCCACTGCCATCGAGTTGACTCTGACTTCTAGTGACCATATATGTATTGTGTTTCTGAGGCTGTAAATCTTTGGTGGTGGTGGTTATGTACCATGGAGTTGGTTCTGACTCACAGCAACCCTATACAGGGTTCCCAAGGCTGTAAATCTTTAAGGGAGCAGAAAGCCTCATCTTTCTCCGGCAAAACAGCTGGAGTTTCGAACCGCTGACCCTAAGGTTTGCAGCCCGATTTGTAACCACTACACTACCAGAGCTCCTTTGTAAATCTTTATAAGAGCAAAAAACTTCATCTTTCTCCCAAGGAGCAACTGTTAGGTTTAAACTGCAACTGCCAACCTTGCGGTTAGCAGTCCAGTGCTTATCCTACAGTGCCACCAGGGCTTCTTTAGGACTGAAATCAGAGGCTCAAATTTTTAGTTTGCTCTAAAAAAAAAGTGGGGGTGGGGGGAGAAGGGAGGGACAAGGTTAGAGCTGCCGGACTACAGATGGTTTTCCTTTGGTTGCAATGACAATTTCCCCCACAACAACAGTAACCCTTCTGTGGACTGCCTGCTCCTAAACCCAGTTTACTTTGCATCATCTTATCTTGAGTTGAAGGCGCTCTGGTAGTGTAGTGGTTAAAAATCAGGCTGCGACCTCAAGGTCAGCAGTTCGAAACTACCAGCTGTTCCGCAGGAGAAAGATGAGGCTTTCTGCTCCCGTAAAGATTTACAGCCTCGGAAAACCCTGTACAGGGTCACTCTGAGTTGGAACCAACTCCAAGGCACATAACAACAACAACAATCTTGAGTTGAAGTTCTTGGCAGATCAGAGAGAGAGGCAGGGAGAACAAACAACTGGCCTTGTACGTATCACCAAAGAGAACAGACAAAGCATTCTCCAGGGCAATAAATACCCGGCACCTTCTCTTCAGACAGCAACCCCTGCACATGGTCACCTCCAACTTAGCAGAGATCTGAAATGTCACTCAATCAAAACTAGAAGGCCTTTCACCGGTTGCTTTAATGTAGTAGAGTGCAAAGAACACTGAAGTAATGCTCAGAGATGCAGTAAGACATTTTCCAAATCCATTTCTATTCCTGAGTCTTAAGTTCCTTTGGTATCAAATGAGGATGTATGACTTTAAGGTCTATTTCAATTCTAATTCAATGGTTCTCCACCAGTTTTCAAACAAATAAAATAAAATAAAAAGCAACGGGAGGCTCTTTCCCACTAGATGGCACTGTGTCTCCAACTGCAGCTGGCCAGGCCGGGCACACTCACAAGTGAGCTCTCCTTCCCCTTGGGTATTTGCTCACTGGTTCCACTTGGCGGAGCACAGTGAAGGCTCTGGCAGCTGCTGCTCCTCCAGGCCCCAGCCCAGATGGTGCAACCATGCTCTGCAGGTTGAATCAGGGCAGAACAGGAAATGGTCAGGAGCTTAAACCTCAGAAAGCAATGTTAGGTTATGAAAGATGAAAGCTTAGATCAAGGATGAGCAGTCCAGACAGTGTTTGATGGAGGAAGGTCCTGGACTCTGAGAGTCAGTTGCCACAGTATACTCTGTTCTCACCACAATGGACATCAGAGGGTTCAGGCTTTGCACAGGGCCTCCACTGACAGCTCAAAAGCTCGAGTGAGTTTCTAGAATGTTATCCTCATAGAATCAAAGGCTCAGAAACACAAGAAAGGACTTGGCTGAATGCCACCGACTGCAGAATCCCTGCCTTGACTTCCCCTAGGGCTGGAAGTCCAGGTCAGCTGTGACCAGCACCTTTCCCATCTCTGCTAAAGTCAAAGATGACAAGACTGACATCGCTTTCCTTTTGGCTGTCAGATCATCATCTTTTTTTTAAGAGAAGGTCAAATCGTTGGAGTCCACAATTGTTCCAGAATAACTATGTTTTAAAATGCATCCAGTGAACTAAAACTTTTTTAGAATGTTTGAAACCATATTGGATAAAAATGCTTATTGTCTTTTGTGGGAAAAGACTGTCTAAAATGTATCTAGAGCTGTGTTAAATATTTATACGCATATGGGCCAATGCTCGAGTGTCAGGAACAAATAAAAAGTTTGATTTATGTCATTTGTATGACTGAGGGTAAGTTTTTTTGTTTTTGTTTTTCCTTAAATTTAGAGTATCTTTAGTTTTGCTGTGTTGTTTGAAAAGTATCAGTAGCAAGTCCCTAATGACAAGAAACTACTGCCTTCTGAAAAGCTTTCTCTGTTACCCTCAAAAATGTTGTTTCTGTTTTAAAAGCCTTGTTCTAGTTTTCTGCCCAAAGGTCAGAATTTCCATCACATGTGACTGCTTTTGAGTTTAAGATTCCGATTCTGAACCTCACCATAGATGTTTTTCTCACTGATTTAAAAAAAAAAAAAGTAGTGTTTTGGATACAGCAAGATAATTATTTGTGGTGCATAAATACATTGATAATAAAAATACATTAAAACACTATAATATTGAAAAATATTTCATAGAAAGTTAATTTATAATCCCACCACAATAAAGTAATTACCTCATCATCTATAATTCTGCCTGGATTGTGGACGAACCTGTAGGTATCTCTGTATAGTTATAATCAGAGATTGCAAGGGGACATTGTGGCTCAGTGGTAGAAGTCTCGTCTTCCATGCAGGAGACCCTGGTTCAATTCCTAACCAGTGCAGCTCATGCATAGCTGCCATCCATTTGTCAGTGGTGGTTTGTGTTACTATAACACTGAGCAGGTTTCAGCAGAGCTTCTAGACTAAGACAGATTAGGAATAAAGGCCTGGTGATTTACCGTCAAAAGTCAGCCAGTCATATACAGATAGATATGCAAGCTGAAAAGGTATGAGACGAAGAATGGGACCCTATTCATGAATATATATATATATAGGTTTGACTGAGGATAACTCAGCATATGTATTTACCTACGATGCAACTATATCCAGGAATACATTAGAGCATAATAGAGGGGACAAAGTTATTAAAGTGTCTTAGATATAACCAAACACCTGGAGGGAATGAGTCTCTAAGGCTGTGAGGAATGTGGTCGAGGGGACACCAAGGTCAATTGGCATTGAATAGTCCATAAAGACAATGTTCTACATTATACTTTGGTGAGTAGCAACTGGGGTCTTAAAAGCTTATAAGCACCCATTTAAGGTACAACTGATGTGCCATGTTTCATTATGGGTGCTGTAAGACACATGGAAGCACTGGACCAATTAACAAATGGACCACAGGAGCCTCAGCCTCCATGACCTTCAGACCAGAAAAACTAGATGGTGCCCAACATCCACTACCAACTAATCTGAAAGGGGTTACATTGAGAGGTCCTGGGTAAAGTAGGAGAAAAACGTGGAACAAAACTGTAACTCATAAAAACCACCAGACTTACAAGTTGGATAGAGGTTGGTAGAACTCCTAAGATTAGGGCCTTCAGTCACCCTTCAAGTCTGACAATGAAATCACCCCCATGGCTCAGTTTTCAGCCAGATAATAGACAGGTTTACAAGGAGAAAAATAACAGGAGTATGCAATCCTTGGAATAATTGGCCATTTGAGATCAAAAGGGCAGCATTTAGCCATGGACAAAGTTCAGAAGTGTTCGGAAAGAAGGAGGAATGGAAGCAGGAAACACAGGGAAAAATTGAAATACATGGTAACACGTTGGGGGATTGCAATCAATGGCACAGAACAAAATGAGTATAAATTGTTGGATGGGAAACAGATTTGCTCTGTAAATCTTCACCCAATTCACAATAGAAAGTTAAAGACAAAACCAAACCACCAAAAGTCAGTCAATGACAATTCTATGGATCACAACAGTCTGATTGGTAACTGATCATAAGAGTGGCACAGCCCCAGTACTGGGCAATTTCATTCCCTTGTACATGGGGTCACCATGACCTGGGGCGGGGGGTATGTTGATGGAGGGTAATAAAAATGATAGAATACATGCTCTTTTTTTTTTTTTTTTTGCAATTTTGCAGAATACTTCTCTTTAAAAGACCTGCCAGAATTTATCCAACATCTGGCTGACATTGTTTCCAATGCCAAAGTGTCAATATCTAATCCAAAGATCTGTTGAGCTAAAAGCTAGAATGAAACTGGAGAATTGCATTACCTAACATGACCTACTTAATTCTTAGGAACAGTAAATACCTGTGGGTTCTGATTAGCACAAAAGGCCTATGAGGCATCCACATGTATGATTCAGAGAGCATCTTCAGAGTTAATTGCCCCCTTCCTCTGCACTCCTCCCGATAGTTCTATTTAGCACTTTAGAACAACTTTTTATTGTGGTAAAACATATATAACATAAAGTTTGCCATGTCAACCATTTTTACGTGTTTCATTCAGCTACATGAATTACGTTCGCCACGTTGTGCTGCCATCATCTCTATCAATTTCCAAAGGTTGTTAGCCATTTAGTAGTTTGACTCATAATGATCCCATATGCCCCATAGGGTTGCCAAGACAATACTCTTTATGGAAGCAGACTGCCACATCTTTCTCCTGCAGAGCAGCTGGTAGAATTGAACCTCTGATATCATGGTTAACAGCCTTGTGCCCCAGAGGTCCTTCAAAAGATTTTTTACACTGTCCCAAACAGAAGCTAGGTAGCACCTCAGCAATAACTCACATTCTCTCTTACCCTTAGGTTGTTAGGTGCCATCAAATCAATTCCAATGCAATTCCAGTGTGACAGAGAACCGCCCCATAAGGTTTTCTTGACTGCGATCTTTACAGAAGCAGATTGCCAGGTCTGGCTCCAATGGAGCAGGTGGATGGGTTCGATCTGTTGACCTTTCGGTTTTTAGCTGAGTGCTTAATCATTGCACGACAAGAGAACTTTTGTCTTTATGCATTAGCCTATTACAAGTATTAAATATAAGCTGAATCATACAATATTTGTCCTTTTGTGTCTGATTTATTTCACTCAGGATAATGTACTTACTTCACTCTGCATAATGTTTTCAAGGTTCATCCTTGTTGTAGCATGTATCAGAATTTCGTTTCTCTTTATGACTGGGTAATATTGTACAGGGTCGCTATGAGTCAGCACCGACTCCATGGCACATAACAACAACAACAACAATATTCCATATGTTACATTTTGTTTATCCATTCACCTCTTGATGGACCCTTGGGTTGTGTCCACCTTTTGGCTATTGTGAATAATGCTACAATGAACATTGGGGTGAAATATATCTGTTTGAGTCCCTGTTTTCAAATCGATTGAGTGCAAACCTAAGAGTGGAGCTGCTGAGTCATATAGTAATTCTATGTTTAGCTTTTTGAGGAACCGCCAAACTGTTTCTCATAATGGCAGCACCATTTTCCATTCTCACCAGCAAAGCATGAGAGTTCCAATTTTCATCAACATTTGTTAGTATCCATTTTTTTCTGATAACAGTTAACCTACTGAATGCATGTCTAGTGCTTTTTAAGTTCTGTCTCCCATCGTTTATTGTTCACCTGTACATGTGTGGCAAGTTTGGACAGTATCTTTCTAGCTTTCCTTCCTTGTCCATTGCTGAACACATACTTTACACATAAGAGTTTAATGATCATTAGGTGAGCCTCTCCTTTTGTCAGAGCCAATGGACTGCAACCTGTGGCAAACATAGGACTTCTTGAAAGAGGTTAAGAAATGAAAAGAAGTCATCCACCTAACTCCAAATGTTAGGGAAGAATTAGAAATATTTCTCAAGTACCAAGATTCTGTCCTCTTTGCTTGGCCAGGAAGAATGGTACCAGCCACCACAGTCACTTAGTTCTTTAACCCAATGACATTGTTCATTGATCTATGCAAACTAGGAAAATCATAACAATTTCTTTTCTCTGGCTAGGACAGCCTGCTCACTCAATCACAGATCAAGTTGCCTTCAGCTACTGAGACTTCCTGAGAAAAATGAAGAGGGATATCAATTAATTCATGGCAGGAAAGAGACAGGGGAGTCACTTCAAGACTAAATAAATTTCTGGTTACACAAAGATGTTCAGAAATCACTTTATAGCACAGTAGTTTTCTTTAGCTACCTACACAACAAGTCAAGATCAGTGCTAATGTTTAATTAAAACAAATGCAAAATAAACTACTGTTGTGTCCTTAAATTTTGCTCAGAGCAGCCTTACAGAACCCATAATGAGACATGGCAGACCAATATTTAAAATGTAGACTTTGCTTTCATGCCCTTACAGGATAAGAATGGGCACGACTTGCTAAAATACTTGCATACGATGGTAATTACTTGATACTTCTCTGCAAGGTTATATTAAAGCATTCCCTGTAACACCAGATGCCAGGACAAAAGAGATGCCTTTTTAATAAAGCTCTATCACATAATCATCTATTTATACCCTGCCTTGACTCAGAAAGGATTGAAGTAGCCAACAACAGCAGAAGCAGCAGTATCCATAATAATAGAAGTAGCAGCCACTGGTGAGTAACGATTACACATCAGACATTGCATACCAGGTGGTTTATTCCCATTGCCTATAATTTTACAGAAATCCCTACAAGACAGAGTTAATTAAGTTCATAGTCCAAGAGTTTTAAAGCTCCAGCCCCAAATCATACTATTTGGCTCCAAGTACTGACTCCATCACTTACCAGGGGTGAGACTTTGATAAGCTGCCCAACCTCTCTGACTCAGTTTCCCATCTGTAGATTAGAATTTATTGCATTACATTTAATGCTCACCTGGTAGCCTGTGTGTCCCCAGATTTCCAATCTCCTTGCAGTTGGACAAAACCATCTGATGTGTTCAAGCCAATGAAATATGAGTGGAAGAGGCATATTTCATTTCTGGACACAGCATTTAGAAGCCAGTGCATGATTCTCCAACTCTTTCTTCCCTGCCTCAGTGACATTAGAAAACAGATGTTGAGATGGAGGCAACACTAGATGGAAGGTCTGTGCATCCCTGAGTGACCAGACAGGGGAGGGCCCAGGTGATCTGAAGCAGATTCTGCATGAGCAAACAAGTCCATCTTTGCTCTGCTAGACTACTGAGATTTCCAGATTTTGTTGTTACTACAACATAGTATGTAGCTTCTATTACATAAATAGCTTCTATTTCACTCTCTTTTGACACTTGAATAAACTGAGGGTTAACCAACCAAAGGGAGATGCTGCATTCAAACCCAGGTATCTATTTAACTTCTAACACATCACTTTAACATTTGTCTTTTCTTGAATCCCTGCAAGCCCTTAGCAGCTTTGAAAGAAACCCCATTCACAGTCAAACACTGATAAAAAAAAAAAAAAATCAGAGATAGTAACTTTGGGGGAAGATGTGTATTTATCACCTGTGAATGTGTACTGTGGCCGTCTTTGAAAAATAAATCAGAAAATTGGGAAAGACAGAAGCTTAGAATTCTTTTGTCACCGTAAGGCGCATGTAACTTGAATCTGAAGTTTGAAAGTTGTCATGGGCTGCAATGCTAGAGAAACTAAGTATATGAAAGTCCAGGAAACTGGAGGTCACAGAAGAGGAACTAGAAGAGTCTGGCTGTTCCAAAGGGGCAAGAAGAACATCAATAGATTGACCAGGCAGGGCACTCAGCAATTTTGAGAGTCAAGACCCACTTCCTTTAACTACCAGCAGTCTACCCCATCTCCAATCTAATCCGTCATACTGCAAGATTCCCTCCCTCTTGTTCTTAAAGCATCTTAGCATAACCAATTTCATATATTAAGGCACAACGTTCCTCTGGAATATCTTCCATACTGAACAACACCAGATGAAAATTATCTTTTCTAACACTGTATTAACTCCTCACTTGACCTTGGACAAGTCCATATTGCCTTGTGAGATATGGGACTACACACTTTTTCTAAGGCCCCTACCAGTCTTAAATTCAAAGCTTCTGTGAGTGGGAATGGTGGCATCATGCCCATCATGGTGGTGGTTGCCCATTGTCTAGTTGGTGCCAACTTATAGTGACCCTGTATAAGGTTTCTGGGAATCCTGGTATAGCACTATAGGGTTAGCATTGGACTGCTAACCACAGGGTCCAGTGGTTCAAGCCCACCAGTTGCTCCTTGGAAACCCTTTACAGGGTCGCTATGAGTCGGAATCGACTCAACAGTACTTAACAGCAACAACAATAGGGTTTCCAAGGTTGTAAATCTTTATGGGAATAGAAATCATTATCTTTCTCCCATGGAGCAGCTGGTGGACTAGAACAGCTGACCTTTCAGTTAGCAGCCCAATGTGTAACCCACTATGCCATCTGGTCTCCAACTTGCCCATCATGGGGACCTTGATTCCAAAGCTTGAGAACATCAGTAGAAGCAAAATTCAGTGTTCATGCTAAGCCAGGCTTTTTCTACCACAGAATCATTACAATTCCTGCTGCCTGCCACACAGAGATGCTATGAAAATGAGCTCAGATGCTAGAAAACACCTTAAAAGCCTCCTGTGAAATGTTATATAAGTGCTAACCATAAATATCCTGTAGCTGCCACTCAACTGCCAAGTTCTAATTTAAAGGTTCTCCTACAATCATATCTCCACACCTACTAGACTTTGTCTTTCTTGGTTGTTAAATAATACTTTGACTTAAATTGAAGTCATTTATAGTTACTGTAAAAAATAGGAAACATGGGAAAATATAAAAAATACAGTAAAAAACACTTCAGTCTCACTTCCAGGTGACAACTTTGGTACAATGATCAGCTCCGTACATTACCTTGCAATCTTTTCATCGGGTTAAGTCAAGAACAGGATCAACATACAATTTTAAGTCCTGCTTTAACATTATATCATAAACATATTCCCATGAGAACTTCTCATAAATGCAATTTTAAATGATTATATAAGACTCCATCTATTATTGTATATTCTCCTCATTCTTGTTGCCCACATTCTCGTTGCCAGACATAGTAGGTATTTCCAATGTTTTCCTATTAAAAAATGATGCTGAGATGAATATCTTAAGCTTTTTTGGTGTTCTTAATGATTCCCTTAGGATGTACCCTCAGGTGCAACTAGTTTTTTACTAAAACAATTTCCAGTAAGTGTTCCACACTGCAAAAAAGGTAAACAGAATCCAGCCATTGTATCTGATGTTACCAATGGCCTGATTCAAGTAGCAGAGCTCCTTTGTGAATAGAAAAGTGAGGCTTTCAGCATAAAGATATAAAAAATAAAAAGCATAATCCTTCAAGTTGCCTTTAAACTGAGGTTAGGAAACTCTATATTTCAACTCTTTACCAGAGAGGTCTTTAGCCAAAATCAGGTGTTAGTTAGCAGGTATAATATTTCTATTCCAGGGGGAAATCTGACCACCCACACCTTCCTTACAATTTAACAGGCTCTCTAAAAAGCCCAGATAGCTCACAGACACAAGGAGCTTTGAAAATATAGTCATACTTTGTAAAGCAGCCATCTGGACATCGTCCAACATTCATCATCCATATGCCTATAAGATTATAATGTTGTATGGTGGTTGTATGCCATCGAGTCAGTTCTAACTCATAATGAACTATGAGCAACTGGTGGTTTGAACTGCCAACTTTGCAGTTAACAGTCCAGTGCTTATCCTATAGTGCCACATAAGGGCTCAAGGTTATAATGTTGTTGTTGTTAGGTGCCGTCCAGTCGGTTCTGACTCATGGTGACCCTATGCACAATGAAGGAAACACTGCCTGGTCTTGCACCATCCTCACCATTGTTGTTATTCTTGAGCTCATTGCTGCTGCCACTGTGCCAATCCATCTCATTGAGGGTCTTCCTCTTTGTGGCTGACACTTCACTGTACCAAGCATGATATCCATCTCCAGGAGCTGGTTCCTCCTGATAATATGTCCTAAGTATGGGAGACGAATCTTGCCATCCTTGCTTCTAAGGAACATTCTGGCTGTACTTCCTCCAACACATATGTTTATTCTACTGGCAGTCCATGATACTTTCAATATTCTTCTCCAACAGCACAACTCATATGCATCAATTCTTCTACAGTCTTCCTTATTCACTGTCCAACTTTCACATGCATATGAGGTTACTGAAAAACACTATGGCTTGGGTCAGGCACACCTTAGTTCTCAAACTGATATCTTTGCTCCTGAAAACTTTAAAAAGGTCTTGTGCAGATTTGCCTAATGCACTATGTTGTTTAATTTCATGATTGCTGCTTCTGTGAGTGCTGATTGTGGATCTAAGCAAACTGAAGTCTTTGACAGCTTCAATCTTTTCTCCATTTATCATGATTTATTGGTCCAGTTGTGAGGACTTTTGCTTTCCTTAAATTGAGATACAATCCATACCAAAGGCTGTGCTCTTTGATCTTCATCAGCAAGTATTTTAAGTCCTCTTCACTTTCAGCAACCGATTCATATAATATGCATATTGCAGATTGTTAACGAGTCTTCCTCCAATCCTGACGCCACTTTCTTCTTCATATAATCCAGCTTCTAGGTTTATTTGCTCAGTATACAGATTGAATACATATGGTGAAAGCCCCGGTGCACAGGTTTCCTGATTTTAAACCATTCTCTGCCCTCTTGATCTGCTCAAATAACTGCTTCTTAGTCTATGCACAGGTTCCTCATTAGCACAACCAAGTGTTTTGGAATACCAATTCTTGCACAATGTTATCCATAGCTTGTCATGATCCACATAGTTGAAGGCCTTTGCATAGTCAGTAAAGCACAAGTAAACATCTTTTTGATATTCTTTGCTTCTAGCCAAGATTCATCTGACGTCAGCAAGGACATCTCTAGTTCCACATCCTCTCCTGAATCCAGCTTGAGTTTCTGGCAGTTCCCTCTTGATGCACTTTGCAGCCATTTTTACATTCTTTTCAACAAAATTTTCCTTGCATGTGATATTAATGATACTATTTAATGGTTTCTGCATTCCGTCCAGTCACCTTTCTTTGGAATGGGCACAAATATGGATCTCTTCCAATTAGTTGGTCATGTTTTATCTTCCAAATTTCTTGGCAGAGATAAGTGATCATTTACAATGGTTGCATCAGTTTGTTGAAAGATTTCAATTTGTATTCCATCAATTCCTGGGGACTTGTTTTTCATCAATACCATCAGTGCAGCTTGGACATCTTCAGTTTTTTCAGCCTGAAAAATGCTGAGCGTGTTCAGCCCTTTTGGATTGTTAACTCCAGATCTTTGCACATTTCATTATAATACTGGATTTTATCTTCTAGAGCTTGAAATTTTCTGTTGAGCTCTTTCACCTCCTCATTTCTTCCATTCACTTTAGCATCTCTAGGCAGGAGAGCAAGTTTCAGAGTCTCTACTGACATTCATCTTGGTCTTTTCTTTCTTTCCTGTCTTTTTAATGACCATTTGCTTTCTTCCTGCATAATGCTTTTCATGTCCCACTAGAGTGTCTAATGCATCCAGTCTGTTCTTAAGATGGTCTACAAATTTAGGTAGGATATTTTGGCTCTCATGAACGTGTTGAATTTTCTTCAGCTTCAGCCTAAACTTGCATAGGAGCAATTGATGATCTGTTCCACAGTCTGCCCCTGGCCTTGTTTTGGTTGATAATATTGAGCTTTTCCAACATCTCTTCCCACAGATGTAGGCAATTTGGTTCCTGGTGAGGTCCCATGTATTGTCACCATTCAGGCTGTTGGAAAAAAATATTTTCAATGAATAAGTCATTGATCATGAAATTTTTATCATGACATCTCCAGCATTGTTTCTATCATCAAGAGCATATTTTCTGAGGAGGACTTCCGGCGCTTCCCTGACCAGGCAGCTCAGGTAGGTCAGTCTCAGGGAAAAGGGGCGGAATCTCACATAAGAAGCCTCTGTCTAGCAGACAGACAGCCTTTGAACAAACATAAGATCTTATATTCCAACATTTTGAACTCGTTTTTTTAAAAGATCAAATTGCTAAGGAATTACAGGCATGTTGAGCTTTTGCCTGCCTGCACGCGGCTCCCGATTCCGCGCCCTCGCCTTCCAGTACCTCTGCCCCCTGCAGACCTTGGAATGCAGGGCTAGAGCAACCCCACTTAGAAGGCTGCATTTCCAGAGAAAAGGAAGCATAAACTAACAAAGTCAAACAAATAGAGAGGGATATCGGCACGGATATCAGGAAATTTGGGGTACCCACGGTACAGAGAGACTGAGAGATGCATTTTTTACGTCATCAAATACAGACACTACCTCCCTGCAGCCATTACCCCCAGCCCTTTGCTAAGCCACCGAGGCTCAGGAATGCCCAAGGCACAGGGCCGCTCACTGAGTCCAAGGCCTGCCCTGAGGCCCAACCCACCCACAGACTGGTCACAAAGGCCTAGGCCCAACCAAGGCCCAAATCGCCTAGCTGCCTCTTGGCCCAGGCGGTCCACAGCCCGGTCACCACTGAGGTCCAGGGTCCCCAAGGCCTGGACCTTGCAAGAAACCAAAAGAGACTTACAAAGATGGAAGAATGTACCATGCTCCTGGATAGGAAGACTTAACATTGTGAAAGTGTCAATACTGCCCAAAGCAATTTACACATATAATGCAATACCAATCCAGATTCTAACGACATTCTTCAAAGAGATGGAAAA
>NW_006408565.1:19484615-19486317 GCF_000296735.1 Chrysochloris asiatica | reverse complement strand
GGTGAGTATTTTTGTTTTATTTACATCGAGATGCAATCCATATCGAAGGCTGTGGTCTTTGATCTTCATCAGTAAGTATTTTAAGTCGTCTTCACTTTCAGCAAACAAGATTGTATCATCTGCATATTGTAGGTTGTTAATGAGTTTTCCTCCAATCCTGATGCCATGTTTTTCTTCATATAGCCCAACTTCTCGGATTATTTGCTCAGCATACAAGTTGAATAAATAAGGTGAAAGAATATAACCTTGTCGCACACTTTTCTTCATTTTAAACCATAAACTGCTCCCATGTTCTGTTCAAACAACTGCCTCTTAGTCCATGTACAGATTCCTCATGAGCACAATTAAGTGTTCAGGAATACTCATACTATGCAATGCTATCCACAGCTTGTCATGATCTGCCCAATTGAAAGCCTTTATGTAGTCAATAAAGCACAGGTAAACATCTCTCTGGTATTCTCTACTTTCAGCCAAGATCCATCAGACATCAGCAATGATATCTTTCATTGCACAGCCTCTTCTGAATCCGGCTTGGACCTCTGGAAGTTCTTTGTCAATGTATGCTTGTATCCGTTTCTGTGTTATCTTTAGTAAAACTTTACTCGCAATCAAAGACATTGTCCGATGATTTCCGCATTTCATTGGGTCACCTCCTTTGGAATGGGCCCAAATCTTTTCCAATCAGTTGGCCAGATAGTTGTCTTCCAGATTTCTTGGCAGAGATGAGTGAGTGCCTCCTGTGCTGCCTCACTTTCTTGAAAGATTTCAAGTTTTATTCCATCAATTCCTGGAAGCTTGTTCTTTGCCAATTACTTCAATGCACCTTGGACTTCTTCCTTCAATATCATTGGCTCTTGATCGTATGCTACCTCTTGAAACAGTTGAACATCAACCACTTCCTTTTGGTACACTATCCATATTCCTTCATCTTCTTTTGATGTTTTCTGCATCATTCAATAATTTCCCCAGAGAATCCTTCAGTGATGAAAGTCGAGGCTTGAATTTTTTCTTCAGTTCCCCCAGCTTGAGAAATAGTGTGTTTTTCCTTTTTGGTTTTCTGATTCCAGATCTTTGCACATTTTGTTGTAATATTTGACTTTGTCTTCTCGAGCTGACCTTTGAAATTTTCTGTTCAGATCTTGGACCTCCTCATTTCTTCCATTTGCTTTAGCATCTCTACTCTGGAGAGCAAGTTTCAGAGTCTCTTCTGACATCCATTTTGATCTTTTCCTTCTTTCTTGTTTTCTTAATGATGTTTTGCTCTCTTCATGTATGATGTTCTTGATGTCTTCCCACAATTCTTCTGGTCTTTGGTCTTTAATATATCAAATCTGTTCTTCAGATGATCTCTAAATTCAGGTGGGATATATTCAAGGTCGTATTTTGGTATTCATGGACTTGTTTTTCGTTTTCTTCAGCTTCAGTTTGAATTTGCATATGAGCAATTGATGGTCCATTCCTTCTGCACCTGGTCTTGTTTTGACTGATGATATAGAGCTTTTCCATCGTCTCTTTCCGCATATGTAGTCAATTTGATTTCTGTGTATTCCATCTGGTGAGGTCCATGTGTATAGTCATCTCTTATGCTGTTTAAAGAAGGTATTGGAAATGAACAAACCATTGATTTTGCAGAATTCTATCATGTAATCTCCAGCATAATTTCTATCACCAAGGCCATATTTTCCAACTACTGATCCTTCCT
>NW_006408565.1:19481919-19483620 GCF_000296735.1 Chrysochloris asiatica | reverse complement strand
CATTTCAGTGCACCAATCCCTAGGATATCTTTCTGTGTTCCATTTCATATTTTATAACTTCTAATTTTCCTGGATTCATGCTTTGTACAGTCCATGTTCTGATTATTAATGGATGTTTACAGCTGTTTATGCTCCTTCTGAGTTGTGCTCCATCAGAAAATGGAGGTCCCGAAAGCTTTACTCTATTCATGTCATCATGGTCAACTCCAAGTTGAAGAGGCACCTCTTCCCCATTTGTATTTTGAGTGCCTTCCAACCTGAGAGGCTCATATCTGGCAATATTCTGGTACTCTTCATCCTGTTTTCCTCTTTAGGCACAATTCTTATTGGAGAACACAACAGCTTCCCACATGTAACACGTACATATCTCTTGTATAATGGGAAATCACACTGCCAAGTTTATAATGATACCAACAAACAACCCAAATCCACTGCCTTTGAGTTGATTCTGACTCATAGCAGCCCAACAAGGGCTTTCCAAGGCTGCAAATGGGAGAAAGTTTCATCTTTCTCCCATGGAGCGACTTGTGGATTTGAATGGCCAACCTTGTAGTTAGGAGCCCAGTGCTTATCTTACAGTGCCACCAGGACTCCTATGTAATAGTCAGAACCTATGTAATCTATAATGCATATGCCTTGATATCTTAATAAACACCTATGTATCTGGCTGAGTTCTATGTGCTACACTGTACTTTCTGTCTACAAAGTTTACCATATTACAGCATATGTTTCAACTGGTAAAATCTGATCTTGTGTTTCTTCAAGTGTTGTAGGGTGATCTCTCTGTTTAATTTTCTTCCAAAAATTTTTACTGTGAAATGCATCATGGTTCCCAAATGCAGCAAGACCAGTACTAGTAATAGCAGCAGTAAGAGGCAGAGGAGAAATATTGATTTGGAATTGATACAAAATGTCATAAAACAGCACAAAGGCAAAAATCAGTGAATGCTATCGCTTGCCATTTAAGCAAAACAGAGATAAAAACATTCCAAGTTGTTAAAGGATCGATTCCGCTGAAAGCTTCAAGGCTAACAGAAATACAAGAGGGACTTATATTATCTATGGAGAAATTGCTAATGACGTGGATTGAGGACCTAACACAAAAGTCTGTCCCTTTGACCATACTGGCAATCACTAAGCTTGTTTGAGATGCTTTAAGAAAAAGCAGGACCAGGCTGTAATATGGTGTTCACACAATGCCCAAATCACATACCATTCTGTTTCACAGAACATATCGTAGATGTTAAACGATGCGTGCTGTGTTCGCCATCTGAAAGCAGAGCTCAGGATAGCTCAGCTCTCACCTAAACAGTTGCCAAGGATACCCTGAGTAGCAACAGAATCAGGGCTCAATTAGTCCAAGTGCCCCCATTACACTAATCTTTGGACAGATTAATTCATATTTTTCAAACACAAAACCAACAAAATATATAAAATGATCCATATTTCATTCCTTTTATCTGTTCAGCTAAAGTAACTGTTTGTCACAGAAGAATCTATCTTTAAAACAGACCATCCCATCAACAAGCATCTCAACCGTATTAGCAGCAACAATAATTAGAGTACCAAACCATTCAGTGCACTAGACATTCATAGTCCTGAAAACAGTAGTTATATAAGTCTATCAACCATAACCATTTTGGATGTGCTTTAACCTGGGTTAAAGTAAACAAAATGGTAATGATCTCACCTAAAATATAT
>NW_006408565.1:19438724-19479559 GCF_000296735.1 Chrysochloris asiatica | reverse complement strand
TTTTGCAATCCCACCAGCAATGCAAGAGTGTCCCAGTCTCTCCACATCCCCGCCAGCATATATTGTCTTCTCCATTTTTCATCTTTGCTGTTATTGTTGGTGTAAGATGAAATCTCATTGTTGTTTTGATTTGCATCTCTCTAATAGCTAGTGATCGTGAGCCTTTCTTCATATGCTTGTTGGCTGCCCTGATCTCTTTCTTAGTGAAGTGTCTGTTCATATCCTGTGCCTACTTTTTAATTGGGTTATTTGTCTTTTTCTTGTAGAGGTGTTGTAGTTTCCTGTATATTCTGGAAATGAGTCCCTTGTGTATATATTTTTACCAGTCCTCATCATTACCCTGTTGTTGTGGTTGTTGTTAAATGCCATGGAGTCAGTTCCAACCCATAGCAACCCTATCTAGGGTTTCCAAGGAGTGACTAGTTGTTCATCCTATTTTACAGAAAAGGAAACTGAGGCAAGGGACAGATCTCCCAATATATTTATTATAGAGCTGGGATCTGAATACCGGATCAAATCCTCCCACTGGTCCTCTATTTCTTCAGTAAAATTGGTAGGCTGACAATAACTCTTTCCAAAAAATGGGAGGCAGTGTAGTCTGAGAGCCAGCATCAATTGCCATTGGATGAATCCCGACTCCTGGCAACCCATGTTTGTCAGAGTAGAACTGTGCTTCATAAGGTTTTCAATGGCTGAAATTTTGGGGAGTAGATTTCTGAGCTCCTCTGGCTGGACTTGAACCTTCAACTTTGTGGTTAGCTGTGAGCTTGTTAACAGTATGTACTGCCTGGGGATCTGGAGTTGGAACTCGATCATACAGACTGTTCACAGGAGACGGAAGAAGTCAGAGAGGGTGCAGGAGGATGTGAACACTGACTGGGAGGCTGAGAGTGTAGACAGGCAGTCCCAGTGTGTGGACCCCGGACCAGTACCATCAGCATCCTCTGGGAACTGAGCTTCATAGGATTTTTAATGGCTAATGGTTTTGGAAATAGATCACCAGACCTTTCTTCTGAGGCACAGATACTGGCCATTATAACTGTTTGCACCACCCAGTGACTTCAGTTTGAAAAGAGGAAGATCTGTTTAGCAGGTAAAGGATAACGAAGAGGAAGATAAGTGAACAGTCAGGTTCTCAAGCCCTTCAGTGGGTTCTTTGGAAACTGAAGGTCATCACTACTGCTGATGGTGAAAGAGAAGTGTTTGTAACTTTTATATTCAAAGGTGGCTCTTTAGAACCTCTCCTTAAAGAGTCTTCAAATAAAAAGCCATTATTCTGTCTCCCAGGAAGAGCAGCCAGGTTTTACTATTTCCCCTCCAAGGAATTTCCTAACCCTCACTATACAAAGAAAATTCTACAGCCTTGCTATTGGAAGCATTCTTGGGCCAACTCCTGCAAGAGAAGATTAAAAATAAACAAACAAAGCATTTTCCCTAGAAAATGTGAGAAGTGGCCCTTTTGGAAGGTAAGGATTAAAAAAGACAGGGAAGTCTCTGACAAAGTGGGAAGCCAGACAGGTGGTGAGTTCAAGTAGGAGAGTTGTACTTCTGTCTTATGAAAAATGACTCCAAAGAAAAGCACTTCATACCATGGGCCTGGTGGGAAGACCAAGAGCTACCTACAGACTGCAAGCCACCAAGTATGTTTCCTAACATTTGCATATTCAGTGCTGCTAACATTTCTTTTTTTGAAAGCCTTTGGCTGCTAACTGAAAGGTTGACAGTTCAAACCCACCAGCCGTTCTGCAGGAGAAAGATGTCATAGTCTGTTTTTGTCAAGATAAACAGCCTTAGAAACCTTATGTAGGCAGTTCTACTTTGTCCTGTAGAGTCACTATGTTGTTGCTGTTAGATGCTGCTGAGTCAGTTCTTGCTTATAGTGACCCCATGCGTAACAGAGCAAAGCAAAACAGTCCTTCACCATCCTCACAATTGTATGTTTGAGCCCATTGCTGCTGCCACTGTATCCATCCATCTCATTGGAGCAGGGGAAGTCTTCCGTTTAATTCTCTGATCCTCAACTTGCCAAAGCATGATGTCCTTCTCCAGGGACTGGTCCCTCTTGACAACATGTCCAAAGTAAAAGAGACAAAGTCTCACCATCCTGGCTTCTGAAGAGCATTCTCGCTGCATTTCTTCTAAGACAGATTTGTTTTCTCTTCTGGCAGTCCATGGTCCCTCTAATATTCTTCACCAACACCATAATTCAGAAGCATCAATTCTTCTCTGGTCTTCCTTATTCATTGTCCAACTCTTGGATGCATGTGAGGCAAGTGAAAGTACAACGAATTGGGTCAGGTATCCCTTAGACCTCAAAGTGACATCTTTACTTTTTAACATTTTAAAGAGGCCTTCTGGAGTAGATTTGCCCAATGGGGGTGGCTATGAGTGGAAATCAGTTCAACAGCAATAGGTTTAATTGTTCTTCAGGGCCTTTGAACACTGAAGAAAGGATCTTAAGAAAATTATACTGGGAATCCAAGCCAGGCATCCACACTCCAGAGCTAGTTCTGACAGTCATGTGCTGTAGTTTAGGCTTACCCTTATGTACGAGAAGGAGGGACCATAGACGATCTGAGGTATCTTTCCAAGCTTAATTCAATGCAATTTAGTACAATTCAACATTTATAGAACTCTCCCACTGTCCTTTCGAGGCATTATCCTGACTTTAAGATGAAAAGATTTGGCCCATCATCTCTCAGGAAACACAAAGTCTAGAGGGGAGATGGGTGTGTCAAAGCATAAATAATGGAAACAGTGCACAATGAGTACAGCAAACATGTCTAAGGGGATCAGTATAGGGGCAGGAGCATGATCAGATCTGGATTAGGGTTTAAGAAGATTCATGAAATAATGTCTAAGCTGACTTTTTGAAGGCTTATGAGGCATTTACTGGGGTGAGGTGGTGTCTAGTAAATGGTTCCTAGATACTTTCTATCCTAGAGTATTCCGGGGATTGGATTTCTGGAAGCTCCCTGGTTGCAAGGAGTGTGGCTTTTTGTTGGTTCCTAGGTCAATGCAGTGCACAGTCTTAGAACGTAAACTGAGATTATTCTACTCAGAGTAGCCCCAAACTCAATTTAATGGGCATCTGCTAAGGCAGGCTTCTTCCAACCTGCTTCCTCAGAAACTTCAAGTTCAGAGGTGGGAAGTAGGGCTGAGGCAGAAGAGGGGGAGCAGAGTGTTTACCATTCCAGATATCATCGCCATAAGATTTTACTCCCTCTCTAAGAGGTTCCATTGAGTACATGTTTGAGAAAACTAGTTCTCTCAGGTCTGAAGTGGTTATCAATTCCCAGCCACCTCCTTGCAGAAAGCCTTGAAAATGAAAAACACCACATTCAAGGCTTTCAGTCCTGTCTAGTTTTCTCCTCTTGTTTCCTTGGCAGCTCTTTGTCAGTTTTGTCGACTAATTCCTGATACTTCCTCTTTTAATAGACCATTCAATCTTGGAGTTCCTCACAACTCAGCTCTAGGTTCAAGTCTCCTTTCAGCCTACTCTCTCCCCCAAAGGAATTTCATGAAGGAGCACATCTCCAGCTCCTCCAGGCTCCAGGTTCCCTGGTTCCACTGCTCTGGATTGTCACTCGAATTCTCATAGGTCCTCAAACTAAATATGGCCAAGACTTGAACTCTAACTCCACTGTTCCAAATCTCAGTAAATGGTCCCACCAGAAGCCCAGTGGCTTAATCCATAAATTCAGGAATTATTCTTGACTCCTCACTCCCAGTGTCTGACTAACCACCAAATCTGGTGCATTCTGTTTTCTAAATGTTTCTCAAATCGCTCCACCTCTCCCCATGCCCGCTGTCAGCATCCACTTGGATAACTGTTGACCTTCACTTGGATAACTGTAAACTTATCTTTGTGACGATCTCCCCAGTTTCCATCTGGACCCTTTCTCATCTCTTTTCCACACAGCTGCTGGGATATTTCAAGAAAACAAATCTGATCATAAGAATCCCCTGGTTATAAGCATTTAGTGGCTTCTTATTACCTTAAAACCTAAAATCCTTCATGTGGTTTAAGAGACTGAGTGAGTGGGCTTCTGCTTGTCGCTCCAGTCTCCACTCTTTCTCCTGGTTTCAACATGTGGGACTTTTCTTCGTTACTGGAGCAAAATTGGCTCTCTCCTCTTTATTACTTCCTTCATGCTATTCCTGCTGATGGGAACTCTGTTTTTCACCCTCTGTGCGGCCATCTCTTATTTTACCTTCATTTCTCAGCTTAAACTTCATTCCTTCACAAAGTCTAAGGTGCTCTTATAAGGCACATCTAATGGAGTCCTAGCATGGTGCTGTGGGATAAGCCCTGGACTTCTAACTGAAGGTAGGAAGTTCACACCCACAAGCTGCCCTTTTGAAACCTTGTCCAGGTCGCTTTGAGTCAGAACCAACTCAACGTCTGTCACTTAACAGCAACAAGATAGTACTCAAGAGTCCCTGGATGGTGTAAATGGTTAATGTGCTTAGACGCTAAGAAATGCTGGAGGCTTTATTCTACCCCAAGACACCCCACCTCAGTCTTTACTCCTTAAAAATCAGCCATTGAAGATACCATGGAATGAAGTTCTACTCTGACACACACGGGGTCACCACGAGTCAGAACAGACTCAATGGTAGTTGGTTGGGCTTACCATACTTGGGATTTATCTTCCTCAGCACTTTGCACAGTTTTGCTTATTTGTAGTCGTCTGTCTTTCAAAGAGCCATGTTTTATTTGAGTGTGTGTTTTTAGACTTTTTATTGTGAATTAAATGAAGGTTTACAGACAAGATCATCAGTTTCACATTCAACAAATCATATTTCATCTCGATGATTGCAATCCCCTTCCATGCAACAACAGTGATCCTACTTCCTCCCCATGGTGCCTTTTTCCATTCCACCCACCTTCCCATTCCTTCTCAACTTGGTCCTCAGGTAAATGTTGCCCTTTTGATTTTGTTATGTTCGCTGTTCTATAAGCCATGTTCAGCACAGGGCCTGACACACAAAAGGTGCTTGATATATTTAAAAAACAATACTTTACTACACCACATGTCTATCTTCCTGGTATCTCTAAGTGTCCACTACTCTTATATGCCCACTTCACTCTCTACCCATCCTCTTTCCATTATCTCGTGGTTGCTTCTGATCATCAGGCCCTCTGCTCTCTCTGGTGGTAGATATCCTCACACACTGGGAGACAACTGCAACAAGAAACTTCATTTATCAGAAAGCACCTGCTATTGTAATAGCTACAGATATCACCATGAAAACTCTAGAGTTTTAGGTCCTAAAGTCCAGTGTCCAGGTTAATATCAAAAACAAGGACAGAAATATTACTTAACAATGTGTCTGTTTTTCATGGTCACTGATACCATTTTTAGGTTGATTAATAGATATACTCTGAGGATACGCAGGTTAAAAGGTAATTCAGCTTAGTTGGGCTTTGTAGCAATTAACTCAGAAACCTGGTGATAAAAGGGCAAAGCAATACCTAAGAAGTATAAGATTTCTAAGCATCAAGCACAGAAGAAAGGAAAACCTTAGTTTCCAAAGTCCCAGAGCCTCTTGCTGCAATGCAGCTTCTTGCTGGTGCAGGCAATGTGACCAAGAGCCAAGAGTAAATGACAGAGTCTGATTCGTTCAGCAAAGCCTGTTTCAAAGCAAGTAAAAAGAGACTGTCATCTCCCCTAGAAGCTGAAAACAAAAGGCTGGGATGCTTTTTCCTTTTTTTAATTGATCTGGGCTGTCAACTACTTCATTAGCAACCTGATTAGGTTCTAATTAGCACTCTAATTAAGTGCTTTTAAAAATCAGAACCTGAAAGGAATGAGAGCCAGGCAGTAAAGGTGGGGGGCACATTGGACAGCACTACTTTCTAGAAATTTAAATAGAGTTCTTAACCTGAGGTCATGGTGCAAACTCTATTATTGCAAGTGGATTTCCATATAGAGAGTCCTGTGAACATTTTGTTTCTGAAGCAAATGGTTCAAGCCCTAACTTAGAAAATCTAGGCAGTAAAGCATAAAGGAGGATTTGCTAAACAACAACATGGAAAAATCATTTGAAAATATTTCGCAGGGAGGAATAAGAGGAGAAAATAAAGTTGATGCCTTGGCTTACAATCTGTCCTCATGTGCTTTTTAGAATGACTTTTCTTTGACCATACGAAATCCTTGGACTCTACACAACCAGGCAGAATCTTGGAAAGACCTCCCAAACATAAGGCCCATGGAAATCTGGCTTCATTCCTTGCCACACCACAATGAGGCAAGTGCAGATCCTAAGCTCACTCCACCTCAAAAGTACTTCATATTCGAGGTATTTGTTTTGAGGTGGTGGCAGTTAGTTATCAGCTCTGTGTTGCTTCCATTAAACAATCAATCATGCTCAGCTGAGCAGACTGTGGGACAGCCACCAGCCAACATAAAGGTTTAAGAATTTTATTCTTCAAAACCACAATTTCCAAATTCCAATGGCTAATTTTGTTGTTGTTGTTGTTGTTGTTTGCTTTGATTTGTTTTTCAAAAATCAATCTCCAAGGAAAGGAAACATCTTCATTTATTTCCTAAACACTCTTTCTCTAAATAACTTCTTCTTTCCCTGTCTTTGCAACAATAACCAAAAATGAGAAATCATTTGGTGTGGCTCCTCACATAAGCAAGAAAAATTTCACGACTCATAGATGTGATAAAGGGACTTCACTAGCTGGCCAACACAATGGCTTACCTTGATGTTGTTGTTAAGTGCCCTCGAGTCAGTTCCCATTCATAGGAACCCTGTATAGGGTTTCCAAGGAGCAGCTGGTGGTTTTGAACTGCCACTCTTGTGGTTCACAGCCCAGTGCTGATAGTGCAGTGCCATACCAGGAGTCCTAGCATCCGTGTATTGTATAACTCTCAGCCCGACTTTTGAATTTTCTAGGCTCAGAAAGCAGACCGAAAGTAGGTTCAATTCATTTAGCTAAAATGGACTGAACCAAGCATTCAGTCAAACAAACCAAATGGACAGAACTGAAGTGCTCAAAAGACTTTTCTGAATTAAGAGGAGTGTGTGACTGGTGTTAGAGTGTAGATGGCAAGTAGGGGGTGGGGAGTGTTGGACTAGAGGGGTAGGAAACATAGCAGGGAGGCCTGATTTCATCATGCATTTGCACTGGCTGATGTTATAAACAAATCTAGGTTGCTACTTAGGAACCTCTTGTTTAGGTATGACCTTGAAGCACTGACTGCCCTGGCATATCAGGATGACAACAGAAATTGAAGTCGACTAAGAATCATCTTTACCACTGGACCAATAAACAACATTCTTATCAACAGAGAAAAGATTGAAGTTGTCAAGGACTTCATTCTTCTTGGATCAACTATCAACACTCATGGAAGCAGCAGTCAAGAAATCAAACAACATATTGCATTAGGCAAATCTGCTGTACAAGACCTTTTTAAAGTGCTGAAGAGCAAAGATGTCAGCTTGAGGACTAAGGTGTGCCTGACCCAAGCCATGGTATTTTCAATAACCTCATATGCATGTGAAAGCTGGACAGTGAATAAGGAAGACCGTAGAAGAATTGATGTTTTTAAGTTATCGTGTTGGAGACTATTGAAAGTACCATGGCTGCCAAAAGAACCAATAGATCTGTGTTGGAAGAAGTGCAACCAGAGTGCTCCTTGGAGGCCAAGATGGCCAAACTTCATCTCTCATATGTCGGACCTATTTTCAGGAGGGAGCAGTCTCTGGAGAAGGATATCATGTTTGGTAAGATAGAGGGTCAGAGAAAAAGAGGAAGACCCCCAGCGAGAAGGATTGGCAAAGTGGCAGCATCAATGGGGTCAAGTGTGGCAACAATAATGAGGTTGGCCCAGGATCAGGCAGTGTTTCATTCTGTTGTTCATAAGGTCACTATGGGTTGGTACCAAATCGATGGCACCTATCAATAACAACAAGAATCATCTTAAAGTTATGACATCAGAGTACCCTCCTTCTACACTTATTAGCTTTTCCAATAGGATGGTTGTTGTTAAGTGTAGTCAAGTTAGTTTTGACTCACAGCAACCATGTCTAGGGCTTTTGAGGCTTGTACATCTTTGCAGAACAGAATGCCTCATTGTTCTCTCATGGAGCAACTGGTGGGCTCAAACTATCAACCTTGTGGTTAGCAGTCCAGTGCTTATCCTACAGATCTAGTGGAGTGAGATGTTGTAAAATTGGTGTAGGGGGGTGCCTGATCTATTCATTTTCTCAAGGGGGAAGGAGAATCCTTATCAGCATCAACAACCTAACACTGACTCTACAAAGTGGAGGTTGGACATACCTCCTCTTGACAACCTTTTTACCTATTCTGCCAGCAGCTGCCCTTCCCACGCACTCCATACTGTTTGTTAAGTTCAATCATTTGTTGCAGCAGCTACACAGAGCACAGACCATACTCACAGTTAAGCGGTTTAATTAGGGAAATATCCTGGTGTGGTGCTGTAGGATAAACACTGGACTGCAAACCACAAGGTTGGTGGTTCAAACCCACCAGCTGCTCCCTGGAAACATGGTATAGGGTCACTTTACATCAGAATCGACTCGATGACACTTGACAACAATGTTGTACAACTCAGGATCAGAAACAACTCATAAGTGGAAGAAACAACTCAGGATGCAGTTCTTGATCAGGACAGCTATTTATCTACTACCGTGCGCTGCTCCGGGCCTTCTCAGGGAAGTGTTCCAGCTCTCAGTTCTGTGTGTTGGCGAGTCCCACCACAGCCATCTCCCACCAGCCTCCTGGTTCCTGCCATCTCATTCTGCTATCACTCTTGCTAATGTTGCACCACTTTCTCTTGTTGTCTTCTATGTTACAGTTCCTCCCCTCTCTCTCTCTCTGTCTCTCTCTCTCTGTCTCTCTCTCTCTCTGTCTCCCTTTAAGCACAGAGGAATTACAAAACTGACCAATCCCCTCATTAAGGTTCAATGCATCTTACTTGCATTAGTAGCAACCTAGCCCTTGGTAGGCAATGAGAACCTTATACACATGTTTTTTGTTGCTTTTAGATGCCATTTAGCTGGTACCGACTCATAGCAACCCTATGCACAACAGAATGAAACACTGCCCAGTCCGGTGCCAATCTCACAATTGTTGCTACGTCTGAGCCCATTGCTGCTTCCACTGTGCCAATCCATCTCATTGTGGGTCTTTCTCTTTTTCTCCAACCCTCCACTTTACCAAACACGATGTTCTTCTCAAGGGACTGGTCTCTCCTGGTAATATGCCTGACATATAAAACACAAAATCTGTTCATCCTGGTTTCCAAGGAGCACTCTGGCTATACTCCTTCCAACACAGATCTGTTCTTTGGGTAGTCTATGGTACTTTCAATATTTTCTTCCAACACCATAACTCAAATGCATCAATTCATCTACAGTCTTCCTTATTCACTGTCCAACTTTCACATCCATATTAAATTATTGAAAATACCATGGCTTGGGTCAGGCGCACCTTAGTTCTCAAACCGACAGCTTTGCTCTTTGACATTTTAAAGAGGTCTTGTGCAGCAGATTTGTCTAGTGCAATACACCATTTGATTTCTTAATTGCCGCTCCCATGAGTGTTGATGGTTGATCTGAGCAAAATGAAGTCCTTGGCAACTTCAATCTTTTCTCCGTTTATATGGATGTTGTTGAGTGGTCCAATGGTGAGGATTTTTGTTTTCTTTGCATTGAGGTGCAACCTACAACAGAAGGCTGTGGTCTCTGATCTTCATCAGTAAGTATTTTAAGTCATTTTCACTTTCAGCAAGCAAGGTAGATTCATCTGAATATCACAGGTTGTAAATGAGTCTTCCTCCAATCCTGATAACACATTCATCTTCATATAATCCACCATCTGGGATTATGTGCTCTGTTTTCAGATTGAATAAGTATGGTGAAAGAATACAACCCTGGTGCACAATTTTCCTAATTTTAAACCATTCAGTGTCCCCTTGTTTTAATTGAATAACTGCCTCTTGGTCTATGCACAGGTTCCTCATGAACACATTTTAGTGTTCCAGAATACTCATTCTCCACAATGTTGTCCATAGCTTGTCATGATCTACACAATTGAAAGCTTTTGTGTAATCAACAAAGCACAGGTAAACATCTTTCTAATGGAATCCTGGTGTGGTGCTGTGGGTTAATGCACCAGACTGCAAAGCCGTTTGAACTACAAGGTTGGCAGTTCAAGCTCACCAGCTTCTCCTTGGAAACCCCATACAGGGTCGCTATGGGTCGGAATCAACTCGACGGCACTTAACAACAACAAACATCTTTCTGATACTCTCTGCTTTCAGCCAAGAGCCATCTAACATCATATCCCTTGTTCCACATCCTCATCTGACTCCTGCTTGAACTTCTGTCAATGTACAGTTGTTATTTTTAGCAGAAACTTACTTGCATGCAATATTTATGATATTGTCTAAAGAAATCTACATTCCATTGCATCATCGCTCTTTGGAATGGGCACAAGTATGGATCTCTTCCAATCAGTTGGCCAGGTAGCTAACTTCCAAATTTCTTGGTGTAGATGACTGAGTACTTCCAGTGTTTCATCAGTTTGTAGAAATATTTCAATTTGTATTCCATCAATTCACAGAAACTTGTTCTTTGCCAATGCCTTCAGTGTACCTTGGACTTCTTCCTTCAGTATCATTGGCTCTTGAAAATATGCTACCTTTTGAAATAGTTGAACATTGACCATTTCTTTTTGGTACTGTGACTGTGTATTCCTTCCATCTTTTTTTTTGATGGTTTCTGTATCATTCAATATTTTGCTCATAGTATCCTTCAGTGTTGCAAGTTGAAGCTTGATTTTTTTTTTTTTTTTCAGTTCCTTCAGCTTGAGAAATGTTGAGTGTGTTCTTCTCTTTTAGTTTTCTAACTCCAGGTCTTTACAAATTTTATTATAATATTTGATTTTGTCTTTTTCTATTCAGCTCTTTTACTTCCTCATTTTTATTGACTATATAACCAATTATGTTTATTTATAGTCAGTTTCTCCCACTCAAATATAAATCTATGCAAGTAAAGATTTTTGTTTTGTTTTCTCTGCTGTATCCTCCATGCCTGCCATCTAGTTCACTACATAACAAAGAAGCAAAAAAGACTGAGTGAAAGCATGGGAAGGGAGATTTTTGGCTTAACACAAAGGTTTTCTAATGAGACATACTATGTGCAAGTTGGGTGTTCTTCTGGGGAAGTGGCACCTTTTCTAGAGGAACTAACTGGAACTAGACTGCTGTTGGGCTGACATAATGGAAGATTTTAGTCACCAATTTGAAGTTCCTCCTCCAGTATTCTGTTCCAATGAGCTGTGGGTCCTCAGTCTGAGGTGCCTTCTTCTTATGGGATTGACTAGCTTGTTGCTTAGAAGCAGTTGGAGTCTACCACATGTCCTTGATTCAGGTCTGGGCACCTTGCCCCCATTCAAGTCTAGCACATGTCTGTGCAAAGTACTCTGGTAGACAGAAGATCCCAAGAGATTCTTGCTTCAATGCATCCTCTGTTCATGCTGTTCCTACATTTTCTTCATTATACTGTGCAGCTCTCCACCCACCATGGGCATCCATGTGCCATGGGAGCACAACTCTAGTGGCGCTGCCTGCTGGAGTTGGATTCAGAAGTGGCGGTGGGAGCAAGACAAGCCAGCCCTACTTGCTCATTTTTTCCATTTGCTTTAGCATTTGTACACTGACATCCATTTTTGGTCTTTTCCTTCTTTCTTGTCTTCTTAATGATCTTTAGCTTTCTTCCTCTATGACGTTCTTTATGTTCATCCCACAATCTTCTGCTCTTCAGTCTTTAGTGTCTAATTAATCAAATCTGTTTTTGAGATCATCTCTAAACTCAGGTGGGATATGTTCAAGGTTATATTTTGGCTCTGGTGACTATGTTTTAATTTTCTTCAGCTTCGACGCGAACTTGCATATGAGCAATTGATGGTCTCTTCCACAGTCTTCTCCTGGCCTTATTTTGGCTGATGATATGGAGCTTTTCCACCATCTCCTTCCACAGATGTAGTCAATTTGGTTTCTGTGTATTCTATCTGGTGAGGTCCATGTGTATAGTCATCTTTTATGTTGTTTAAAAAAGGTATTTGAAATAAAGAATTGGTCTTGAAAAATTCTATCATGTGATCTCCAGCATTGTTTCTATCACCAAGGCTATATTTTCCAATGACTGACTCTTCCTTTTTGTTTCCAACCTTTGCATTGCAATAACCAGTAGTTAAAATACATCTTGATTGCACGTTTGATTAACTTTCAAACTGAAGAAGTTGGCTGTTGTTGTTGTTAAGTGCTATCAAGTGGTTTCTGATCCATAGCGACCCTGAACAAGGTTTCTGAGGCTGTAAATCTTTCTCCCACAGATGGTAGTTTTGAACTGCTGACCTTGCAGTTCGAAGCCCTATTCGTAACCACTACGCTACCAGACTTCTTCAATTTCATCATCACTGACTTTAATGGTTGGTGCATAAATTTGAACAATAGTGGTATTAACTGGTCTTCCTTGTAGGCGTATAGATATTATCCTATCAGAGAGCATTGTACTTCAAGACAGATCTTGAAATGTTCTTTTTGATGATGAATGCAACACCATTCCTCTTCAATTTTCATTTCCAGCATAGTAAACCATGTGACTGTCAGATTAAAAATGGCCAATACTAGTCCATTTCAGCTCACTAATGCCTAGGATATCGATGTTTATGTATTCCATTTCATTATTGACAGTATCCAATTTTCCTAGATTCATACTTCATACATTCCATATTTTAATTACTAATGGATGTTTATTTTGAGTTGTGCCCCATCAGCAAATGAAGATACCTAAGGCATACCAAGCCATGATATTTTCAATAACTTCATATGGATGCGAAAGCTGGACAGTGAATAAGGAAGACAGTAGAAGAATTGATGCCTTTGAATTATGGTGTTGGAGGAGAATACTAAAAGTGCCATGGGCTGCCAAAAGAACCAATAGATCCGTTTTGGAAGAAGTGCAGCCAGAGTGCTCCTTAGAGGCCAAGATGGCCAAACTTCATCTCTCATACTTTGGACATATTGTTAAGAGGAAAAAGTCGCTGGAGAAGGATATCATGCTTGGTAAGATGGAAGGTTAGAGAAAAAGAGGAAGACCACCAATGAGATGGATTGGCCAGGTGACAGCATTGATGGACTCAAGTGTGGCAGCAGTAGTGAGGTTGGCCCGGTATCGGACATTGTTTTGTTCTGCTGTGCATGGGGTCGCTATGAGTCGGTTCTGACTCAATGGCACCTAACAACAACAACAAAGGCATACTCCTTCTCATCATCACAGTCAACTCTATGGCAGCTCTTCCCAAGTTGTATTTTGAGTGCCTTCCAATCTGAGAGACTTATCTTCTGGCACTATATCTGACAATATTCTGGTGCTCTTCATCATATTTCAATAGTCAATATTCTGATGTTATCTGACAGTGTTCCACTGCTATTCATAAGGTTTTCAGTGACTAAGTATACAGAAGCAATCCATCTCTCCTTCTTCCTCGTCTGTCTTCATCTGGAAACTCAGCTGAAACCTGTTCACCATGGGTGACCCAGCTGGTATTTAAAATACCAGTGGCATAGCTTCCAGAATCACAGCAATACACAAGTCAGAACAGTATGAGAAACTGACCAAGGAGTAGTGCTATTTTCATAGCCCCACCCAATCATTGCCTGGGAGAGTCACCAAGACTATGGTGGTTGTTGTTTGGTGTCTTACAGCCAATTCCAACTCATGGTAACCTGTGAACAATAGAACAATACAATGATTGCTAAGATTTAGTTCATTATTGAAGCCATTGTTCAATCCATCGCATGGCTGGACTTCTTTTCTCACGAACCCTTGAGTTTTCCAGCCATGAAATCCTTCTCCAGGGACTGGTCCCTCCTGATATCATGTCCAAAGCACTTGAAATAAATTCTCACCATCCTTGCTTCTAAACAGTATTCTGGCTGTACCTCTTCCGAGATAGATTTGTTCATTCCTCTGACAGTCCATGGTATAATCAGTATTGTTGCCACCACCATAGTTCAAAGGCATACATTTTTCTTCGGTCTTCTTGATATATTGTTCAGCCTTTACTTGAAAAATAATATGATGACTGTGTCAGGTAAATGTTAGTCCTCAAAGCAGTATCTTTACTTTTCAACACTTCAAAGTGGTCTTTTGCAGCATATTTGCCCAGTTCAATATGACATTTTCTTTCTTGGCTGCTGTTTCCATGGGTGTTGATTGTGGTTAAAATAAAATGAAACTCTTTACAATCCTTCCTCCATTTATCATGACGTTGCTTACAGTCCAGTTATGAGGATTTTTGTTTTCTTCATGTTGAGGTGTAATCCATGCTAAAGGCTATAGTCTTTGATCTTCATCAGTAAGTGCTCCAAGTAGTCTTTCCTTTCATCAAGCAAAGATGTGCTTCTGAATATCACAGGTTGCTGTAAGCCTTTCTCCAATCCTAATGTCAAGTTCTTCTTCCAACTTCTCAGATCACTTGTTCAACATAAAGATTGAATATATTTGGTGAAAGAATACAACCTTGACATGCTTTTCCTGATTTTAAACCATGCAGTACCCCTTGTCTTGTTTGAATGACTGCTTCTGTACAGACTCCACATGAGCACAATTAAGTGTTCTGGAATTCTCATTATTTGCAATGTTATCCATAACTTGTTATGTTTCACACAATATAATGCCTTTACATAATCAATAGAACACAAGCAAAGATGTTTCTGGTATTCTTTGTTTCAGCCAAGATAATATGATATCAGCAATGATATTCCTCAGTCCATATTGTCTTCTGAATCTGTCTTTAATTTCCAGCAGTTTCCTGCCCAGATAGATACTGTTGTAAGCATTTAAAATTATCTTCATCAAAACTCTACTTGCATCTGATATTAATTTTCCCGTTCAATAATTACTGCATTCTATTAAATCACCTTCATTTGGAATGGGCAAAAATATGGGTTTCTTCCAATTGGTTGGCCAGGTAGCTGTCTTCCAAATTTCTTGGCTTAAACGAATGAGCACTTCCAGCATTGCATCTGTTTGTTGAAACATCTCAGTGAGCATTCTGTCAATTCCTGGAGGTTTATTTTTCGCCAATGCCTTCAGTGCAGTTTAGACTTTTCCCTTTAATACAATCAGTTCTTGATCATATGCTACCTCCTGAACTGTCTGAACATCAACCAATCCTTTTTGGTACAGTGATACTGTGTATTCCTTCAATTTTCTTTAGCTGCTAACTGAATCATTCAATATTTTCCCCTTAGAATTCTTCAATATTGCAACTTGAGGTTTTATGTTTTCTTCCACTCTCCCACCTTGAGAAATGCCACGCATATTCTTCCTTCTTGTTTTTCTAACTTCAGTTCTTTGAACGTTTCATTTTAATACTTTGTCTTCTTGAGCCACCCTTTGAAATCTTCTGTTCAGTTCTTTTACTTCATCATTTCTTCCATTAGCTTTAGCTACTCTATATTTCCTGTATTTCAAATGGCCTTTTGGTTTTTTCATATATGGTGTCCTTGATGCCATCCCACAACTCATCTGGTCATTAGTGTTCAATGCCTCTATTAAAAGTCTATTCTTAAGATGGTCTCTAAATTCACATGTGATATCCTCAAGGTCATATTTTGACTCTTGTGAATTTGTTAATTTCCTTCAGCTCTACTTGAACTTAATACAAGCAGTTGATGACCTATTTTTTCAGTCAGCCTCTGGCCCTATTCTGACTGATGATGTTGACTTTCTCTGTTGTCTCCGTCCAAAAAATGTAGTCATTTTTCTTCCTCTGTATTTATCACCAAGGTCCACATGTTGTTTATATTGTTGGGGGAAAAAGATATTTACAATGAATAAATCAGTCTTGCAAAAATCTATCACATAATCTCTAGTATTTTTTTGCCCAAGGCCATATTTTCTAACTACTGCTCCTTCTCCATTGTTTCCAACTTTTATGTAACAATCACCAATCATTTTCAATGCATCTTATTTGTATGTTTGATCAATTTCAGACTGCCATTGTTGTTGTTGTTAAGTACCATGGTGTCGGTTCTGACTCATAGTAACCCTGCACAGGGTTTCCGAGGCTGTAAATCTTTATGGGAGCAGAAAGCCTCATCTTTCTCCCATGGAATGCCTGGTAGTTTTGAACTGCCGACCTTGAGGTTAGCAGCCTGATTCGTAACCACTACGCTCAGACTGCAATAGTTGGTAAAATTTTTAATTTCTTCAACTTTGGCATTAGTATTTGGTGCCTGCATTTGAATAGCAGTCATATTACCTAGTCTTCCCTTTAGGCATATGGATATTATCCTATCACTGAGAGAGCTGTACTTCAGGATAAGTCTTGAAATGTTATTTATGACAATAAGCATAATGCCATTCTTCTTCAATTTGTCATTCCCAGCATAGTAGACCGTACGATTGTCTGGTTCAGAATGGCCATGCCAGTCTATTTTAGCTCACTAGTGATGATGGTGGTGGTTGCGTGTCACTGAGTCAGTTCCAACTCATATGACCCTATATAGAGTTTTCAAGACTGTAAATCTTTATGGGATCAGAAAGTTAATTTTTCTCCCATGGACTGACTGGTAGATTCGAACTGCTGACCTGGAGATTAGAAACCCAGCTCTAATCCACTATGTTACCAAGCCTCCTTTCCCAGCTCACTAATGCTTATGATATCCATCTTTATGCATTCCACTTCATTTTGGCAATTTCCAACTGTCCTAGATTTTGACTTTGTACATTCACGTTCTGGTTATTAATGGATTTTTGAGGCTGTTTTTTTTTGTTTGGTTTTCATTTCAAGTCATACCACATTAGCAAATGAAGGTCTCAAAAACTTTGCTCCACCCCCATCATTAAGGGCAACTCCACTTTGAGGTGCCAGCTCTTACTCAGTCATATTTTAAGTAACTTCCAACCTGAGAGCCTTGTCTTCTGACACGGTTGTTGTTATTGTCAGGTGCCATTGAGTCAGTACTGACTCATAGCGACCCTATGTACAATAGAACGAAACACTGCCTGGTCCTGGGGCCAACCTCACAATTATTGCCATGCTTGAGTCCAGTCCCACTATTATTGTCCTGCTGTTATTCACAAGGCTCTCACTGGCTAGTGTTTTCACACTAGCTCCTCCTTCCTAGTTGGTGTCTGGAAGCTTCCTTGAAATGTGTCCCCCATGGGTGAGCCTCCTGGTATTTGAAATGCTAGCAGCATAGCTTCCAATATCACAGCAGCATGAGAACCACCACTGTATGACAAAGTGACAGAGGAGAGATAATGGCTAGAAGGACATATTAAGTAATCCACTGCACCACAGTTATTAAAAACATAGTCTTTGAGGTCAGACCATCCTGAGTGTAGATTTGAGAAGGGTTTTTCATCTGTTCGGAATCCCCACTATATTATCTATAAAATGGGGATGGCAGACTATCTTTATAAAGATTTTTTGAATATTAAACAAGAAAACATTTGTCAAGTGCTGAGCAGCCCCTTTATTTCAGAGCAGAACTGTGCTCCAGAGGGTTTTTAATGGTTGTGATCATTCAGAAGTCAATAGCCAGGCCTTTCTTCCAAGGAAAATCTGAATGGATTTGAACTGCCAACCTTTTGGTTAGTAGCTGAGTACTTAACCAGTTTTGCCATCATGGAGTACCGAACCTACTGTGCTGTTGAGTTAGTTCCAACTCATGTCAACCATATGTACAATAGAGTGAAACACCGCCCCGTCCCACTCCAGCCTCACAATTATTGTTACATTTGAGCTCATTATTTTTGCAGCTGTAAAGCACACTGATGACTGGTAAATGTTAGTTGCCTTCTTCTTCTGTCTTCACATCTTTCTTACAGCACATTTTCTTCCTTCTTACCTCTCTCTTTGTCTTCTCCTACTGACTTCTTGTTGGTGGTAAGTATGGCCGAGTTAGTTCTGATTCATAGCAATCTTGTGTAGGATTTCTGAGGTTGTAAATCTTTGCAGGAGCAGAAAGCTTCATATTTCTCCCAAGGAGCAGCGGATGGGCTTGAACTACCAGTTTTGTGGTTAGCAGCTCAATGTTTATCCTGACTAGAACCACATTTCAAACTTTTAACCTTGTTGTTGTTTAGCGCTGTCGAGTCAGTTCCAACCCATAGCAACTCTGTATAGGGTTTCTGAGAAGCAGCCGGTGAGCTTGAACTGCTGACCTTGCAGTTCAACCAGGTTTGCAGTCTGGTACATTAACCCACAGTGCCACACCAAGACTCTTATTTTTAACCTTGCAAGTCAGAAAATATTTTTTCATTGATTTTGTTGTCGATCAATGCAGTCTAAAAGATGGGCCATCAGGTTTGTTAGGTGCCGTCAAGTCAGTTCTGACTCATAGTGACCCTGTGCACAGCAGAACAAAACACTGCCTGATCCTGTGCCAGCCTTACAATTATTGTTATGCTTAAGCTGCCACTGTGCCAATCATCTCATTTAGGGTCTTTCTCTTCTTTGCCAGTGCTCTAAGTTACCAAGCACGACATCTTTCTCCAGGCTGTGGTACCTCCTTATATCATGGCAAAAGTACATGAGAGACAGAGACGATGACATAGAGAGATGGAGCAGCTGGCACTTTAGACACAGAGAGGGAGAGGGGCTGTGTGTTAATGACCGGGGGGCAGGCTTGTAGTGTATACTCTTTGGTTGGTTGATAATGCATGGAGGGGATTGTAACCATGGCAATGAAATGATATACAATAGGATGAATGTAAAACTAATGTTCTCCCATGTAAACTATCACATAATTCACAATAAAACATAAAAAAGGGGGGGGGGGAAAGCACATGAGATGAAATCTCATCACCCTGGCTTCCAAGGAGCATTCTGGCTGTACTTTTTCCCCAAATCGATTTGTTTGTTCTTCAAAAAGTTCATGGTACTTTTAATATTCTGCATCAACACCAAAATTCAAAAGCATTAATTTTTCTGTCTAGTCTTCCTTATTTATTATTCAGCATTTATATGCATATGAGATGATTAAAAGTACCATAGCTGGGGTCAGGTACACATTAGTCCTCAAAGTGATATCTTTACTCTTTAATATTTTAAAGAGGTCTTTTGCGGCAGATTTGACCAATGCAATACATCGTTTGATTTTTTAACTGCTGCTTCCATGAACATTGATTGATCCAAGAAGAAAGAAATCACTGGCAACTTTGTTTTTCCATTCATCATGATGCTGTTTCTTGTTCTGTTGTGACCATTTTTTTGTTTCCTTTACACTGAGTTGTAATCCATATTGAAGACTGTAGTCTTTGATCTTCATCAGCTAGCAGCATTTGTTACGCATCATTTTCATGAGTTTTTGGCTTTCCTAGAAGTCTTATAACTCATAGCTATACAATTGAGATTTTAGGTACTTACCAAAACAGTCTAAAACTGAAACCCTGAGAGTAATGACTCTTATTTTCTCATTCTTTGAGGATTTGCACAGAATCCCTTTACCTGTCTCTTGTCATAGAACTTAAGATGGCAGTTACCTTTCCTCCTCCTCCTTCTTTTGTCTTCTCTGCATTATCCGCCTTGACAATAGCATCTGTTACAAGACAGGAGGTTGTCCTTACTCAAGGACACAAGTTGCAAACAAAATTGCTAACACAATTTAAAAGCTTTGACAGACTGACTTTTGAAGCAGCCAAAATGCAAAATGCTCTAGTTATTCATGCAAATGCCAGGTCTTCCCATCCTCTTAAATGGCATTACTTAAAATACACCAACAGCCCACATCAAGGGGTATTCACTGGACTTAAGGGTTTATCTGTAGTGTGATGTAGACTGCAGAGAGAGAACCTGGAAAAGGAAAGGAAGAGGCATAGAAAGGGGAATAGACCTGCAGAATACCTAAAATCAGAGGATGGGAGACAGAAGAGGAGTCGGCAAAGCAAACAGAGACGAATGTAGAGCAAGTAGGAGAACAAGGAGAGTGTAATTCAGGGAAACCAGGGATATAGGGAATATGAAGATGGATGTTTATCAGGGTGACTACTACTGACACCCACCATTTACTGCCTGCCTGCTTACTGGGCTCTCTTCTATGTGACTTAAGTTATCTCAAACACCACATATTGATGAGACAGATAGTCTTAAGAATATCCATCGTAGTATAGGAGCTCTGGTAGCGTAGTGCTTATGAATTTGGCTGCTAATCTCAAGGTCAGCAGTTCAAAACTACCAGCAGTTCCGCAGGAGAAAGATAAGGCTTTCTATTCCCATAAAGATTCACAGCCTTGGAAACCCTGTGCAGGGTCGCTATGGGTCAGAACTCAATGGCACGTAACAACAACAAAAACAACATCATAGTATGCTGATATTACAAATCAGAAAGCTGAGGTACTGAAATAGTTAATCTGCAGGATCATGACTGTAAGTGGTGGAGACAGGATTTGAAACCAGGCTTCTAGAGTCCCTTCTCTTGAGGACCATTCTCTACTGTCTCCTGTTAGCAGGGTGCAGGCTGATGCATCAAGTGCCCAAACACTAGAATATGGAGAGTTTCATCAACTGTACTTGAAAGCTGATTCCCTGAGAAACTGATTCTGAGGCAGAGATTCTGGGAGTAGAAAGTTGTTGGAGACTGTTCTCTGGATCACTTCTGTGGGAAAATGAAGGAGTAGGAATGGGAAAAGAAGAAATCGAACTCTGATGCAGAGTCATTCTGCAGGAAGGTCTTTATACCCCACCCCTGTGGACATGCCAAGAGGACATGCCACCAATACTCCCAGCAGTCCTGAAAGCGGTGGTGACAGGGGCCTGGACAGCTCACCACAGAATCTACAGAAGCATTCTACAGCAAAATAAAAGAGTAAAATAAATTTATGTTCTTTAACACTAAAAAAATACAATATAAATAAATAAATAAAAGGGGTATTTCAGGGGCAAGGCCAAGTGTCTGGGTTTGCATTCCAACACAGTCACTTGCTAGATGCCAAATCGTAGTAACTTGCTTGTTGGTGTTGTTAAGTGCCGTCGAGTTGATTCTGACCCATAGCAATCCTGTATAGGGTTTCCAAGGAGCAGCTTGGTGAGCTTGAACCATTGACCTTGCAGTTCAAATGACTTTGCAGTCTGGCACATTAGCCCACAGTGCCACACTTGAAATAAAAATCCTAATGCTTATTTCATAGGATTGTTGAAGAATTGCATGAGATGAAGAACATTGTTAAAATCACAGTACCACCACTCACCTGCCACGTGTTGTTCTGTGATGGCTTGTATATTGCTGTGATGCTGGGAGCTGTGACACTGGTATGTCAAACATCAGCAGAATCACCCAGAATAGACAGGTTTCCGTGGAATTTCCAGGCTAAGACAGACTAGGAAAAAGGAAGTCCACTTTTGAGGAATTAGCTACTGAAAACTATGAATAGTAATAATGTACAGAAACAGCAAAAACGATGAAGATGGAATCCAAGTGAATGAGGTTGACGAACACTGTAAAAAGAATTTGAGCGGGTGTGTGACAATTGCCTAGCACACAGAGAGTACTCAGAAGATATTAGTTGCTATTTAGCATATTTTATTACTGGTGTTGATGCTTAATTGCATCGCTCACTGCCAATGTACCCAGGAGCTCCGAGTTCTTTTTCACGATGCCCTAGCACAAACACAGTATCCTGTCTAAAAAAGAAGGTCAGAAAGAAGAGGCAGCAAATTAACCAGCCTTGAATTCACAATCAGTTCAACCACCTGCTAGCTGTGTAACCATAGACAAGGCAAGTAACCTCACCAAAGTTAAAAGCTTTCCATGAAATAACTACCTTTTATTAAGCACTTATTATACGCCAATGCACTGTTTCACGGGCTTTATATTGGCCATCCTGTGTAAGTCTCCCAATAACCCTACACAGGGGATATTATTATCTTCACTATGTTGCTGTTGTTAGGTGCTACTGAGTCTGTTTCAACTCATAGTGATCCCATGGGACAGAGTAGAACTGCTCCACAGAGCTTTCTAAGTTGTCATCTTTGTGAGAGAAGATCCCCTGGTCTTTCTCCTGTGGATAAATGTGAACCAACAACTACTTTCTTAGCAGCCGAGTGCTTAACCACTGTGCCACCAAGACTCCTTTATCTTTATTCTACAGATGTGGAAATAAAACTCAGAGAGGTCACTTGAGCTACTTCAGGTAACACCGCTGGCAAATGACAAGGGCAGCCCCTCAAACCCAGGCCTTTCTGATTCCATACCTATTTTCCACAACTGATACAAGGATTTCAAAATATACTGGGTGTGCCTTCTGCATAATGTTGTTAAAAGTGTCATTGAGTCGGTTCCAACTCATCGTGACCCTGTATGTTGTTGTCGCTAAGTGCCATCAAGTCGGTTCTGATCCATAGCGACCCTATACAGGGTTTCCGAGGCTGTAAATCTTTACGGGAGCAGAAAGCCTCATCTTTCTCCCATGGAGCGGTTGGTAATTTCAAACTGCTGACCTTAAGGTTCGCAGCCCAATTCGTAACCACTACACAGGGTTTCCAAAAAGTGATTGGTGGAATTGAACTGCTGACCTCATGGTTAGTAGTCCATTACTTAGCCTGAAGCACCACACCAAGACTCCACACCAGGACAAATGGCCGTTCTTCAATAAATTTAGAACATTCCTAATCCAGGCACCAAATGAATGCTAATCTTGCAAATAGGGTTCAAGAGGAAAGAAAGAGAAAGCAGATGCTGCTTAGGAGGAGTTAAGTCAGTAAGCATCCAGCTTCCAGCATGTGCAGCAGGATTAGAACTTGCACTTCTTGGCAGTTTGCCTTGAAGAAAGATTGCTAATGAAAATGAGCAAGGGAGGGTGCGCAATAGCACATCTGCTCCTGCCAACCATATTTTCCACGTTCAATGTTCAGGGCTTACAAAGAGAGCATTGTAGGGAAGAATCACCTGCACGCAGCCCAGCCTACTGCAAAGTGCAGGCTGCAGAGTGCTGAGAGGCCTAGAGGCACAGAGCACTGTCCTCAGAGTCCTGCATCCCCAAATGACAATGATCAACACAAACTCTTTAAAAGGGAGAGTTAGACATTTTGTAACAAAAGGAGGAGAGTGGTTGATCTTGCAGTTCAGGAGCCGAGGGCCTTGGGACCATCAAGGGAGAAGAGTGGAGTGTGGAACGCTAGCCAGAGAAAGAGTGATGCCAGAGATGGAGGCAGAGATGATGACGTGGAGAGACAGAGTGGCTAGGGACTCTGGACTCAGGGAGGGAGAGGGGCTGTGTGCTGACGGCCAGGGTGGGCAGGCTTGCAGCGTATGGCCTTTGGTTGTTTGAATGGTTATATGTTCCTGAGTGCTTTGGTGTACATCCAAAAAAAAAAAAAAAAAGAACAGAGGGATTGGAAGCAAATGCTGTTGAATGATGATGCATGGAGGGGATTATAATCATTGCAATGAAATGAAATACGACAGGATGAGTATAAAGCTGATGTTCTCCCATGTAAACTATCACTCAATTCACAAAAGAAACTTTGAAAAGAAGAAGAGTTGAGAGCCTTGTGATTCATTCTGGTGTCTCTACTGGACCACAGCATCCAGAACTACCCTGTAGATCCATTGCCATTGAGTGAACTTTGACTCTTAGCAACTCTATCTACGGTACAAAGACTTACATGATAACTAAGGTTCAGTTTGCTGGCCCCTCATTTGCACTGACTATCAATGATGTCGTAACTGTGAGGTTAAATGCTTAAGCCAAATGCTTAAGTAAACAAAACAAAACAAATAAACAACATAAAAAGAATGCTTTAAAACTTCAGATCTTTTTTTTTTTCCCCCCAATTTCCTGAAAACAAGACTCCAAAAGGGAGAAAGAATGTGGTTCATTTTAGAGCGCGCCCAGGTAAAATAGGTCTGGGAAGGCAAGGAGGGGCTGACAGCGCATAGTGTTTTCCTCTGCTTTGCTGGGGCGGGAATCTGTGTCATCCTGGGAAGGGAAGGGGGAGGTGGTATGATTGGAGGCTCAGTGGAAAAGACTCCACTGCAGTAGCATTCAGAAAATGGCTCCCTTAATTTTGAAGGGCATGAGCTGATAGATGTTGATTGCACCATTTTGTATGTGTACTATGCAAATGAGCCCAAAGGGGACAGATAGTGCCTCAGAGTCACCACCTGTCATATTCCAGTACCTTGCATTTTGAAAAGGGTTAAGAATAGCTGCCTTAGTCCCTAAAATACCTGAGTGGGAGTCAACGGTCTTGAGCCCGATTACTTCAGATCTGACTCATTGTGGGCAACATTAATTTCCTATTTACAGAAGCCTCTCACCAACACATGATAGATCCTATTTATTCAATTTACCACCTACATTTCCATCAAATGTGACTATTTTCCAGAGACTTTGCAAATACTAGTTTTCCACACAAGCTTGTAAAAACTATGCTTTTTCAATTATGGTCTTAAGTGATTGCATTCATCATTTGTTTCAATCACATTAAGTTAATAGACAAGTCAGGAATTGTTAAAGCCAAAGATTTAAGAGTCCTAGAGGTGGGGTTGGAAATGGGGTGATGTTGGTTAGTCCACCAGAGGGCAAACTTAGCACAAGGTAGTCCTCCATCCTCTATCTTCCCCTCTGTTAAGGTCACAGCAAAAATGACCCATGACCCTCCTTCACAACTATGGCCTTAATGCCCTCCTAGTTCTATGGGGTTTTTAGGAAGTTAAGGGCTCAATGACCCAGGCAGCCCTCTAGACATTGTTGTTGTTAAGTGCCTTTGAGTCCGTTCAGACTCATAGCTACCTTGTGTAGGGTTTCCAAGGAGCAGCTGGTAAGTTTCAACCGCCGACCTTGTGGTTCAAATCGACCTTGCGGTTCACTGCTTATCCTATAGTGCTGCTCTAGAGATTACAGGACCAAAACAAAACCAAACCTACTGCTGTCAAGTTGATTCAGACTTATATTCTAGAAGACAGAACATGTTTTAGAAGTTGCATTTCCATAACAAGGGAGACTATGCAATAGAAGAAATGACCACAGACAATAAGGTGAATAAACATTTTACAGATCCCTCACTTGCTTTATTTCTCACTTTCCTTAAGCTCATTCATCAGAAAGGGTAAGACTAAGGGCTATAGTTATTCTTGGCTAGCCCACACTGGATAAAACAAACAAATAATAAAAAAAATCAATAAAGCTATGTTGTGCTTTGTACTAATGTACCTCCTGATACAATTACAAGATAAATTGAAGATAATATTTATACATCTGCCAAGGGCTGTCTGTCTCTTTAATAAGACATTTTCAGAATCATAGTCATTACTTCTTCCTTTTTTCTTCCTTGATTGTTGCTGTGATATGATTTCTGCAATAAATAAAAATGAGCAGAAATCCAAAAAAGAATCTGGTGTTTTTGTAACCCATTTTTTTAATATGTATAAAAACAAATTTTTAAAAGAACAAAGTCATTATGAGTCTAGACAGATTAACAATCCTGCCACTGTTAGCAGCTTTTCTCTTCTGAATATACTGCTGCCATGGATACTTAAATGAAACAATAAGGAGTGTCTTCTTACATACATGTCAAAAGGCAACTAATTTGAGGACCATGAAATCGTTTAATTTCCTACTCAGGCCCTTACCTGATGTTGAGTTGGCCCAACTCATAGCAACCATATACAATGAAATGAAACTCTGCCCAGTGTTACACCATCCTCATGATCAGTTGTGGGTTGGACAATGTTCTGGTATGATCTATAGGGTTTTCATTGACTGATGATTGGGAGAAGATCATCAGTCCTTTCATCCTAGTCTATCTTAGTCTTATGATTTCTATTCAGAATCATAGAAACCCATCAAGTCACCACTGACAGCTATGTGGTAGTTGACTATGAAGTACTGTGGCTAGGACTCAAACCCAGACTTCTGCATGGGAGATTAGGGTTTGGCCATCGAATACCATTGCCTCAGAGGCACATTTTATCCTTCATAATTCCTTCTTTCCCTTGTAATTCTTTTCCAGGGAGACAATTAAGTAGATCTATGAGAAACTTTAGACTCTGTGGCACTCAACAACAACAACATAAGGAACTTTGGCTAGCAGAGCATTTTAAGAGATGCTTTGATGACTCTAAGCTACTGAGTGGTAGAGTCTAATCTTCCCAGGCTACTGCAGGAAAGATAAATATGACAGGATAACCATAGTAGTGGTCTCTCTCTGTTCAGTTTATCCCAGCCATTGCCAGACAGACCTGCCTTTCTGAAATGGACATTTGTTAGTTTCGGGTTCAGTTTCCAAGTACCCTTCTTCCAGAAACCATCCCATTTTCATTTGGAAATTCACTCTTTTTCTACTCTCATTCACATGGTTTTGTTAAGTCTGACCTCACCCTAAGCTAGGAAAGGGGACTGTGAACTTGAACTGGGTCTAAGCTATATTACATTCCTCTGGTAACAAATACTGGTCCTGCAAGAAGCACATGAACAAAACCAGACTATCTAGACTCAGTTTTAGGAGTCCTGGTGTGCACTGTGGGATAAGCAATGGACTGCTAACCACAAGGTTGGTGGTTCAAACTTACCAGTCACTACTTGGAAACCCTATGCAGGCTTATTATGAATTGGAATCTACCCGACAGCACTTAGCCACAACAACAATTGGTACCACCTGGAAAGTGGACACTCTTCTTCCTCCTAGATCTCAGGCTGAAACGATGGGATCTTGGAGCTGCTGCAACCATCCTGTCATTATGAGGGGAAAGCTTGCATGAGAAAGGGAGCTACCCAATGGATACAGGACAGTGTGATACAGGAAGAGACCTGTTACATCATTTGAGTTGTTGGATCAAGCCTAAAGCTAGAACTTTCTCTGGGTTTTCCAGTTTTGTAAGCTAATTAATTCTCTATCATGTAAGATTACTGGCAACTGTGTCCCAATAGGTTTATTTCTCATGCCTCTGATTTGTAAAGGATACCATTCATGCTTTAAAAAAAAAAAAAAAAGTTATCAACAGCTTTTTATTATCTACAGAATAAAGGTTAAATTCCTTAGAGTGGCAATCAAAGTCATCCACAAGATGGCCTCAACTTACTTCTCTGCCTTTATGTCTAAGTAGTATCTTATTACCAAACTCTTTTTCTATCAATCTGTACACAGTTCATCCCCTGAATATTCAGGGCCAATAGCCACATTTGGAAAAATTCTTCTGCTTTTCTTTAAGAAATTACTCAAGCCTCATCCACCCTAAGCCTCATGGATCTCTCCTTTCTCTGAATTTCACCACACTCATTGTCTAGAGCTTTCCTTTGCTACACAGCATTAACTACCTATTCTCCCTCATTCTTTCAATGGTCTAATGGATGTGTGCTGGATGCTGGATCCTGATTTCTGTCCTCAGACTAACTTGCAGGCTTGCAGAAATCAATGAACAAATAATTATGCAAAAATGACCTGAATAATTCCAATTAAGAGAAATAGTACAGACAACAAAAGGCCAGGCTATCATAAGATGAAAAAATAAGGCTTAATTTAAATGATGGGGGAGTGCATGCAAGTCCTCCCAGAAAAAAGTGACATTTAAACAACAACCCAAAAGATGAAAAAGCAAATTACCCAGGCAAAGGAGTAGAGGAGGAGGACAGACACTCAAGGAGACAATGGTAGGAGCTGGGGTTAGAGAAGCCACTGAGGCAAATGATGTAAACCGTCACAGAATTTGTGAATGACTCGAAATCTTAATGTATCATCAAAGTCATTGAAGGATTTTAAGCTGGAAAGTGGTCCGACCAGATTTGTACTTAAAAAGATGGTTCTGGTTGCCTTGTAGAAAGTAGATTAGAGGAGACAGTAAGGCAAGACAGTTGTTACATTGGCACAGGTGACAGTTGATGAAGGCATGCACTTTGGTGATACCAGTGGATATGGAGAGCATTAGGTGGATTCCAGTTATATTTCAAAAGTAGAAACCATGTGACTTAGTGATTTATTTGATGTGGTCATGAGAACAGGAGAAAAAGACTACCAGAGTGATTCCTGAGTCCCTGGCATAAGACATAAAGATAGGGAGCAATGGGGTAGGACAGTTTGGGAGGAGAAGGAGACTTGTTTGAAATGAATTTTAGTTGAACTACTTGTGGAAATAGTACATTACCAAGTCAATAAGTTGTTTATATGAGCTTGGAGTTTAAAAGAAATCCTAGACTGAAGATATAAATTTGGAAGTTATTAGGATATAGCAGGTATTTAAAGTCATAGGGTGAATGAGTTCACCCAAGGAAGAGTGTAAAGCAAAATGATGGCCTGGACCATGCCCTAGTTGTTGTTGTTGTTGTTGTTGTTAGGTGCCATTGAGTCACTTCCAACTTATAGCGACCCTATGCATGACAGAATGAAACACTGCCCAGTCCTGCACCAACCTCACAACTGTCATGCTAGAGTCTGTTGCTGCTGCCTCTGTGCCAATCCATCTCTTGGGGATCTTCCTTTTTCACTGACCCTCCAATTTACCAAGCATGATGCTCTCCAGGGAATGCTCCTTCAAGAAAATATGACCTAAGTATGAGAGACAAAGTCTCACCATCCTGGATTCTAAGGAGCACTCTGGCTATACTGCTTCCAACACAGACCTGTTTGTTCTTCTGGCAGTCCATGCTATCGTCATTATTCTTCAACATTAAAACTCAAAGGCATCAATTCTTCTACTAGGTCTTCCTTATTAATTGTCAATCTTTAACATGCATATGAGGCAATTGAATATACCATGGCTTTGTCAGGTACCTTCTTGTTGTTGTTATTAGGTGCCATCGAGGAGTTAGTGACCCTATCTATGCACAACAGAATGAAATACTATCTGATTCTGTGCAATCCTCACAATCCTTGCTACGTTTGAGCCCATTGCTGCTGCCACTGTGCCAATCCATCTCATTGGGGTCTTCCTCCTTTTCTATACTCCCCACTTTACCAAACATGATCACCTTCTCCAGGGACTGGTCTCTCTTGATAATATTTCTATAGTATGAGAGACAAAATCTGGCCATCCTGGCTTCCAAGCAGCATTCTGGCTGTAATTCTTCCAACACAGATTGGTTTGTTCTCTTGGCAGTCCATGGTACTTTTAATATTCTCCTCCAACACCATAACTCAAATGCATCAATTCTTCTATGGAGTTCTTTACTCACTGTCCAACTTTTGCATGTATATGAGGTTATTGAAAATACCATGGTTTGGGTCAGGCGCACCTTAGTCCTCAAGCTGACATCTTTACTCTTCAATAGTTTAAAGGTCTTGTGCAGCAGATTAACCCAATGCAATATGTGATTTGATTTCTTGACTGCTGCTAATATGAGTGTTGATGATTGATCTGAGCAAAATGAAGTCTTTAACAACTTCAATCTTTCTCCATTTATCATGATGTTATTGATTGGTCCAGTGGTAAAGATTTTTGTTTTCTTTATATTGAGGTGCTACCCATACAGAAGACTGTGGTCTTTGATCTTTGTAAGTAAGCATCCTAAGTCCTCTTCGCTTTCAGCAAGCAAGTTTATATCATCTGCATATTGCAGGTTGTTAATGAATTTTCCTCCATTCCTGATGCCACGTGCTACTTCATATAATCCAGCTTTCTGGATTATGTGTTTCGCATAGAGATTGAATAAGTATGGAGAAAGAATACAACCCTGGTGCACAACTTTCCTAATTTTACATCATTCAGTGTTCCCTTGTTCTATTTGAACTGTCTCTTGGTCTATGTACAGGTTCCTCTGGAGCACAATTAAGTGTTCTAGAACACTCATTCTTTGCAATGTTTTCCATAGCTTGTCATGTTCTACACAATTGAAAGTCTTTGCATTGTCAGTAAAGTACAGGTAAACATCTTTCTGATATTCTCTGCTTTCAGCCAAGAACCATCTGACATCAGCAATGATATCTTTTGTCCACGTCTCCTGAATCTGGCTTGAACCTCTGGAAGTTCTCTGTCATTATATGGTTAAACCGTATATTATGTTTAGAAAAAAAATTTGCTTGCATGTGATATTAATGCTATTGTCTAAAGATATCTGCATTCCCTTGGGCTGCCTCTCTTTGGAATGGGCACAAATAAGGATCTCGTCCAGTCAGTTGGCCAGGTAGTTGTCTTCCAAATTTCTTGGCACAGATGAATGAGTGCCTCTGGTGCCACATCAGTTTGTTGAAATAATTCAAATTTTATTCTATCAATTCCTGGTGCCTTGTTCTTTGCCAATGCCTGCAATGCATCTTGGACTTCTTCATTCCGTATCATTAGCTCTTGATCACATGCTACTTCTTGAAATGGTTTAACATCAGCCATTTCTTTTTGGTAAAGTGACTGTGTATTTTTTCTGTCTTCTTTTGATGTTTTCTGCATCATTCAATAATTTGCTCATAAAATTCTTCAATATTGCAATATGAGACTTTATTTTTTTCTTCAGTTCCCTCAGCTTGAAAAATGTTAAGTGTTTGATTCCTTGACTGCTGCATCCCTGAGTTTTGATGGTTGCTCTGAGCAAAATGAAGTCTTTGACAACTTCATTCTTTTCTCCAATTATCATGATATGATTTATTGGGCCAGTGATGAGGATTTTTTTGTTTTCTTTACACTGAAGTGTAACCCATACCGAAGGCTGTGGTCTTTGATCTTCATCAGAAAGCAATGTTGTATTATCTGAATATCACAGGTTGTAAATAAGTCTTCCTTCAATCCTGATGACACATTTGTCTTCATATAATGCAGCTTCTTGGAGTGCATGTTCAGTTTACAGATTGAATAAGTATAGTGAAAGAATACAACTCTGACACACATATTTCCTAATTTTAAACCATTCAGTGAGTGTTCCCTTGTTCTGTTTGAACAACTGCCTCTTGATCTTTGTACAGGTTTCTCATGAGCACAATTAAGTGTTCCTGAATACTCATTTTCCACCATGTTGTCCGTAGTTTATCATAATCCACACAATCAAAATCTTTTGCATAGTCAATAAAGCACAGGTAACATTTTTTCCTGGTATTCTCTGCTTTCAGCCAAGATCCATCTGATGTCAGCAATGATTGTCCTCATTCCATGTCCTCATCTAAATCTGGCCTGAATTTCTGCTAGTTCTCTGCCAATGTATTGTTGCAGCCTTTTTTGAATTATCTTTAGTAAAATTTTACTTGAATGTGATATTAATGATATTGTCCAAAGGTATCCACATTCCATTGAGTCACCTCTCTTTGGAATGGGCACAAATATGGATCTCTTCCAGTCTGTTGACCAAGTAGCTGTCTTCCAAATTTCTTGGCATAGTTGAGTGAGTGCCTCCTGTGCTGCATCAGTTTGTTCAAAGATCTTAATTTGTATTCCAGGCCTTGTTCTTTGCCAATGACTTCAGTGTACCTTGGACATCTTTCAGTATCATTGGCTCTTGATCATATGCTACCTCTTGAAAAGGTTGAACATGAACCATTGCTTTTTGGTTCAGTGACTCTGTGTATTTCTTCTATCTTCTTTTGATGCTTTCTGTACCATTCAATATTTTGTTCAAGTTGTTGCTATGTGCCATTGAGTCTGGTGTGGCTGTATTGGGTTTCTGAGGAGTGACTGGTGAGTTTAAACCTTGTGGTTCAAACCAACCTTGTAATCCTGGGCTTATCCTACAGTGCCATACCAAAAATCCATTTTACTCATAGAATCCTTCAATATTGCAAATCAAGGCTTGCGTTTTTTTCAATGAAATTAAAATGGAAACACTGAGTATGTTCTTACCTTTTGGTTTTCTAACACCAGATCTTTGCACATTTCATTATGATATTTCACTTTGTCTTCTCCAGCTGCCCTTTGAAATGTTTTATTCAGCTCTCTTACCACCTCATTTCTTCCATTTGCTTTAGCATCTCTATGCTAGAAAGCAAGTTTCAGAGTCTCTTCTGACATTCATTTTGGTCTTTTCCTTCTTTAGTGTCATCTTAACAACCTTTTGCTTTCTTCCTGTATGATGTTCTTGATGTCATCCCACAACTTTTCTGGTCTTTGATCTTTAGTATCTAATGCATCAAATCTGTTCTTCAGATGATCTCTAAATTCAGGTGTAATATGTTCAAGATCGTATTTTTACTCTTTAGACCTGTTTTAATTATCTTCAGCTTAAGTCTGAACTTGCATATGAGAAACTGATGATCTATTCACAGTCTCACCCTGCCCTTGCTTTGGCTGATGATGTGGAGCTTTTCCACAAATGTAGTCAATTTGACTTCTGAGTATTCCATCTGGTGAGGTCGGTGTGTATAGTCATCTTTTATGTTGTTTTTAAAATGTTTATTTGTAGGGGAACAATTAGGCAGGTTTGCATGGGCTAAATGAGACAGAGGTAAATAGAGATGTCTGCTCAACTTTGGAACAATAGGGCTCTGTGATACAGAGATCAAGGCACCGTCTGAATGGGTAAAAGAGTGGAAATCATGCTAAGATGGTTGACTATCTTATGAATATTGGTTTCCCTTGCCTACGATTGTAAAACAGACACTTGAGTGGGATAGAAAGGAATATTGGGAAACATGATTACAGAAAGCTTGTAAGCCCACCTTCAGCCTAAAACTAATTGGAATACCTAAAAGGAATTCTAGAACTTGCCCAGTGAAACAGGCTTCTTGAGGAGACTTTGTAGTGTATAGGACCTTAAGGGAAATCCTGCACCCCATCCAGAATCTTCTGAGGTGGGACATTCCCACTCAAAAGGACAAGTAGACCAGCCTGGAGCTACAGAAACAGAAGATACTTCTTGAAAGAAAGACCAGTAGGAAAAATAAAAAACAAAAACAGCAGTCTGATTGGTTACTACAAGAACAAGCAAGTTGTTTGCCGGGAAGCCATCAAGGAAAGCAATCAAGTCCCTTCAGGATAACCCCCACTCCAAGACTAAAACTCAAAGGGAACACATCAGCAGGCATGTAAGTTTGCTGGAGACCATGTTGGTCTACTCGTGAGTAGAAGTGGGGCAAAGACAGCAATGAAATATGGGCTGAGTTCAACCACATTCCAGAGACTCTCATCAACATGAAGATGAGGGAGAGAAGAGGAAGAGCTGGTTGGAAATCCTATACAGGGTTGTTATGGGTCGCAAATGACTTGACAGCACTTAACAACAACAACAACAGCACAACATATATTCGGAAGTAATCTGTCTGTCCGTTTTCCTAATCTGTCTTGGTCTAGAAGCTCAGGTGAAACCTGTCCACTATGGGTGATCCTGTTGGCATTTAAAATACAAGGTGGCATAGTTCCAGAATCACAGCCAACATGCAAGTCACCACAGTAGGACAAACTGACAAAAAAGTGGTGGATCATATGCCTAGGAGAAACAATTCTGCCAAAGGTAAGTTTGCATGTTATACCTGAAGAAATTGAGCTTCACAAAGCCTCAGTCACAAAGCCAATAAGCAGGTGACCAGAAATCAACCTCAAGTCTTTATTTCCTGAGTGGCTTTTTCATCTACTGTACATAATCCACCAACCCCTGCTCAACAGCTCTCAATATTGTAATGAACATTGTCTAACAATGCAAAGTGGTCTACAATTAAATGTCAAAGTAAGAACTGTGGACTTTGAATACTACGGTTTAAAGAAAGAGAAGATTAATGTGATACAGATGTCTGGGAATGTCTTTGGACTTGCTGTGCCTTTAAGTAAAGATAAGAGAGCTTAAGAATTGAAAAATGAATGCTTATGGGAGAGAACATCAAATCTCAAAACCACATTCCAGCAAAAGAAGAAAAGTTAAGCTTCAGAAATTCTCTTTTTATGTACCTCACACAAATCCTTTGAGACTATGCTCCAGGAGGCATATACCACGTCTGAACCAGGTGCAGGCAAAAAACTTCCATTCTTTTTCATGAAAACTAAGGGTCTGGTGTATGTTATAGTAAAAGCACTGGACTGCTAACTGCAAGGTCTGCAGTTCAAACCCACCAGCCGCTCCTCAGAAACCCTATACAGAGTTGCTAAGAGTAGCAAGTGACTCAACAGCACTTAATAACAAATAACAACACAAGAGTCTAGGAAAGCACATAACTTTGGTTCTAAAGTTAGGGTTCACTGAAAGATGTGATGCCAGTCATGAGTAAAATAAAATGGAAAATGGCTTTAACAGAAAGTGGAAGCTTTCTGTGAAACCTCTATTAAGTCCTAATTCTACTTGTATTGGAGCCTTGGTGTGGCACTGTGGGCTAATACGTCAGACGGCAAAATCGTTTGAACTGCAGTCAGTGGTTCAAGCTCATCAACTGCTCCTTGGAAACCCTATACAGGGTCATTATGGGTCGGAATCAATTCGATGGCACTTAACAACAACTACTTGTATTATATTCCACACTATATTCTTTCCTTTGAATACTGTAAGTGCCTTGAGAGCAGGGGCCTTATCATAGTAATGGTGTCATGTCTCCAGGGCTTGACATAGTGCCCTGCCCAAAATGTTGTTGCATACATGTGTGTTAAATTATCTATATATTGCTATCTCTATATCTATGTCATTGTTGTTAAGTGTGGTTGAGTTGATTATGACTCATAGCAACCCTGTATAGGGTTTCCGAGGAACAGCTGGTGAGTTTAAACTGTTGACCCTGTGATTCAAAGTGACCTTGTGGTCCAGTGCTTATCCTGCAGTGCCACACCAGGATTCCATATCTCTATATCTATATGAAACTGTTTCCACAAATGGAACACTAAGTCTTGTGAATGAAAAGAGGAAGCCACGAGGATGCCAAAGTTTTGTGTTGTTTTTTCCTACTACTGAGTTTTCATCAACCTAAGGGGGAAGGAAGACAGCAGGAGCCAAATGTTCCATTTTCGACATAAACAATTTCCAATCTCACAAATTAATTAGTAAATTGAAATACACTCCAGACCTGCCAGGGAGCTACATTTAGAGCAACTACAAATTACCAACTTACTTTAATATCTTTGAAGGCATACTGTAAGTATAATGCATAGTAAGGGAAATATAGTCATCTATTAGCATTGAGCCAATCCTATTCTCAATTCTATCAATGACTCATTAGATCTATTTGCAAGAAATCTGCCAGAATGGGGTGGCCAGGAAATAGCAAAGCTTAACCTCTTTTTTTTTTTTTTTAACTAAAAATGAACAACAAAGAATTATATAAGGCTCAGGTTGTTCCTATGGCTCCCATTTATAGCATGCTTAAAAGCATACCAAGGGCTTTCATTTTCAGCATCTCATTTTATTTCCCACATTAATCATGTGAATAACTAGCACTTAGCACAGTGCAAAGATGTCACTTTGAGGACTAAGGTGTGCTGACACAAGCCATGTATTTCTCAGTTGCCTCATACATATGCAAAAGCTGGACAATGAATAAGAAAAATCAAAGAAGATTTGATGCCTTTGAATTATGGCTTTTGTTGTTGTTAGGTGGCATTGAATTGGATCAGACACATATCAACCCTATGCAGAATAGAATGGAATACTACCCAGTCCTGAACCATCCTCAAAATTGCCATATTTGAGATTATTGTTGTAGTCACTGTGTCAGTCCAGCTCTTTGAGGGTTTACCTAGTAGTGGTTATGAGTCGGGCTGCCAACCTCAAGGTCAGCAGTTCGAAACTACCAGCTGTTCTGCAGGAAAAAAAGATGAGGTGTTCTGCTCCTGTGGAGATTTACAGACTTGGAAACCCCGTACAGGGTCACTATGAGTCGGAACCGGCTCCATGGTACTTACCAACAACAACTTTGCTATGGGGTCCTGGTGTGGCACTGTGGGTTAATGAACCAGACTGCAAAGCCATTTGAACTGCAAGGTCAGCAGTTCAAGCTCATCAGCTGATCCTTGGAAACCCTATGCTGGGTCGCTATGGATTGGATCTGACTCAACTGCACTTAACAACAATTTTGCTATGGGTGCTTGGTATGGTGCATTAGGATAAGAACTGGACAGCAACCACAAGGTCAGTGGTTTAAACCCACCAGCCACACCTTGGAAAATCTATACAGTGTTGCTATGAGTCAGAACTCATAAGTGTTCTGAGAATACCCAGAACACTTAATTGTGGTCATAAGAAACTTATGCATGAACAAAGAGACAGTCGTTTGAACAGAACAAGAGGATACTGAATGGTTTAAATCAGGAAAGTTGTGAAAGAAAGTTGTGCACCAGGGTTGTAACCTTTCACCATACTTTTATAATCTGTATGGTAAGCAAATATTCTGAGAAGTTGGATTTTATGAGGAACATGACATAAGAATTGGAGGAAGACTCATTAACAACCTGCAATATGCAGATGGCACAACCTTGCTTGCTGAAAGTGAAGAGGACTTAAAATACTGATAAAGATCAGAGACCACAACCTTCAGTATTAGTTGTACCTCAGTGTGAAAAAAAAAAAAATCCTCACAAGTGGACCAATAAATAGCATCATGATAAATGGAGAAAAGATTAATGTTGTCAAAGACTTCATTTTATTTGGATGCACAATCAATGCTAACGGAGGCAGCAGTCGAGAAATCCAACAATGCATTGCATTAGGTACATCTGCTGCACAAGACCTTTTGAAAGTGTTCAAGAGCATGTCAGTTCGAAGACTAAGGTGCGCCTAACCCAAGTCATGTTATTTGCAATCGTCTCATATGCATGTGAAAGTTGGACAATGAATAAAGAAGTCAGTAGAAGAATCCATACATTTGAACTATGGTGTTAGAGAATATTGAAAGTACTGTCAGAAGAATAAGCAAACTATCTTAAGAAGTACATTAAGAATGCTTCTTACAAATGAATATGGCGGGACTTCATTTTTCATTCTTTGAACATATTATCTAGAGGGACCAGTTCCAGGAGAAGGACATCATGATTGGAAAAGTGGAGGGTCAAAAAAAGAGAGATGACTCCCAATAAGATGGATTGACATGTGGCAACAAATGTAACATAGCAACACTTGTGGGGATGGCACAGGACAAGAAAGTATTTTGTTCTTTTGTGCATAGGGTCACTATGTGTTGGAACCAACTCGATGGCACTTAACAACACCAACTACTTTGTCAAGCATGATGTCTTTCTTGGGAGATTGGTACCTTCCTGATAACGAAGTACGTGTTGTCCAAAGTATCTGGCTATATGTCTTCCAAAACAGATTTGTTCATTCTTCTGGCAATCCGTGGTGGAGTCAATATTCTTTGCCAACACCATGATTCAAAGGCATCAATCCATCTTCCTTATTCCTTGTCCAGCTTTCACATAGATATGAAGCAATTGAAATGACCTTGATTGCTTGAGTCAGGTGCATCTTAGTCCTTAAAGGGACATTTTCCTCACAGTTGCCTAATACAATATGTTGTTTGATTTCTTGACTGCAGCTTCCATGGGCATTGGTGGTGGATCCAAGTAAAATGATATCCTTGACAAAGGGCCTTCTCCATTTATCATAATACTGCTTATTTGTCCAGTTGTTAGAATCTTTGTTTTCTTTATGTTGAGGTATAATCTATACAGAAGGCTATAGTATTTAATCTTCCTCAGTACATGCTTCAAGTTATCTTTGCTTTCAGTAAGTTGTGTTATTTGCATATTGCCTAATGCCACATTCTTCTTCATACAGTCCTGCTTCTTGGGTTATTTGCTCAGCATACAAATTGAAAAAGTATAATGAAAGGATAGAAACCTTTCCTGTATTCCCTTGTTCTGTTCAAACTACTGCTTCTTGGTCTATGTACAGGTTCTGCATGAGCACAATTAAGTGTTCTGGAATTCCTATTCTTCACCATGTTTTCTACGATTTGTGATGATTCACACAGTCAGATGCCTTTGCATTCAGTAAAACACAAGTAAATATCTTTTCTGGTATTCTCTGCTTTCAGCCAAGAGCCAAGATCCATATGACACCAGCAATGATATCCCATCCCTCATTCCACATCCTATTCTGTCTCTAACAACAACAGCACAGTGCTTGCTAAGAGTACAATCTAAATTTGATGAATGAACAAAAGCAGGGCAGGAACTACTTGCAGATGAGGAACCCAGATTCAGAGAAGTAAAAGTAAGTGATGTAAGTTCTCTCCATGGTTCCTAGAGGGGACAGGGCTCAATTGCCCTTATGTAAAATGGAGGGGGGCTGGTGGTGTTGAGGTTATTATTTCTAATGAGCAGTCCACTCTAGGATGAAAAGAGACATTCTCCACTGCCATCTGCAGGTCCAGGGCATCAGCCCTTCTTATGCAGAGGGCCCTTTTGGGTCCAGTTTTCCAGGCCTGCTCATACTTTCTCTTCCTTACCCCTTCTGTCCCTCCATGCCCCACTGACCCTCTAGGCTGATTCCCCAAGCTGACCAGAAGTGTCATATCCAGTGGTGGGGGGAGAGTGGCCCAACCTTTCTTGGGTTGCAGGGCTCATAGGATTGTTAAGGCTGAAAGAGATCCAGAATTCAATGCCACTGCACATGCACAAGAGTTTCCTTTATCTCTGCTGGAAGGGAAACTTGAGGCTTGTGCTTCTATTCCTGAACTAAACTCCCCCTGTCTGCTTGAGAGAGTTTTCTGAATATTTGGTCAAGGATGAATCTTAATGAGGAAGAGCAACCTCCATTGCACATATACCTTTAGATTCCAGTTCCAAACTGCTCATTAGAGAAAAAGAGTTAAAGTCTTAACAAAATGACATCACCTGGAGTCCAAGAGTTAAAGGAAATAGAGGTAGCTACTGTTAAAAACACAGCCCTGTAATAATGGCGATCTTTGAACAGATGCATGGATAGGCATGCAGGCAGAATGGGTGCAGGAGGGAAAGGAGCAAACCTATGAAAATGTATAGATGTGACAGAGGACATAGACATAGCCAGACAATGAATCAAGTAACATGTTACATTAGGCAAATCTGCTGCGTAAGATCTCTTTAAAATGTTAAAGAGCAAAGATGTCTCTGTGAGGACTGAAGGGCACTTGACCCAAACCATGGTATTTTCAATCACCTCATATACATGTCAGGAGGGAAGAGTTGTTGGAGAAGGATATCATGTTTGGTAAGGTGGAGGGTCAGAGAAAAAGAGGAAGAACCTCAGCGAGATGGATTGGAAAATCGGCAGCATCAGTGGACTCAAGCATGATAACAATTGTGAAGTTGGCCCAGGATCGGACAGTGTTTCATTCTGTTGTGCATTGGGTCGCTATTAGTCGGTACCAACTCGATGGCACCTAACAACAACAACAACATATACATGTGAAAGTTGTACCAATGAATAAGGAAGACCATAGAAGAATTGATGTATTTGAATTTTCTTGTTGACCAAAGAATATTGAAAGTACCATTAACTTCCAGAAGAAAAAACAATTCTGTCTTGGAAGAAGTAAAGCCAGAATGTTCCTTCAAAGCAAATATGGCAAGACTTGTTTCATATGCTTTTGAATGTTACCAGTCTCTGGAGAAGGACATCATGCTTGGTAAAAAGTGGTGAGTCAGCAAAAAAAAGGAAGACTTCCAACAAGACGGGTTAGCACAGTGGCTGCAACAATGGGCTCAAACAACAGTTGTGAGGATGACACAAGGATAAGCAGTGTTTCACGTGCCTAGGGTCACTATGAGTGCAAACCAACTCAAGAAAGCCTAACAATATGGAATTTAAATGTGTTAATAGATGTAAAACACCTACGTGCCTAATACATATTAAGCACTGAATCAATGTCAACTTTAAGTTTTTACTGGACTAACATGTTATTAACACTGCCCTTGAAACAACCTTTTTTAATGCTGCTAACATGTAGCTCTGTAAGATAAGCACTGGACTGCTAAACACAATGTTGGCAGTTCAGACACACCAGTCACTTCTTGGGAACCCTAGAGGGATCACTATGAGTTTCAACCAACTCAATGGTACTTAATAACAACAACAGCATATAAATACAAGATTTGCCTTCCCTGCTTTTTCCTAATGTCCAACAAAGAGTCTCAACTCCTCATCTGCTAACCACAAAGCATTTTTTTTTCCCAAGGGATCTTAAGTTGTACTTGTAAAAGAAAGCCTGTAATTTTGATGTGTTGAGAAACTGAGGTATAATTTTCACCCAGTACTTAGCTGGTGAGGGAGGGGTTCTCCTAATACTTCCTTCCTTCATGCAGATTTTCAATGAACAAAAACCTTGCTTTAACTTCTGAGTCCACGGTCCTACTTTACATAATATCTGTAGTAGAATTCAAAAAATCTTTCTATACCTCTGTGCATTGCCCTTCGAAATGCATTTTTAGTGCTTTTCCCATCAATTTATGAAGTCTATTTCTCCAACTCCTTAATTTGAGATGGCCCTGGGATATGCATTAGCCAATAGAATTGAACAGACAAGTCTCTGTGGGAAGTTCTGAGCATAAACCTCAGTTGCCCTGTAATTTCTCTCTTGCTGCTAGAATGACAATTCTCCTGATTTGTTCACAACTGAGAGGTTTCCTGGTAAGTGGCACTTTCATTGCTTAAAACCAAGACAATCAAGGTGAATCAGGATGACTGGTCACCCTACTTGCTGTCCTATGATTAGAAGGAGAGAGTGGTCCCATCAAATCACCAGAAAATGTGGAGGTGACACTGTTTGGCTCCTCCAGCCTCAGTTTGGTCTCCATATGATAGCAGTTGAATGAGTTAATTCAGGAGAGACCAGCAGAACCACCTGGCTGAATTTAGCCTATATTATACTGTCTGACAGAATTGTAAGCAATTAAAATGGTGATTGTTCTAAGTCACCTAAATATGATATAATACTATGATCCTCTTTAAAAAAAAAAAAGAAAGAAAGAAAGGAAGGAAGGAAGGAAGGAAGAAAGAAAGGAAGAAAGGAAGGAAGGAAGGAAGGAAGGAAG
>NW_006408565.1:19425311-19435866 GCF_000296735.1 Chrysochloris asiatica | reverse complement strand
GTTCATGACAGATTCAGACGAGGACATGTAACAAGAAATATCATTGCTATCATCAGATGGATCTTGACTAAAAGCAGAGAATACCAGAAGGATGTTTACTTTATTGACTACACAAATGCTTTTGACTGTGTGCATCATAACAAGCTATGGACAACATTGCAGAGAATGAGTATTCTGTAATACTTAATTGCATTCATGAGGAACCTGTCCATAGACCAAGAAACAATTATTGGAACAGAACAAGGAGACACTGAATGGTTTAAAATTGGGTAAGGCGTGTGTCAGTTTTGTATCCTTTCCCCATACTTATTCAATCTGTATGCTGAGCAAATAATTCGAGAAACTGGATAATATGAAGAAGAACTGACATCAGGGTTGGAGAAAGACTCGTTAACAGCCTGCGATAAGAAGATAAAATCACATTGAAAGCAAAGAGGACTCAAAATACTTATAAAGATCAACAACCATAGCCTTCTGTTATGGAAGTAATAGTCAAGAAATCAAATGATGTATTTAAGAGTTCCAGAGCACAGATGTTAGTTTGAGGATTAAGGTGCACGTGACCCAACCCAAGGTATTTTCAATACCCTCATATGCATGTGAAAGTTGGACAAAGAATAAATGAAGACTGTAGAAGAATTGATGCATTTGAGTCATGGTGTTGGAGATGAATCTGATAGGTACCATGGACTGTCAGAAAAATAATAATAAATTTTAAAAATCGGTATTGGAAGAAGTACAATCAGAATGCTTCTTAGAAGGCAAGATAACCAGACTTTGTCTCTCATACTTTGGACATATCAGGAGGGACCAGTTCCTGTAGAAGGACATCATGCTTGGTAAAGTAGAAGGTCAATGGGTAAAAGGGAGACCTCCAACAAGATGGATTGGCACAGTGGCAGCAACCACAGGCTCAAGCATAGCAGCAGCTGTGAGGATGGCACTGAATTTCCTGCCTCCCTCCTTCAACCTATATAAGGGACCTTGTGATGATAAAACCATGCGTCTTGGTGGTGATGTCTCCTTCTGTTGTACATAGGGTCGCTGTGAGTCAGAAATGGCGTGAAGGCACCTAACAACATCTAACTTGTGGATTATACTATTTTGAAGGTTATCCAGCATTAAATATTTCAGCATCTGGTCATGAAGTCCTTCAATAATTTTTTTTTTTTTTTGTGTGTGTGTGTGTGTTTACATCTGTGCTGGGCACAGCCTAAGCACTGAGGTTAAAATAGTGAACAAAAGAAAGTCCCTGCCCTCTGCTGAAGGACACAGATGCTAGAACAATTTAGTAATATAAAGTCAGATAGCAATAAACGTCCCAAGGAAACACAAAGAAAAAAGGAAAATAGAGAGTAGTGGGGGAAAGGGGAAGGCCTTCCTTGTCAAACAACAATGTTGTGAATGAAATATTACCAAAGGAGAGGGCGGAATTTATAGTCATTTCCACTGTTTAGGAGAAGCCAGGGAGCTGTCCTTTCAGAACCGCTCTCATTAACTCAACTCTCATTCACCCAATATAGAGTATTTATTGTTGACTTGTATTTTTGAGCTGATATTATGATAGTTATCTCAAAGATGGGTGTCAGATTTTAGACAGGGGTACAATTTCAGTGATGACTGTAGGCACTATTTTCCATAGATACGCCTCTGATCACCAAAACCAAGAAACAAACTAAATCTGTTGCCTCTGAGTGGATTCTGGCTCATAATAACCCAAAGGCAGAGTAAAGAAACCTCATGGGGGTTCACAAGATTGTAACTTTTATTGGCACAATGGCAGCAGCAGTGGTCGCAGGCATAATGATTGTGAGGATGGCTCAGAACCGGACGGACAGTTGTTTGTTCTGTTGTTCATAAGTCACTATGAGTCAGAACTAACTTGATGACACTTAACAACAGCAATCTTTATGAAAGCAGATTGCTACATCTTTCTCACAGAGCAGCTGATGAGTTCAAACTATCAACCTTTCAGTTAGCAGCCAAACACTTGATCATGTGCCACCAAGACACATGGTTTTATCATCACAAGGTCCCTTATATATAAGTTGAAAGAGGGAGGCAGGAAATTCAGTGCCAGAATGTTGTAGTGATACTGATGCAGACTCCAGTAGTCCCGTCTGACTTGGAAGAAGAAAGGGGACCAAGACTCATGCAATGCCATGGCCTCTGTTCTTCTTATTGTGTGCCATTGAGTCAGTCCTGACTCACAGTGACCCTGTATATAATTTCTGAGAGCAGCTGGTGGGTTTGAACTGCTAACTTTGGCAACTACAGCATCACACCAGGCTGTGGTCTCTAGTAGCTGGAAAAAACAAGGAAGTAGGTTCTTCTCCAAAGTCTCCAGAAGAAATACAGCTTTTGGACATGTTTCTTAGCCCACTGAGACCGTTTCAGATTTCTAGCTTCCAGAAATGCAAGATAATTTAATCTTGTGTTGTTATAATCCATTAAATTGATGGTAATTTGTTATGCTGTAGGAAATGAATACAGGTAGTGCATGTGTTTGGAAGAAAGTGAAGGAGAGAGGGTGGAAGAGAAATAGAGATTTATTTGAGGGAGGCTGAGCTCATTGAAGGAGTTGGTCTCTAGGGGCTGTTACAACCTAACAGTCTCTAAGGCTGTTTGTATGAGAAGGAGAGCCTCGTGTAAACTGACATTTACTAAGAGGGCATCCTAACCACCTAGTTACTTGTTCAGCTTTATTCCCAGTCCCCTTTAGCCTTCATTTTGAAGCACTGAAAATCAAACATAGTGCTGGCCCCAGAGCTCTAGCAAAGGTATGGAATGAATCTCCCCATAGGCACTGTGGAAATATTTTAAATGTAGACTAATATTTTAATATGTGCCCTGCCCCGGTGCCGTAATCCTCTGTGCTACCTAGCAAACCACAGGGGGAAACTGCGATTGGTCCATGGCTTTGTGACGTCATTTCTGTACAAAGAGAGTTCATCTGCATATTGCTCAGTCTGATGGTGGTTCAAACAGGAAGAAACCAGTTCTCCCCCCTGAAATGCCAGGCTGATCCCAGTTCCTCGATCTTTGCCCCCAGATACTTCTGGATACCACACTGACAGACTTTTGAAGGAGAGGATAAAGGCAAAAATCCAAGTCCAGTGAAAGGTGTTGTATGACAGAATATGCTGGAAAACGACCCACTCAAATGATGCCTTGTGTAATCTGGGTTTTTTAATTTCACTCCAGTGAAAACAATGTGTCCCCAAAATTTCTTTTTCAACTCGGCCTCACACAAGTTGCTCTCTGGATGAATATACTCATTGTTTATGGTTTGTTTACATTCCCTTTACCAGAATAGCTCTGCCGTGAGACCTGTTGCTGGTTTTATGTGTGGTCAAGTCTGTTCTGACTCGTAGCAGCCCTGTGTAGGGTTTCTGAGAAACAACTAGTAGATTTGAATCTCATTCCGGCTTCTATGGGAGAAGAATGTGGCAGTCTGCTTCTGCAAAGATTGTTGTTGTTAAGTGTTGTCGAGTCAGTTCCAACTCATAGGCACCCTATGAACAACAGAATGAAACACTGTCTGGGCCTGCACCATCCTCTTAATCACTGTGGTTAGCAGTTCAGTGCTTATCTTACAGCACCACACTAGGACTCCAGTGAGATCTGAGATGGATGAAAATCTAGGGGAGAATCCATTTCCTTACTTTTCCAACTTCTAGAGACTGCCGGCATTCCTTGGCTTAGGGTCCCCTTTCATCTGCAATGTCAACAGTGGCCGGTTGAGTTTTCCTTATTTTATTTTGGTTTGCCTCAGGTTAGTCCAATGTCGCATTCAGGGGTCAACAATTAAAACCTCCCTGACCCTCAACCTAAAGGCAACCTTCTGTCCAGTTCTTTATCACACACTGTCTATCTTTCCAGCACTTACTTCTGTTGGAATCATTCTGTTGATTGGCCTGTTTGTGGTCTCTCCCTCCCTCCCTCCCTAAGCCATTGCTGTTGAGTAGGTTCTGACTTACAGAGACCCTATAGGTCAGAGTAGAACTGCCCTCATTGACTTTCCAAAGCTACAGATTTTACAGAAGCTGTCAACAACTTTCTCTTGTGGAGCAGATAAATGGTGGGTTTGAACCACTTACTGACCGTTGGATTAGCAGCCAAGTGCTTTAACCACTGTGCAGCCAAGACTCCCTCACTGCCCCACCCAAATGTACTAGCTGCCATTGGGTTGACTACAACTCATGGCAACCCCATGTGTGTCTGAGAACTGTGCTCTGTGGGGCTTTCAATGGCTGATTTGTTGGGAGTAAATCACCAGGTCTTCTTCTGAGACACCTCTGGGTGGATTCAAACCTCCAGCCTTTCAGTTAGCAATTTGGACCACCCACAGACTCGACTAGGATGTTGTTGTTTTTGTTGTTAAGTGCTGTTGAGTCCGTTCCAATTCATAGCGACCCTGTATAGGGTTTCTAAGGAGCGACTTGTGAGTTTGAGCCACTGCCCTTGTGGTTCAAACATGGTCCAGTGCTTTATCCCACAGCATCACACCAAGGGGCCAGAAAACTAGGTATGTCTTCCATCTTGAATACTACAGTGTTTCCAGTGCCATCAGCCCATCTTGACCCTGTCCAATAATCGCATTCCCATTCCTTAACCACCTCACAAAGAGAACCAGAAACTTGCAAGGAAAAGTCGGGTGGAATGTCCATGACAAGTTCCTCTTGATCAGTTAAAGTGCTGCTGCTGTTGTTAAGTGTCATCAAGTCAGTTCCAATCCATAGCAACCTGTACAGGGTTTCCGAGGAGCGACTGGTCGACTTGAACTGCCGACCTTGCAGTTCGCACTGATTTTGTAGTCGAGCGCATTAACCTACAGTGCCACACCAGGAATCCAGCAGGAAACAAATGGAGGTTGGGTAATTGAAGGCTAATTTACAAAATTAGCTATTTACAAAATTAGACTCAGGTTGAGTAATTGAAGGCTAATTTACAAAAAAAGACTATTTTAATGATGTGAGAAGGTTGTGGGGTACCGTAAAGGAAAAGTGCTGTACTGAGGTCTAGCAAAACCGGGAAGCCAGAACCACCCCAGAGTAGACAAGGGGAGGATACAACACCACCCCCAAAATCTAACGCACTGCCTTGGAGTTGATTCCAATTCATGGTGACCTATTAGGTCTGCCCCATAGAATTTCCAACGCTGTAAATCTTTGTAAAAGCAAACAGCTAAACTTTTCTCCCAGTGGAACAGCTGGTGGGTTCAAACTGCCAACCTTGCAGTAGCAGTTGAGCATTTAACTGCTACACCACCAGGGCTCCTTCAAGAAGAGGGTGAGGAGCAGTTATATGGAGAATATTCTGTAGGGTGAGAATTGCCCTAAAAAAGAGCTGTAGCTTTTGGGGACTAGCCAACCTGCAGTGACGTGACAGGGAAATAAATATCTCTCCTCCCTCTCTCTCCAGCCAGTGCTTGCAAATGACTGGACCACTCATGCTGCCCATGTGGTCTAGCCTTCTGGGGCAGAGGGCAGGGTAGAAAGGGGAAGAGAGTGGGCCTGGATGGGCAAGTGGAAGAATCCACCACAGCATTCTTCCCCCCCGCCCCCCATTGTTGTCAAAGCATCTCTCTTCTGCTTGCTAACTCCTACAGAGAAATGAAGCAAATCTGCTTTCATCTTCAGCTCCTGCAGGCTAGGAAATGTCATTTCTAAATAATACTCTCGATATTGGATTTCACTGCCAAGCTCCAAATGAGTGCATTTATTGAGTTTTATCTACATTTTATTGATAATGTATTCTGAAAAGAGTAGCACAACCACATCCCTCTTTACATGAGTTGGAGCCCCTACACATTGACTTTTTGGTTCCCCAATGTGAACATTGTCCTCCTCAATTGTTTTCTGGTCAGAGTCATCTTTTGTATCTTTGATGTAAATAAGATGCTACAAAAGTACTTATTTGTCAATATCCTGAAAGACTCAGAAACAGAGTGAGTGAACACCCATGAAGCGTTAGCTAACTAACTCAATTCTGACAAGAATTATGAAGTAGTATTGTTACCCCAGAGTCCCTGGATGGTGCAAAATGCTCAGTGTTTGGCTGGTAACCAGAAGGTTGGTGGCTTGAGTCCACTCAGAGGTACTTGAGAAGAAAGACCTGACATGTGTTTCTGAAAAATCAGCCATTGATAACCACAGTGGAGCAAGGTTCTACTGTGATACACAGGAAGTAGTCATGAGTTGGGGACTGATTTGATGGCACTGTGGGTTAATGTGCTGGACTGCAAAGTCAGATTGAACCACAAGGTCAGCAGTTCAAGCTTACCAGCCACTCCTTGTATACCCTATACAGGGTCGTTATGGATCAGAACCAACTCTACAGCACTTTACAACAACAACAAAAGCAATAAGTATGACATATGAGGAAACAAAGGATTGGAAAAGTACTTTATCCAAAGTTATGCAGTCAGCAAGTTAGCACAGCTAGCACTGGAAGTCAGGGGTGTCTCACCCCAGTGTCCATGTCCTCTTTTCATTCTACCAGATACCTCTCAGAGAAATGAAATGGATCAAAAGGAAAGTTGAGAAGTGAGAGAAGCTCAAAGTAAAACTAGTACCAAATCTGTATCAAATGTTTACAATCTGGAGGTCCTCTGAGTTAGAATTATCCCATTAAATCCTCAAAGCCACACTAATGATGTATGTGCTATTGTCTTCTCCAGCTGTTAATAGTTGCCAGAGAGTCAGAGTCAACTCATGATGACCTCCCCTGTACAACAGAATGTAACAATGTTGGTCCTGTGCCATCATCATAATTGTTAGAATGCTTCAGTCTGTTCTTGTGACCCCTGTGTACTTTAAGCGCCTTCCAACCTGGGAGGTTCATCTTCCAGTATTATATAGAACAAAAATACGTGGTGATCCATAGGGTTTTCATTAACTAATTTTTTGAAGTTTATCACCAGGCCTTTCTTCCTAGTCTTTCTTATTCTGGAAGCTTGAAACTTGTTGTTAAGTGCTGTTGAGTTGGTTCTGACTAATAATGACCCTGTGTAGGGTTTCCGAGGAACAGCTGATATTTTGAACTGTTGACCTTGTGGTTCACAGTCCAATGCTGATCCTACAGTACCATACCAGGAGTCCTTAGGTGCCACCAAGTCAGTTCTGACTTATAGAGACCCTACGTACAGCAGAACTAAATGCTTCCCAGTCTTGTACCACCCTCACGATTGTTTGAGCTCATTGTTGCAGTTGTTGTTGTTGTCAGGTGCCATTGAGTCAGAACCTACTCATAGCGACCCCATGCACAGCAAAACGAAACAATGCCCAATCCTGGGCCAACCTCACTATTGTTGCCCCACTTGAGCCCACTGATGCTGCCACCTGGCCAATCCATCTCGTTGGGGGTCTTTCTCTTTTTCTCTGACCCTCCACCTTACCCAGCATGACATCCTTCTCCAGTGACTGTTCCCTCTGGACAATATGTCCAAAGTATGAGAGACGAAGTTTGGCCATCTTGGCCTCCAAGGAGCACTCTGGCTGCACTTCTTCCAAAACAGATCTATTGGTTCTTTTGGCACTTTTAGTATTCTCCTCCAACACCACAACTCAAAGGCGTCAATTCTTCTTCGATCTTCCTTATTCACTGTCCAGCTCTCACAGCCATATGAGGTTATTGAAAATACCATGGCCTGGGTCAGGCGCACCCTAGTCCTCAAGCTGACATCTCTGCTCTTCAATACTTTAAAAAGTTCCTGTGCTGCAGATTTGCCCAGTGCAATACGTCTTCTGATCTCTTGACTGCTGCTTCCATGAGTGTTGATAGTTGATCCAAGAAGAATGAAGTCCTTGAAAACTTCAATCTTTTCTCCATTGATAAGAATGTTGTTTATTGGTCCAGTGGTGAGGATTTTTTTTTTCTTGACATTGAGATGAAATCCATATTGAAGGCTGTGCTCTTTGATCTTCATAAGTAAATGTTTCAAGTCCTCTTCACTTTCAGCAATTAAGGTTGTATCATTGGCATATCGCAGGTATTGTTGCAGTTACAGGGTTAATAAATCTCATTGAGTGTCTTCCTTTTTTTTCACTGACCCTCCACCTTACTAAGCATGTTTGTTCTTCTCCAGCGACTGATCCCTCCTGAAAACATGCCCAAAAAAATATGAAACAAGGAGCAATCTATCTATATGACTTCCAGAACATACTTATTTGTTCTGGAAGTCCATGGTGTATGTTCAATGTTCTTGGCCAACACCATAATTTAAATATGGTGGTGGTGGTGTTCTGTGGAGTCAGTGACCCTGCATAGAGTTTCTGAGGCTGTAAATCTTTACAGGAGCAGAAAGCCTCATCTTTCTCCCACAGAATGACTGGTACTTTCAAACTGCTGACCTTGAAGTTTGCAGCCCCACTGGTAATGACTATGCTGCCAGAGTCTTTCTTATTCATTGTCCAACTTTCACATGCATATGAGGCAATTGAAAATACTATGACTTGAAATTTGTTGTTGTTAAGGGCTGTTGAATTGGTTCTGACTAATAGTGACCCTGTATAGGGTTTCAGGGGAACATCTGGTGGGTTTGAACTGTTGACCTTGTGATTCACAGTCCTATGCTGATCCTACAGTGTCATACCAAGAGTTCTTAGGTGCCATCAAGTCAGTTCAGACTTATAGAGGCCCTATAAAAAAAATATGAAACAGAAACAATAGAGTAAGGGAAAACCTAGAGAAGGAAGATTAAGAGTAACAGCATCAAATAGAAAAGCAAATACATAAAGACATTAAAGAAAGCTTAAAATAAGTAAACAGAGCTGTGCAAATTTCAATCAATTATATTAGGCAAAGTACACTGCTTAAATATGCTTTCTCTTGTTAACATTTTCCTTCACATTGAAAACGCTTTGCTTTCTTAACACATTAGAGAGGCCTTTTACAGCAGATTTACCCAATGCAACATGTTGTTTGATTTCTTAATTGCTGCTTCAATAAGCATTGATTGTAGATCCAAGCAAAATGAAGTATTTGAGAACTTCAATCTTTTCTCCATTTATCATGATGTTATTTATTGGTCTAGTTGCAATGATTTTTTTTTTTTTTCTTTACATTGAGGCATAATTCATCCTGAAAGTTTTGGTCTTTGATTTTCTGCAGTAGGTGCTTCAAGTACTCTTCCCTTCCAGCAAACAAGGTTGTGTCTTCTGCATATTGCAGGTTGCTAAGGAGCCTTCTTTCTAACCTGAAGTCAGGTTCTTCTTTATATAGTCCAACTTCTTAGATTATTTGCTCAGCATACAAACAGGCCTTTTGTCCTAGTCTTTCTTAATCTGGAAGTTTGAATCTTAGAGGTGTTAAATGACATGTCCCAGATAAAGCACAGGCTCACAATTCAAATTTCAGACAGCCTGATGACATCCCAGTCTCTAATTGACAATTAGAATTTGAAACAAAGGATAAGATGTAGAAGAATTTAGGACATGGACAGACAGGAAACCCTCCTGGAAAATGCAAACAGGACAGGGTTTACTTACTATTTGGCACAGTCAAAAGAGAGTAGGAAGAGGGCAACAAGAATTGTTCAAGGAGCCTTCCAGAAAGAACCTGTTTTCCTGGTTGGCATTCAAGAAAACTAAAGAAGGACTAACTCTAACTCACATTGCTCAAACTCAGCACTATTGACACTTTGGGGCCAATAATTTTTTATTGTGGGGTCTCTCTGTGCATTATAGGACATTTAGCAGCATCCCTGACCTCTCCCACACAAATGTCAGCAACAGTCTACCCTCAGTCATGACAGTCAGAAATGTAGCCATTGTAAATTCTCTCTCTCAGAAGGGAAAAATTGCTGAGATCCACTGCTCTGTCTGTACCTCAGAATGAGGGTTGTTGTTGTAAGGTGCCATTGAGTTGGTAATGACTCATAGCGACTGTATGCACAACAGAACGAAACACTGGATGGTCCGGTACTGGGCCAACCTCACAACTATTGCCATGCTTGAGCCCATTGATGCTGTCAGTTTGCCAATCCATCAAACTAGGGGTCTTCCTCTTTTTCTCTGACCCTCCACTCTACCAAACATGATATTCTTCTCCAGCGACTGGTCCCCCATAATAATATGACCGAAGCATGAGATACAAAGTATGAGAGACAAAAGGAGCTCTGGTAGCGTAGTGGTTATAAATCGGGCTGCTAACCTCAAGGTCAGCAGTTTGAAACTACTAGCAGTTCAGTGGGAGAAAGATGAAGTGTTCTGTTCCCATAAAGATTTATAGCCTTGGAAACCCTGTGCAGGGTCACTATGAGTCAGAACCAACTCCACGGTACTTAACAACAACATGAGAGACCAAATTTAGCCATCCTGACCTCCAAGGAGCACTCTGACTGCACTTCTTCAAAAACAGATGTGTTGGTGGTTTGGGCAGCCCATGGCACTTTCAATATTCTTCTTCAACACCATAACTAAAAAGCATCAATTCTTCTACGGTCTTCCTTATTCATGGTCCAGCTTTTGCATGCATATGAGGTTATTGAAAATACCATGGCTTGGGTCAGGTGCACCTTAGTCCTCAAGCTGATATCTTTGCTCTTCAACAC
>NW_006408565.1:19422550-19423994 GCF_000296735.1 Chrysochloris asiatica | reverse complement strand
GTTTTATTTAGGGGAGGAGCTTCACACCAAGCTGGGAGGGACTTAGGCAAGGTACAGCTAACATCAGTACTTTTCCAGACATTCAGGTAACTATACATCGTACTTCGCTGGTTCGAATCCCAGGCCAGCAACTTGGATTCTCAGGCCCAATTAACGTATCTATAGCCCCTGAGCTCAGGTGGGGGAAGGTGAAAGGTAAGGACAAAAGCTTGGGTGCAGTCCTGCTGTTTCGGCTTCCTGGCCAGGTCTGCAGGAGGATTCCAGACGCCCAGGTGAATGGGCTGCACCTGGAAAAGGATTGGGGAGGATGGGTTTTTTGTCTATAGAACAAAGAACCGAGAAGTAGCTAAGACATTTTTAGTTAATCCTTTTGGAGAAAGGCTTGACCTTGCAACTTTTAGTCTTAGGCTTTAGGAAAATATCACATTTATCTGTGGATTATCAAGGGCTCTGTGTATTAATTTAATACATGTAACTGAATATTAAGATGAAAAACAATTTGCCATTAACTGCCAGTGGCCTCATTTGTTACACTCGGGCCTATAGGGCCTCGAACCTCTGACCAGTCTTACACAGTCTGCAACAATCTATCATTGAAGATGTATCTTCAATTGCTCTAGCTGTTCCAGGCTGGTCTGCTTGTCCTTGCTAGTGGGAATGTCCCACCTCATAAAATTCTAGATGGGATTCCACCTGAGGTTCTATTCTCTGGAAACGCTTTACAAGAGGCCTATTTCACTGGGCAAGTTGTAGAACCCCTTTCAGGTATTCCAATCAGTTACAGGCACTTACAAGTTTTCTGTAATCATGTTTCCCAACATTCTTTTCTATCCTACTCAAGTGTCTATTTTACAATAGTAGGCAAGGGAAATCAATATTCATAGACAGTTAAGCATTTTAGTATTATTTCCCCTCTTCAAACTATGCCTAGATCCCTGTATCACAGAGCCCTATTGTTCCAAGGTTGAGTATGTATCACTCACTATTTACCTCTGTCCCACTTAGGACATGCAAACCTGTCTCAGTGTTCCCCTATCTATCTTGTTCTTCTGCCTCTTCCCCCTTCTTGTATTGCCCTCCCCAACACCTGAACTAAACCCGCACCCCAACCCCACTGTTGTGGTTACCTTATATTCCATTAACTCTTCCTTCTATTTAAGACAGTCTGTTTCAAGCCTTGACTTTTGTTATTGAAAGATTCTCTGGGCAAATTATTGAATGACGCAGAAAGCATCAAGCGAAGATGGAAGGAATACACAGAGGCACTGTACCAAAAGGAAATGGTTAATGTTCAACCATTTCAAGAGGTAGCATATGATCAAGAGCCAATGATACTCAGGGAGGAAGTCCAAGGTGCATTGAAGGAACTGGCAAAGAACAAGGCACTAGGAATTGATGGAATAAAAATTGAAATCTTTCAAGAAAGTGAGGCGACACAAGAGGC
>NW_006408565.1:19415300-19420185 GCF_000296735.1 Chrysochloris asiatica | reverse complement strand
AAACATTTTTCTGAATTCCTTCTCAGGCATTTCCAAAGCCTGCCCATCTTCCAGTATGGAGTGTAGGTCTACTTCCAGCTCATTTGCCTCACTCACTTTATCTCATTTCAGGACATGTACTGATATGGTCCTTTGCTTCTGTTTTATGGGCATATTCAGGAGTTATCTGCAGCCTTAATACTTAGGTAGGTGTATATTTTGTTTGTTTGTTTTTTTATGCTCTCTGATTGCCTCCAGGTAGATCTGATCAGGAGATGGGCTTCCTGTTTCACTCTTCTTCCTGAGAAATTTCAAGATGCCTCTGTTAGTCATTGTGACATAACTCAGGATATACTTTTTACCTGTTTCCTTTTTAGTCTGCCTGTCCCACTCCACAATCCCTGTTCATGCTTTTTTCCTAGTGATAAACAGCTCAGGGCTGGCTGTGGCCGTTTTGCACTGCCATTTGGTTTTGAATGGAAACAGTCACTTAAATTTCAAGGAGATCTGTGTGCATGTGTAGTAGAACCCTCTTGGGGGTAGAGGTGGGTTATCCACTCTCTCATGCACCTCCTCTAGTCACCATAATGGAGGTGTACAGACAGTGAGAGACCAATGAACAGATACAAAAAAAATAAAATAAAATGTCCACACCTTTATCTCCCTAGTTCTGTCAGGCATCTCTGGCTGCTCTGATCCTTCCCCTGCTTGGTCTCTCCCAAGATGGCAGCTCTGGAAACAGAGCATCTTGAATTAGAACGCAATAGATTTCTTGCTTCTGCAACAAATTCCCCTAGCTGTAAGCCTTCCAACCTTCTAAATATTCCTTTATATGTGGTTCAGAGTTCTGGGACCATCCCCTGAGCCTGCTTGGTCTGGTATTCTGTGTTGCTGCTGGTAGAGCTCCTCACTGCACTTCTACCCTATCTGTGATCTTGTTTGTTCTCCATTTCATTTTTTACAATTTCCAATTTTCCTACATTCATACTTCATTCATTCCATGTTCTAATTATTGATGGATGTTTACAACTATTTCTATTCATTTTGAGTTGTTCTCCATCAGCAAAAATGAAGGTTCCGTGGGCTTTACTCCCATAGGCTTTACTCCATTCACATCATCATGGTCAACTCTACTTTGAGGAGCTAGATCTTCCCCAGTCACATTTTGAGTGCCTTCTAACCTGAGGAGATCATTTTCCGGCACTATATCTGATAGTGTTTCTCTGCTGTACATAAGGTTTTCAGTGACTAAATGTTCAGAAGTAGTTCATCACTCCTTCTTCCTAGTCTGTCTTCATCTGGAAGCTCATCTGAAACCTGTCCACCAGGGTCACCCTGCTGGTATTTAAAATACCTGTGGTATAGCTTCCAGAATCACAGCAAATCACAAACCACCACAGTATGACAAAGTGACGGATAAGTGGTGGAGAATGAGGGTACTCAAGGTAAAAACTCTTCATCTTGAATTGAAAAGCTAAAAACTCACTGCCATTGTTTTGATTCCATTTCATACTGACCCTACAGGATAGAGTAGCAATGCCACCATTGGATTTCCAAAGCTGTAGTCTCTATTGAAGGATCCCTGATGGTGTAGTGAGTTAAGTATTAGGCTGCTAACAACAAGGTCAGTAGTTCAAACCACCAATCACTCCACCAAGGAAAGATGAGACTGTTTGCTCCCATAAAGATTTACAGACTTGTCTTGTAGATGTTGGTTTCCCTTGACTCCTATTGTAAAATAGACTTTCATGTGTGATAGAAATGAATACTGGAAATTATGATTACAGAAAGCTTATAAGCCCACCTTTAGTCTATAACTGATTGGATTTATTAAAAGTGGAGTTAGAATTTGCCCAGAGGAATAGGCTTCTTGTTAAGCCTTGTAGATTATGGAGCATTAGCTGAAATTCTGAGCTTTCTGAGTTGGAACATTCCAACTTGAAAAGACACATAGGCTGACCCAAAACTGCTAGAAGAACAGAAAATTGTTATTGAAAAAAAGGCTTGCAGAAAAAAGCAGACTTTTTATTTTTTTGAGCTTCAATCTATTTGCTTTGGAGGCATCAAGGTAAGAAAACCCCCCTTCTAGTACTGAAAGTTAAAGGGAGCTGGCAAGCAGTCTAGTATGCTTTCTGACAACCACTTGGGTCTGCCAGTGAATGGAAGTTGGGGAATGTAGCAATGAAGACATGGGCTGAGTTTGTCCCATTGGCACCTGTTGACCTTGAGATGAGAGAGAGACAAGGAAGGAAAGGCTGGCTGCTCTGAAGGTTAGGGAGTTGTATGAACTCCTGAGCCCATGGGCACTAACCTAGCCCTTGGGTCTACAGCTGAGAGTGAAGGAGGCCAGCTGATTTGAAGTGCAGGGAGGTGTGTGTGAACTTCTGAACTTGAAGATGGTACCCATTTGACCTAGCTTGGACAGCTAGGGCTAAGCTGACCAGAACCTGGCCAGATGAAGATAAAGATATTTAATACTGTGAGCAAATGTAAATTGCTACAATTTGATAAACTGGACTTTTGCTTATGGATGCAGTTGCTCAAAATTCCAACCAGAATAGTGGCTGGCTTACAATTTTCATGAGTGTGCTTAGTTTCAGAATGAGGAGGGTAAGGTAGAATCCCCAGTGAATAATTTTCCTCTTTTCCAGATGGGTCTGGTGAAAGGGGATGGGGAATGATGATGATAGGATTTTATGATTCAATTGTGAGTAATTGTTAGCAAGATTTATTGTGATTGTCAAAACTGAAATTGTAGATGTGTAACCAAAAGAGGGGAGTAATTAATGTTTCATTTCAGGAACAGACAATCCCAGGACTATCAAGAAAGAAGACCATGAGTGGAGCATGAGATCCTACCTAGAAAAATGGGCATTCTAGGCAGTGAAAACAGCCCATGATAGGGCATGGGGAACTCATAGAGTTTGGAGCATGAGACTGCTACCTAGAGATGGTGGCAGAGGCAGTGGCATGGAGAGTCAGAGCAGCTCTATGGGGTTTAGGACTGAGTAAGACTGTGTGCTTGTGGGCAGGAGGCTGGCTGGCAGATGTGCCCTTTGGACATTTAAGCGAATATATATTTTTTGTTTTGTATGTGTGCATCAAATATTTTTGCTTTGTTCATTTATGAACTACAATATATAAATAGGGAATCACAGGGAGGAAGCAAGATAACTGTTGCTGCATGGAGGGGATTATAATCATTGAGTTGAAACAAGGTATGATTTGTTGAATGTAAAACTGATGGTCTTGTCTATAAACCTTCATTCAATTCACAATAAAAAGTTTTTGTGTTTTTTTTAAAAAGATACAGTCTTGAAAACCCATTGTGTTCTGTCCTATAGGGACACCAAGAGTTAAAATTGACTTGACAGCTAGTGAATTTGAACTGCCAACCTTTCAGTGCTTTCAGTTCTTAATCATGGTGCTTAACCATGGCACCACCAGGGCTACTTTCATCTTGAATGCCCAGAAATCAAATCTCTAAGTAGAATGGTTGATCTCCAGAAATAAAGCATAAACTAGGATAACAAATCCACTAAGAAGATCTCATGGCTTGATGACAGGGGCACGGGCCTTGGCATTAAGCAGGCAGGATTCCAATCTGGGTGTATTACCTCATCAGTAAGTTCTGTTGGGCACATTGCTTCATCTCTTGGAGTTCTAGCTTGTCAGACTTGGCATAAAATATCTACCACACAGGTTGTTGTAAGGATCATATGGGATATTGGTGTCCCTTTCTATGACAGGGATTCAAAGTATTGGTAGTCCCATTCCTCTCATTTATAAAACATGCCAAGTCAAGTTCTGTAGACTGCAATCTGTCTTCCCTCATGCATCTCATGCTGATGAAGTCCTTTCTCACTCTCTAAACAGCTGGCCAAGGATGAGTCACTACCTCAGGAGAGATGCATCCTAGGGAATGAAGGGGGAGGGCATTCTAGGCAGTGAAAACAGCCCATGAGAAGGCATGGGGAACTCATAGAGTTGGAATATGTGGGAATTTGAGCTGTCTGGGGGCTCTAAAGCATAAAATGTGCAATAATCACAAGAATTGTGGCCGATAGTCAGATTAGAGCCAGATGTTTGGAAGGCCAGGCAATTACTATTTATCTGGGAAACTCCTACTTGTCCGTCAAGATCCATTCCAAAGGATGGAAAATGCAGCTAGTTATAAGTGGACTCTAAAGCTCTGGTAGCTTAGTGGTTACGAATAGGGCTGCTAACATCAAGGTCAGCAGTTCGAAACTACCATCTGTTCTGTGGAAGAAAGATGAGGCTTTCTGCTCCTGTAAAGATTTACAGCCTTGGAAACACTTTACAGGGTTGCTATGAGTAGAAACCGACTGAACGACACCCAAAAACAACAACAACAAAGCATACAAAGTAGGGTTATCCCAAGAACAGGTAGTTAGCTTTTGAAAGGTCCAGTCTTCACTCTCTTTACATGTCAAATTTTAATCATTCTTTAATACCTATCCCAAATGTCTTCCTTGTGATACTTTTCCGCATCTCCCCTAGGCAATCTATTTACTCTCTCCTCTGTGTTCCCACCACTCTTACAGCATATACAATATATATGCTGTACTATAAAAGGTTGTTTTCATATCTGGCTCCTCTACCAGACAGCATGCCCTATGGGGGTAGGATCACATATTTTCATCTTTACAATCTTCAGGACTACCACAGAGCCTATGTAACAAGTACCACCAATGATCTCCACAACATACATGTTTCCCATCTGCCTTTCTAGCAGAATTCCATTTGGGCAACATGTTGCTGCTGTTGTTGTTGTTGTTATGTGCCATCGAGTCGGTACCGACCCACAGCGACATTATGCACAGCAGAACAAAACACTGCCCGATCCTGAGCCAACCTCACTACTATTGCCACGCTTGAGTCCATC
>NW_006408565.1:19406806-19412192 GCF_000296735.1 Chrysochloris asiatica | reverse complement strand
TAAATGTTTCAAGTCCTCTTCACTTTCAGCAAGCAAGGTTGTATCATCTGCATATCGCAGGTTGTTAATGAGTCTTCCTCCAATCCTGATGCAACGTTTTTCTTCATAGAACCCAGCTTCTCGTATTATTTGCTCAGCATACATGTTGAATAAGTATGGTGAAAGAACACACAACCTTGTTGCACACCTTTCCCAATTTTAAAACATTCAGTGTTCCCATGCTTTGTTTGAACAACTGCTTCTTGGTCCAGGTACAGATTCCTCCGCAGTACAATGAAGTGCTCTGGAATATTCATACTTTGCAATGTTGTCCATAGCTTGTGATGATCCACACAATTGAAAGCCTTTGCACAGTCAATAAAGCATAGGTAAACATCTTTCTAATATTCTCTGCTTTCATCCAAGATCCATTGGACATCAGCAATGATATCTCTCCTTCCACGGCCTCTTCTGAATCCTCTTCTGAAACTCTGGAAGTTCTCTGTCAATGTATGATTGTAGCCGTTTCTCCTGTTAGGTACTACCAAGTTGGTTCCAACTCATAATGACATTATATATAACAGAACACTTCATTGCTTGGTTCTGTGCCATCTTCATGATCATTGACATGTTTGAGTCCATTGCTGTAGCCATTGTGTCAGTCCAATTCATTGAGAGTGTCCTTCATTTCACTAACTCCCTACTTTGCCAGCCATGATGCCCTTTTCTAGTCTTTCCTGATGATATGTCTGAAGTTTTGCCATCCTTGCTACAAAAGAGCATTCTGTTTGCATTTCTTCTAAGACAACTTTGTTCATTTTTTCTGGCCGTCCATGGTATATTCAATATTCTTCACCAACACTAGCAATTCAAATGCATCAATTATTTTTTATCTTCCTTCTTCATTGTTCAGATTTTGCGTGCATATGAAATAACTGAACATACCATGCCTTGGGTTAGACACACCTTAGTCATCAAAGTGACATCTTTGCTTTTTAAAGTTTTAGAGAGGTCTTTTGCAGCACGTTTGCCCAATGTAATACATCCTTCAATGTCCTGACTGTTGCTTCCATGGATATTGATTGCTAGTCCAAGTTGAATGAAATCACAGACAACTTCAATTTCTTCTTGGATCTGTGCTACATATAGCTAAATGCAATTATAAATGCTACAACCTGGCACATTGCACAAAGTTAATGAATTTTAATGACCAACTTGAATGGTCAACTTTCTGCATGTTCATCTCAGGTCACTTGGCTTCCACTAGACCAATAGGGAAGTATAAGAGATACAAAATTCTGATAGAGCCTTTATGTTTATCCTTCTGGAATTAAAGATTCTCAATTCTTCTCACTATCCTTCATATGGCAATGGCCCCAACATGCTCTCCTTCTGGGTCACTTTCCATGCTTGGAAGAGACAACTAATTTTGAAGACCAATCACAACTAATGAATGTAAATTCCTACTGTAATGTCAGAATATGGTGTCAGTATTAATACTCACTTTGGAATCAGCCAGACCATTCGTGCTTTCTGTCTTTGAAAAAATACTTACTGAGCAGCTGGTCTGCCATGTGCCAGGCACTACCCTACAAACTGGGGAGGTGCAGATGAGCAAAAACAGACCCTATCAAGGAGCTAGGACCCTAATAGGACAGACAGACTTCCATTAAGTAACAGCCATGATAAAAGCTTAATTATAAATGGATATAAGTAATATGTAGAGAACACTGGGGTGTAACAAAAGAATCTATCCTGTCCCATCTATTCAGGGAAGACTTCCTGGAGGAGGTGGCACTTAGCTGCCATTTGACAGTGACCTAGATTTGAATTTCAGTGCTGTCAATTACTAGTTGACTTAACCTGGACACATCATTTAAGCTTCTGCCTATTTCCACAAATGAAACAGGATTCATAATATGTCCACCTTATACAAATGAGGTGTAAATAATGTTCACAGTACTTGGCCTATACAAATCACTTTTACACATTTGCACTTATGGCTTTTTGTTTAAATCAAGCCCCCATTCCACCCCAGGCTGCTCACTGCCTGGGGTTGATGTTCTCAGCATCAGACACTGTTGATCTCAGCCAGTTCAAACCTGTGTGGACTCGGTTCAGGAAATCATGTGATGGTGGAGGATGAGAGCAAAGACTTCAGGGAAAGGCAGAGGATAATTAAGTCCCCAGGGCTGACCCTAGAGAGGCCTGATGCTCCTCTGCTCCTGCCCCTTCCTTGTGGTCCTCCAGTTGCATCCAGGCTTTACTAGTCCAACCTGCGCAGTGGTATGGGGTCATGGAAGCCACATCCCTGGGATGCCCTGGGGATTCAGAGGCACTGGGCTATGAGGAGGCTTTGAGAGGATGAACTATAGTGCATGGGTCCTCTGTCCCAGTGCACCTGACTGGGAGAGCCATGGGTGAGGCCATAAGAGATAAGCTCAGTAAGTCCACTTTTTTTCCTTTGAACCACAACTTTCTCATCTTTAAAATAAGTGAATAGACTAAATTTGTGGATGAGCACTCAGCTACTAATTGAAAGGTTGGATGCCCAAGACCATTCAGAGGCACCTCAGAAGAAAGATCTACTTCCAAAAAATATCAGCCATTGAAAACCTCATAGGGCACAATTCTACTTTGACACATGAGGTCACCATGAGTTGGGGTCAACTTGATGGCACTGGGTTTTGTTGGGTGTTTTTCAGTGTTTCTCAAATTTTTGCTGCACATTAAAATAATCTAATGAGATTTTAAAAGCTCGGATACCCAGATGTACCTCACTCCAATTGAATCAGAAACCTGTTGATTCCAATATCAAGTGAGGACTGGCAATGGGCCATTCTGGCTATGAAGGTCTAATGCTACTTCCTAGAAAAGTGGCTGCCATTGCCATGCCTCCACTTCTTCATCTGCAAAGAAGGGGCAATGACAGTGCCTCACCAAGTTGTTGTGAGGACGGGAAGAGTTCATTTCTGTCACATGCTGGTAACGGTGGCTGGGCACCATGTTGAGGCTCCCATAGTGGGAGTTGGTGATTGCAGCTGTCACTTGCTTTTATTGTAATCATGAAGAAGAGGAATAGAAAGAGAAAGGGACTCTGTGCCAAACATTGCCCACGACTCTCCTCTCTGTCGTTACAACAGAATGGATAACAAATTCAACTCTCACAGCCATAAGATCCCAGGAGGCAGGAGTACACTGGTGTATTTGAGAGTGTCCTATTGGTAAATGGATGGACGTGATCAATCAGTTGGGGCCTTTGTGCTATTCTACCCAGCATTATCCAGTATCTTTGGACAGCAAGGACCAGTAGAAGGGATCTTAGACATTATTTAGTCTTAATTTCTCATTTGATCGATGAAAACTCTAAAGCACAGAAAGCTTAAGTAATTCACTCAAGGTCACACAGTCTTGAGCCAAGCTAGACTTCAAGCTTAGCTTTTTTGTTTTTAACTTTGGATCTACAATTCATTAAAATAATAATAACGCTTTGCAACCTCTCAGAGGACAAAATCCTTCAGTATTAATCAGTCTTTTTTACTTTGACAGGGATGCCTTATCTCTTCCTTCTAAGAAGATCCAGTGCCTGCAGCCGAAAGAGCAATCATGATAATTAATAATAATATTTTGCACTTGGAATTTTCCCCTGGCAGCAGCTGCTCTGAAAGCATCCACTCATTCAGCCGCATGGTATCGGCCAATCAATCAGTCTCCTCGGGACTGTGGAGCATCTGCTGCCAACTCTCCAGCCCTGTGCTGGGTACTGAGAGGGACCCAGACACACAGGAAATGGCCCTAGTACATAAAGAGCTTAAACTCCTCAATCTAGCCCACTGACATCAAGTCAATTCCAACCCATAATGGCCCTAAATGACAAAGCTACTCCACACAGTTTCAAAGGCTGTGAATCTGTACAAAAACAGACTGCTGCATCTTTCTCTTCTGGAGTGGCTGGTGGGTTCTAACCATCAAACTTTCAGTTTGCAGCTGAGCAATTTAACCACTGCACCACCAGGACTCCTCTCAAGGAGCTTGATGCTGGTGGTGACGATGTGCGGTGAAGTAGATTTTGACTCATAGCAACCCTGTTTCACTCAAGTAATTCACTCGATAGGGTTTCTGAGACTGTACATTTTTATGGGAGCAGAAAGCTTCATCTTTCTCCCGCAGAGGGCTTGGGAGATTCAAACTGCTGACCTTGTGATTAGCAGCTGAACTCATAATCCACTATGCTACCAGAGCTCCTTCTCAAGGAGCTTACAGAGGCAAAAAGAAAGCCCAGCAAGAGGTTGTTACTGAGAGAGACACCAGACCTCTGCAGCCTCCGCCTTCACGACACAGTAATAAAAGTCAGCTGCCGTTGTAGGAGATTCTGCTTGATTTACCACTCTGTTTCCTTCATAGGGAAACATGCCAAAGTTCGCTGGCAGAATGGTAGCTAGCATTCATCCAAGAATTGTGCCAGAGAGCACCTACTGCCGCCAACCCAAACCAAGCCCACTGCCCTCAAGCTGAGTCTGACCCATAGCAACCTTAGAGGGAAGAGTAGAATTGGTCCCATAGGATCTCCAAGGCTGTGATCCTTCCAAAAGCCACATCTTTCCTTCCCAGGGTAGCTGGTGGGTTCAAACCTTTTGGTTAGCAGCTAGTGCTTTAACCACTGCACAACCAGGGATCCACCTACTGCACTCACTCAAGCCAAATCCACTGTCATCGAGTCGATTCTGAATTATAGCTACCCTGTATAGGGTTTCTGAGCCTATAAATCTTCACAGGAACAGAAAGCTTCATCTTTCTACCTACATGGGCTAAAACATGTAAAACACTTACAACAATGTTGTGCACATAGTAAGCCTGCCGAGTCCATTGCTGTCGAGTGGATTCTAACTCATGGTGACCCTGTGTGTTACAGAATAGAACTGCCCCATAGAGTTTTCTTGTCTGTTATCTTTAAGGAAGCAGATTGCCAGGTCTTTCTTCTGCAGTACCACTGGGTAAGCACCCAATAAATACTATTATTACTACTGGGAGAAAGGCCTAATGATCTACTTTCAAAAATTCAGCCATTGGAAACATGAAAGAGCACAGTCTACTTTTCCCTGAGATGGAATTGACTCAAATGCAGCTTCTTGTTGTTGCTATTGACCATTTGTCATAGTGTCTATATCAGCAAGGGTCCCTCTTAGGAAGTAGGTGGACTGCATAAAAGGTCTAGAGTGGGCAGGTTTGCATGGGCTAAGTGGGACAGAGGTAAATAATGATGTATGCACAACCCTGGAACAACAGGGCTCTAGGATACAGGGATTGAGACATGATTGGAATGGGCAAAAGGGGATAAATAATGTTAAGATGCTTGGCTGTCTTTTGAATCTTGGTTTCCCTGCCATCCCATTATAAAATAGACACT
>NW_006408565.1:19405881-19406706 GCF_000296735.1 Chrysochloris asiatica | reverse complement strand
TCAAGCTGCCATCTCTGCTCTTCAACACTTTAAAAAGGTTTTGTTTAGCAGATTTGTCTAATGTAATACGTCATTTGATTTCTTTACTGATGCTTCCATGAGTGGTGATTATATATTCAGGTAAAATGAAATCTTGCTTGAAAAAACTTCAGTCTTTTCTCCATTTATCAAGATGGTATTTATTGGTCCAGTGTTAAGGATTTTTGTTTTCTTTACATTGAGGTGTAATTCATACTCAGAAAGTATTTTAAGTCCCCTTTGTTTTTGGCAAGCAAGGTTGTATCATCTACATATCACAGATTGTTAATGAGTCTTCCACCAATCCTGATGCCATGTTTATCGCCATATACTGTAGTGTCTTGGATTATTTGCTCACTTGGGTACCCTGCTTAATTAAAAATATTTACCTCTTCAGATGTTCAGGTGTTATGTGGGCCAATGAGATACAAGATGGACTTCCAGCAATGACAGTGTTGTCCTGATAAAGGGTCAGACTCCATTGGCTCCAAAATTTTTATCCCTTACTTCTCATTGACAGAGAACTTCCAGAGGTTCAAGCTGGATTCAGAAGAGGCCATGATATGAGAGATATCATTGCTGATATCTGATGGATCTTGGCTGAAAGCAGAGAATACCAGAAGGATGTTTACTTGTGCTTTATTGACTATGCAAAGGCTTTTGATTGCGTGGATCATGACAAGCTATGGACAACATTGAGAAGTGTGAGTATTCCAGAACACTTAATTGTACTTCTGGGAAATCTGTACCTAGACCAAGAAGCAGTTGTTCAAACAGAACATGGGAACACTGAATGTTTTAAAATTG
>NW_006408565.1:19402027-19404447 GCF_000296735.1 Chrysochloris asiatica | reverse complement strand
ACAGAAAAATACAAAACAATAATGGCAATCAGACTGATTACTACAAGAACAAGCAAGTTGCGCACTCAGGAGACATCAAGGCAAGTGGTCAGGTCCCCTCAGGGCAAACCCCCTTCCAAGACTAAGATTCAATGGAAATGCACGAGCAGACATGTGCTCTGATTGGTGACCACGTTTGTCACCGATAAGGGGAAATGAGGGAAAATAGGAACAAAGATGCAAGCTAAGCCCTACAGTGTTCAATAGACTCCTGTGAACCAGGGTGGAGCCTTGGTTGGCCAGCAGTGTGGCAAGACCTGGGGACTCTTGGGCCCAGACAGTGACATAGCCACAGAGAACTGAAGTGGAGAGTGAAGTGTCCAGCTGATAAGAAGAGAAGGCATATACATAAGAACACCCACACTTACAGATTATACCCACTTGACCTGGCTTCAATGACTGGATGATCAGAGCTCAAGTAGAAGAAGAAAGAAGAGGAAAAAAAGAGTAATCTGATAGATACAATTTGATGAATTTGCCCTACACCTATGGATGCAGTAGCTCAAAAGAGGGAACAAATCTTTACAGTGCGGATCATTCCCACCTCAATACACAGGGTAGACAGGGATGGGCAACTTGGACATTGGCTACCCAAAATGGGGGAGCTACAAAGGCAAAACATGACTGGCTTACAAGCTTTCAAGAGGGAACCTAGATCCAGAGGGCCTAGAGGAAGGTAGAATCTCCACTGAGTAGTATCCAATCAGTCTGGGCAGGGCTGATGAAAGGAGATGGGGATAGAACTCTTGTGGTACAATAGTGAATAATTGTTATCAGGACTGACTGTGAGGGTTGGAAATGTAAAGGTAGACATTTTGTAGCAAAAGGAGGGGAGTGATTGACTTTGTAGTCCAGAAGCAGAGATCCCTAGGACCATCAAGGGAGAAGAACAGAGTGCGGGACCGTACCCAGAGAAACAGTGGTGTCAGAGATGGAGGCAGAGACAATGACATGGAGAGATGGAGCAGCTGGGGCCTGTAGACCCAGAGAGAGAGATGGGCTGTGTGCTGATGACCTGGGGGTGGAGAAGTGGTGCAGGCTTGCAGGGTATATCCTTTGGTTGGTTGATGATGCATGGAGGGGATTGTAACCATGTCAATGAAACGATAAACAATAGGATGAATGTTCTCCCATGCAAAGTATTACATAATTCACAATAAAACATTAAAAAAAAAAAAGGTCTAGAGTGTGGTAGAGACTCTTTCAAGGTGTGAGTAGTGTTAAGGGAAGCACTGGGAGGCTGGCAATAGCAGGAAGCTCTTACTATCACAGACCCAAAGGGACAAGAGGAGGGCTAGCTGCAGGTGAGAGAGGGAGCAGCCATGGGAGACCTCCAGGCATGAGAAAGTGGGGCAAATAAAAGTCCAGCCTCTTTCTGTTCCTGCCTTCCAGTCTGTTCTTGTGCCAACAACTGGCAGCCAGGGAACATGGGCAGCTGCGGGGGGCAGGGGGGTTGCATGGTCAACCATGGGTACACAGAGCCGTGCAGAGAAGGACAGATAATGGATCTTTCAAGGAGCAGTGTAAGCATGGAGGGGACAGAGATCAGCCAAAGTTCAAGACAACTGTTATTCAACTTTGGAATGGTGAGAATTTCATCATTATAGCTCTGAAATGCTGCAGTTGCTAACTCAGTTCTTTCATGAAGGTTTGGGTTTTCCTGGTAAGTATAAAGTACCTGTTCCTTGTTCTAGTGTCCCAGCAATGACCTCAAGCCAAAAGCATTAGAAAATGCAGCTACTTTGAAATGGGTACTAGGTGGAGAAATGTGGAGAAATGTACAATCATAGCTAAGCAGGTAAAGAAGGGTTTTCTGTTTAAACACCTTCACCTTTGCCTGGAGTCTTTCTTCCCTGGAAGAGGGGCATTTTCCTGTTTAGCACACCCCTTGCTCAACAACACACAGATTTCTCTCCCTTGGACCCTAGAGCTACACAACCTATGTCTGCCTCTTGGCTGACCCACACTCAGTGGTCATGTGCATTTTGTCTAGTCTCTCAGCCTCAAATGAAATGAGGATGATAATGTCCCTATAATAAGACCACCACTCATCTGTCAGTTGTTAGACTGTGGTGGTTCTCATGTTGCTTCCATAGTTGAAAGCTATGCCACCAATATTTCAAATACCAACAAGGTCACCCATGGTGGACAGGCTAGGAAGAAAGGCTTGGCTATCTACTTCTGAAAATTCACTCATGAAAACTTTACGAATTAAAACAGAACATTGGGGGAATCTGATGCAGACTGTGCAGACCCGGTCAGGAGGTCAAGACCCTGTGGGTCCAAGCGTTGTTGACCGTCCAAACCATAGGCTCTGAGGATCAGACTTTAGCCACCTAGTAGACATAGCAAACTGTCCCTCATCTGATTATTCAGTAATG
>NW_006408565.1:19393801-19401737 GCF_000296735.1 Chrysochloris asiatica | reverse complement strand
ATCAGCAAAAAATAAATATGAGAAGAAAAAAAAAGAGAAAAAAAAAAACAAAAAACAGAACATTGTTCATCTTGTTTACTTTGGATATGCTATCAGGACAGGTCAATCACTGGAGGATAATGGTGATGCAGAGTGCCAACAAAGGCAAAGGAGATCATCTGAGATAGATTGACACAGTCACCACAACCATGAACTTGAACTTGCTAGTGATCATGAGGATGACACAGGGCTGGGCAACATGAGTTGGAGTTTACACAGCAGCAGCTATTAATAGCTATCAACCCATCAGCCTATCTGTTGGTCTGTCTGTCGGCTGGCTGGTCTATCCATCTGTCTGTCCACCTCATAGCAATGTTGTAAAATTATGTAAAATACTAAGCTTAGTGTCTGGCATCACAGATGCTCAATTAGCACTAGTTCTGTTGCAACCCAGATGGTAGCCACCGTCACTGTTCAACTCTAGACCTCATACAGAGAGCCGTGCCTCACATGTACTTACCAATACTCACTATCTACAATAAAACCAGGAGCCCTGATAGCGTAGTGGATTACAAGCTGAGCTGCTAACCAAAAGGTCAGCAGTTTGAATCTACCAGCAATTCCAAGGAAGAAAGATGAGGCTTTCTGCTCTCATAAACACAGCCTCAGAAAACCTACACAGGACCACTATGAGCTGGAACCGACTCCACGGCACACAGCCACCATCACCATGATAAGACATTCATTCCTATTTTCCCAAGGAGGAACTTGAGGCTCACAAAAGTAAGTTGAAATGCTTAAAGTCACAGAATTATTAGAAGCCAAAGCCAGAATTTAAACCCAGGTGTGTCTAACTCCAAAGCTACATCTTCTATATCCAACCAAAAACCAAACTCGCTGCTATCAATTCTGACTCCATGACCCTATATAGGATTTCTGAGACTGTAAATTTTCACAGAGGTAAACGGCCTCATCTATCTTCCAGAGTAGTAGTGGGTTTGAACTGCCAACCTTGCTGTTAGCAGCCCAGCACCTAAGCCACAGTGCCACCAGGGCTCCTTATCTTCTACACCAGAGAGTCTCAAGTCTAGCAAGCATTATAGTTATGTGGAGAGCTTGCTAAAATATACCCCACCACCACCATCACCAACTGTCTGATTCAGTAGATCTGAGATGGGGTCCAAGAATTTACATCTCTATAAGTGTCCACATGATACTCAGGATGCTGATCTGGAATCCACACACTGGGATGACTAGTCTACATCCTCAGCCTCCCAGTCAGTGTTCCTTATGCCCTGCGACCTTCTCTAGCATCTTTAGTCTTCTGTGAACAGTCTGCATGATCTAGTTCCAACCCTAAATCTCCGGATGGTACACACTGTTAACAAACTCACAGGTAAGATTGGAGGTTCAAGTCCAATCAGAGGACACTTGGAAAAATGCCTGGAAATGTCCTTTCCTAAAATCAGCTGTTGAAAAGCCTGTGGATCACAATTCTACTCTGACACACATGGGGTCACTAAGAGTCGGACTTGACTTGATGGTAATTAATTTTGGTTATGGTTAAGTTCCAACCCTAGCCCCTTACCTTATGTCATTTTCTGGGTGGTCCCTGGCTTTCCCAGTAAGACTGACAGCTCCTAGTGGTCAAGAACCTTGTCTTCATTGTCTCCCTCCCACTAAAGCACCACTAATTATCTTTCCCTCTTTCTCCATGCTTACCTCATGGGACAACTTTGTGTGTGCCCTTCCACAACTGTCTGCTTGCTTACACAAACATGTACACACAAGGTTTTTTCATTTTTTAAAACAAAATAAGACCATATTATTCAATGACTCTGTTTGACATTTTTTTTTTTTTTTTTTTTTTTTGCTTGGGTTTCCAAAGGCAACAACAACAACAAATTTATTCCCCCCCTTTTTTTTTTTTAATCCTCAGTAAAAAAATTTCCTTCCTACTCCAATGAGTCCTGCAGATGCAACATTATCATTGTGTTCTGACCCATAGTGACCCTGCATAGGGTTTCTGAGGAGTGACTGGTGAGTTTGAACCACAGACTTTGATGGTTCAAACAGACTTTGTGATCCAGTGCTTATCCTACAGCACTACACTAGGACTCCAACATTATCAGGGCTCCATTGAATTCTCACCAGGCAGCACTAGCCCAGCCACATCCTCCCCCTTTCTCTGCCCATGTGGAGGATAGTTCTGCTGGACTCCTCCAGTCCCTGCCATTGTCCAGGGCTGCCTACACCCAAGTGGGTGAGTCTGCCTATTCTGAGTGCAGCATAAGGCAGCCCACTTTCTGGCAGATACAGCCAATCTCTTGGATGGATGGCAGCTTTATCTAGAACAAAGGTGATGTTTGGGGCGCCATCTGTCTTTCTCTTATTCCGATTTCTCAGTTGGTTCTGAATGTGGGTGGGGAAACAAGGGTATTGTTGATTAGCTCCCTTTGAAGTGCAAACACTTGCGAGGCATCTTATATCTAAAGACCTAGTTTATTTTAAATGGCTGGTTCTGTTAAGATACTTTTAGTTGTAAAATAGCAGACAGCTGGACTAAAAGTAGCTTGAACAGCAAGGGGGCTGTTCTTTCACATGGTAAGAATTCTGTAGGCTGAGCCATTCCCTTCTTCAAATTGTGATCTGCTTCTGGATTGCCGCCTTCCCCATCAGTATGCGTGCTATATTGGTGGATGGAATCAGAGAAGGTAGGTAACTGTGGGTTCTAATATCACTTGTGCTCTTTTCCATCCTGAGTCATCAAGCAAGTCATCTAAAGTCTCTTGGCCTGTAGTTTCATTCTCTCTCAAATAAGGATAAGGAGATTTATCGTCTAAGAGTCTGTTGCTGTTAGTTGCCATCAAGGTGGTTCTAACTCATGGCAACCCCATGTGTATCAGAATGCAATGTTGCCCCATACTACATCACCTTCACAATCAATCCTGAGTCCTTAGTTGCGGCCATTGTGTATTTGAGTGTCTTCCAGCATGGGCGGGGAGGACTCATTTTCCAGTGCTGCATCAGACAACATTCAGTTGTGATCCATAGGTTTCCATTGACTCATTCTCAGAAGTAGGCCACCAGGTCTGTCTTAGTCTGGAAGTTCTGTTGAAACCTGTTCACCATGAGTGACCCTGCTGGTATTTGAAACACTGGTGGTGTAGCTCCCAGCATCACAGCAACACACAAACCACCACAGTAGGAAAAACTGACGGATGAGTAGTGGAATCAACTCAGTACAACTCTTACTTACATGTATTTTCAGCCAGGTCCCAGGCAGTGTGGAATGGGTTCTGAAAACAGCAGCTCTTCTCTTACCGATTTTCCTTTGTGACAAGGAATCTTCTTGAGTTTAGAAGTACAGTTCCTAGGTATAAAGTAACAATTTTCTCCCTTCTGGTCATCTACCAAGATAGGCATAACGTATATCTGAAAGATACCTTATGCTTCTGCAGTGTTGTTTTTGTTAAGTGCTGTTGAGTCGGTTCCAACTCTTAGCAACCCTGTATAGGGTTTCCAAGGAATGACGGGTGAGTTTGAACCACCGACATTGTGGTTCAAACCGACCTTGTGGTGGAGTGCTTATCCTATAACGCCACACCAGGACTCCTCCATAAAGGTTATAGCCTTGAAACCCTATGCATTTCTATGCTGTACATAGGTCACTATGAGTCGAATTGAATCAACAGCAGCATGTCAGAGGGTTGTTGGGGGAATAAATGAGAGAATGTGTGTACAATGCTTGCATTATGCCCAGAGCAGAATAAGCACTAAGTAATGTTTTTTGCATTTGTTATTAATATTAATAAAATCTCTTAAAGAGCAAAATTAAGTAGAGCAGTGAGCACAAAGCTCTTACTTAGAATAACCATGATGAACACTCAGTAAATGATCATTTCTGTTGTTGTTGGTATTGTTGGTCATCTTTATGGCCCACCCTTATTTTTTCTACCCATTCCACCTTGGGCCAGAGCCTCACTCCAAGTGCTCAGCAGTGTTCTTTGAGAGGAATGACATGGTGAGTTAGCAGGTCCACATGGAGAGGGAACCCTGGGCCTCATCAAAACTCATGGCATTCACTTGCCAATGCCAGAGCCCTTCTCCCAGGTTGCTGTCACCTAGTCAGCTGCCCCTTGTCCCAGTTCCACTACCAGCCAAGAAGTCTGGACACATACACCATGGTTTTCTATTTTCATCCACCTCCTGCCAAATCAGAGGAGAGGGAATTGGGATTGTTGTTGAAGACAAAGTGAGGCTAGGGAATATAATTTGGGAAGCTGGGACATTGAGATCCTGCTGAGAAAGGGGGAACATGTATGTCAAGACCACCTACTAAGTGCTGTTCCTCCTCTTAAACCCTTTCTCATTCCTCACTTCATTTACCAAAGTAGTTATTATTCTCATTTTATAGATGAGTAAACTGAGGCTCTCAGAGATTAAAGAGCCTATGTGAAGCCAATAGGCTGGCTAGTGGTAGAGCTGAGATTCCATTGTAAGTCTCTCTGATTTTAAACCCACTAGGGAGTCCTGAAGGAGCTCTGGTAGTTTAGTCGTTACGAATCAGGCTGCTAATCTCAAGGTCAGCAGTTCGAAATTACCAGCTGTTCCGTGGCAGAAAGATGAGGCTTTCTGCTCCCATAAAGATTTACAGCTTCAGAAACCCTGTACAGGGTCACTCTGAGTTGGAAAGTACTGCATGGCACATAACCAACAACAACCACCGGGGAGTCCTGGTGTGGCACTGCAGGATAATGTGCTGGACCTCAAGGTCAGTTTGAATCATAAGGTCGGTGGTTCAAACTCACCAGCCACTCTATACAGGGTTGCTATGTGTCAGAACTGACTTGGCAGCACTTAACAACCGCAGGATAAGCACTGGACTGTGAACCGTAAAGTTGACAGTCCAAGCCCATCATGGGAGATAGATGAGGCTTTCAGCTCCTGCAAAGATTTACAGCCTCAGAAACCCTATACAGGGTTGTTATGAGTAAGAACCTACTTGACAACAACAACCACAACTTAACAACACATCTTAAACCAGATGGGAGGAGATGGGAAATGGAGAAATACAGAAAACTGGCCCAGTTTCCCAGTTTTGTTCATAGCAGAACAAAGCCTAACTCAGGAGGGAGAAATCACAAGGGAAAGGACCCCAGAGGTTTCCAGGGTGAGTTTGAACTGGGAAGGATCTTGGAGGAAATCCCTTCCAGCCTTCCTGTGATTACTCCCTCCTACAAACAGACAAACTGAGGCATGGGGTGTGTTTTAGCAGAGCCTTGTATCAGCAACATAAGAAACATATTTCAATATGTCACAGTACCAAGTTGAGTACTCTCCCAGGAGGGCCCGTCCCATCCTCTCAGCAGCTTCATGAGCTTACCTGGCCATTACAATCCCTATAAGCTGCCACTCCTAACCATTTTGGGAAATAGGTGGGAAGACATTTTCCAAAAACTCTTATCATCCCCATTTTACAGAGGAGGAAACTGAGGCTCATATCAGTAGCCATAGCCTCAGAGACAAGGATCTAAACCCAGTGCTGCCTGACCCCCACTTGAGAGAAGGAAGATAGCAAGAAATCAGCCCACAAGCCATGACCTTGTGAGTGAACTGGCTTCACTGAGTCTCCCGCGCCCCCTGCCCCATTTGCTCAGCAAACACAATCCTTATGGCATTAGGAGGTGGACAGAAGTCCAGTCCAAAATGTGCTGCCCAGTGGGAGCTTCCAGAACTCACTCACCAAGCCTTGAACCAGAATATTCCATAGGGATCTCCAGTGTGGACCAGATTCAGCCAGGCTTGCTTCCTTCCCGTTGTCCTTTACCACATTCCCCAACCACGTTTATCTCCCAGATACCATCTCTGTTAGCACTGTAAACTTCTTGATAGTTACCACATCTCTTTCTCATTTTATCACCTGTTTGGTTATTAATATATTCTTTATGTTGACTAACTTTTAAAATTTAGCTTCATCCTAAACAAAGCACAAAACTGCAGTCATCGTATGTTCATTATTCATGTTGCTCTCTGTATAAATAAAAATACAACTATTAATATGAGACGAGCTTTCTGCTCTGTAAAGATTCACAGCCTTGGAAATCATGTACAGGGTCTCTATGAGTCGGAACCAACTCCACAGCACATAACCACCACCAAGTCCTAGCAGTAGCTTCCTGGCTCACTGCTGTAGAGGGCTACTGTCAGAAGGACTAGCCTATAACCTCTACTTTGCTCAAAACTCTGTTTCTTTGCAAAATTTGATGCTGTCATAGCCTGAGAATCTGCCACTTAAGTTGTTGTTGTTGTTGTTAAGTGCCATCATGTTGGTTCTGATTCATAGCAATCCAGTATAGGGTTTCCAAGGAGCAGATGGTGAGTTTGAATCACTGACCTTGAAGTCTAGTTCTTTATCCCACAGCACCACACCAGGACTGTCCATACCTAAAATGGACAGAGACAAAAATATTCAGAACAAATTAGGAAATCATTTTACTTTCATGCAATCTAGACACCTTTCAGGAAAAAGTTATTCTATGTCACTAGTTTGTCTTGTTGTTATTGTTAAGGACTGCCAAGTAGATTCTGACTTGTAGCAACCCTGTATAGGGTTTCCAAAGAGCAGCTGGTGAGCTTCAACCACCAACTTTGTGTTTCAAACCAACCTTGCAGTCCAGTGCATTACCCTGCAGCACCACACCAGGACACCAATTTATCTTAAAAGAACACATTTTAACTCCTTCTCTTCAAAGATCAAGGAGGTCTTGTTAGCAGAATAGTGAGCTGTTAACCAAAAGGTCAGGGGTTCAAACCCCCCAGCTGCTCCATGGGAGAAAGATGCAACAAAACAAAAACTGTCTAGTCTTGCCCCATCCTCACAGTTGTTGCTATATTTGAACCCATTGTTGCAGACACTCAGACACTGTGTCAATCCATTGCATTGAGGAAGGTCTTCATGTTTTTCACTAACCCTCTGTTTTACTACCAAGTATGCCATCTTTCTCCATAAAGATTGCTGTTGTTGTACCATCAAGTTGATTCCAACTCAAAGCGACACTATAAGACACAGTAGAACTACCCTAATGGGTTTCCTACGTTGTAATCTTCATGGGACTAGGTCACCAGGTCTTTTCTCCCATGGCGCAGCTGGTGGGATTGACCTGCCAACCTTTTAGTTGGAATTTAACGATAACACCACCAGGGCTTGGAAACACTATGAGGCAGTTCTACTCTGTCCTATCACGTCACTATGAGTTGGAACTGACTTGATGACTACAGGTCTTCTTTTTTTCTCCAAAGAAGAACTTTGAAGAGAAATTTTCTCTCAGTCAAAGCTTCTTTAATAACTGTGGCAAACTTCTGCAACCAAACTAATCAGGCCAGACTTCTGCAGCCAAGAACCATGCTATATTTATTTGATGACATGCAACAAAAATCTACATTGGCTCATTTAAGCAAAGAAGAATTCATTGAGAGTTCACAGGATCAAAGGAGAAGAGGCAAAGCTCAGAAAGATCAGAAAGCAAGGCTACACCAGGAATCCAGGTAGCAGAAACTAATGGAAAGTCTTTGCCATGACTCTGTAAGTGAATTGGCCTCACTGAGTCCCTGTCTTTGTGTAAATCTCCTTTAGATATAAACTCCGAAGAGCAATCGTGATTGACAGTCGCATCAAACCTGCCCACAGTGGAGGGAGGCAGGGCTCAAAAAGGAACATCAGGAATGGTGATGGTTGTACAACTTGTAGAACAGAATTAATGTCACTGATTTGTGCATGTTGCTGTTGTTGTTGTTAGGTGCCATCGAGTTGGTACTGACCCATGGCGACCCTATGCACAGCAGAACAAAACACTGCCTGATCCTGGGCCAACCTCACTACTGTTGCCATGCTTGAGTCCAATGATGCTGCCACTTGGCCAATCCATCTCGTTGGGGGTCTTCCTCTTTTTCTCTG
>NW_006408565.1:19390986-19392661 GCF_000296735.1 Chrysochloris asiatica | reverse complement strand
GATCTCTTCCAATCAGTCGGCCAGACAGTTGTCTTCCAAATTTCTTGGCAGAGATGAGTGAGTGCCTCCTGTATTTGTACATGTAAAAACTTGTAAATGGTTATTGGTTAGTTATATATGAATATGTATATATATATAATGGAAAATAAGAACTATACTTTTTAAATGATAACAAGAATGAATAAGTGGAACGCAAAGCACTTCATTCTATTCTGTATGAAAATAGAATGGTGGGCGTGATGCATTTATTTATAAAACTATGCACTTTGTTGTTGTTGTTGTTAAGTGCCATCAAGTCAGTTCCAACTCATAGCAACTCTATGTATAACTGAACAAAAAAGCTGTCTAGACTTGCCCCATCCTCACAATTGTTGCTATGTTTGAACCCATTGTTGCAGCCCCTGTGTCAGTCCATTTCATTGAGGGAGGGGGTGGTCTTCATCTTTTTCACTAAACCTCTCTTTTACCAAGCATGATGTCTTTCTCCAGAGACTCATCCCTCCTGATAACAAGTTGAAAGAATAAGAGATGAAGTCTCTCTATCTTTACGTTTAAGGCGTATTCTGGCTGTGCTTCTTCCAAGACAGATTTGTTTGTTCTTCTGGTAATCTATAGAACTTTCAATCTTCTTTACCAACACCATAATTCAAATGCATCTATTCTTCTCTGGTCGTCTTTATTCATTGTCCAGCTTTCACATGAATATGAGGTGATTGAAAATATCATGGCATGGCTCAGACTCACCTTACTCCTCAAAGTGACATCTTTGCTCTTTAACATTTTTAAGTGGTCTTTTGCAGCATATTTGCCTAACGCAACACATCCTTTGATTTCTTGACTGCTGCTTCCATGAGTGTTGATTGTGAATCCAAGCAAAATGAAACCTTTGACAATTTCAATCTTTTCTCCAATTATCATTATGAGGATTTTTGTTTTCTTTACATTGAGTTGCAATCTATACTGAACGCTGCAGTCTTTGATCTTCATCAGTTGCTGCTTCAAGTCCTCTTTGCTTTTAAGCAAGCAAGGTTGTTTCATTTGCATATCATGGGTTGTTAATGAATGAGCCCTTCTCCAATCCTGATGCCATGTTTTTCTTTATATAGTCCAGTTTCTCAGAGTACTTGCTCAGCATACAAATTGGTGAAATCTGATGCATAGCTTTCCTGGTTTTAAGCCACTCAGTATCCCCTTGTTCTGTTCAAATGACTGCCTCTTGGTCTATGTACAGATTCTGCATGAGCACAATTAAGTGTTCTAGAATTCCCATTCTTCCCAATGTTATCCATAGTTCGTTATGATCCACACAGTCTGATGCCTTTGATTAGTAAACATCTCTTTGATATTCTGTGCTTTGAAGATCCATCTGATATCAGCACTCATATCTCTCATCCCATGACTTTTTCTGAATCCAGCTTAAATTTCTGGGAGCCTCCTGTCAATGTACTGTTGTAGCTGTTTTTTAGTTATCTTTGGCAAAATTGTACTTGCACATGACATTAATAACATTGTTCAATAATTTCTGCATTCTGTCAGAATAAGCACAAATATGGATCTTTCCAGTTGATTGGCCAAGTAGGTGTCTTCCAGATTTCTTTTTTTTTTTTTTTTTTTTTAAGTTTTTACTGTGGATTGAGCGAAAGTTTACAGGGCAGATCATCAGTTTTACATTCAA
>NW_006408565.1:19368895-19385887 GCF_000296735.1 Chrysochloris asiatica | reverse complement strand
GTATTCTGTGTTGTTGCTGACGGAGCTCATCACTGCACTTCCACCCAATCCACCATCTTGTTTGTTCTCCCCAAATATCTTGAAATAGAGCAGTGAGTGCTTCCAGTGATGTCCCAGTTCGTTGAAACATTTCTACTGGTATTCCTGCAATACTTGGAGCCTTGTTCTTCACTAATGCCTTTAGTGCAGTTTGGCCTTCTTCCTTGAATACCATCAGTTCTTCTTAATCAATCTTGAAATGGCTTAATGTCAACCACTTCTTTTTTGGTACAGTGACTCTGTGTACTCCTTCCATCTTCTTTTGATGCTTCCTGCATAGTTCAATATTTTGCCCATAGAATCCTTAAATAATCCACCTTGAGGCTTGAATGTTTTCTTCAGTTCTTTCAGCTTGAGATATGCTGTATGTGTTCTTCCCTTTTGACTTTTTAACTCTGAGTCTTTTCACATTTCATGAAATTGCTTTACTTTGTCTTTTCAAACTGCCCTTTAAAATTTCTACTTCATCATTTCTTCTATTTGAGGCAAATCTCAGTCTTTTCTAACATCCACTTTGATCTTGCAGGTGGCAGAAACATAAGAGTGTCAGCAAATCATGCAAGTACATTTATAACTTCTGCTCTTGTCACACCCACTCACATTCCATTATAGCTAAAGTAAGCCATATAGCTAAACCCAGCAACAATGAGGCTGAAAAGTATATTCTTCCCATGGAGGGAAAACCATGGCAAGGGCTAGAAGGGGAAGAAGAATTGGAGACAAATAATGCAATCTACTACACCTGGACTATTGAGAGCATCCACAATGGGTATTCCTCCCAAAACCACAGGATGTGCCATTTTAAAATATCTGATCAAATTGCTTGTCTGCTGAAAGTCCATTGGAAACTTCCCATTGATCTTAGGAAAATGTCCGTATAACTTATTATTGCTTGAGAAATGCTGCATGATCTAGCACCTGTCTTCCTCTTACACCATTCACCCCCTTCCTCACTCGTCTGCTGCCACACCAGTCCTCTTTTACTTCCTTGAACTTTCTAGGAGAATGCCCAGCCCTTGGCCTTTTCCTTGGCTTAGAAGGACAAGAGAAGATGAGGGCAGATCTGAGCCAGGCAGGAGGTGTTTCTGCCTGCAGAAAACCGTTCTAGTTTTATAAGACTGGATCCAAGACCTCAGGATACATATGGGTAAACTGAAACCCAAAGCAGAGAGGCTGTTTCCTATGTCTGTAAGTTAATTTCCATCTTCCCATCCACCCCCTGGTGTAACGCTGTAGGTTAATGTGCTGGACTGCAAAGTCAATTTGAAACACAAGATTGGCGGTTCAAGCTCACCAGCCGCTCCTTGGAAACCCTATACAGGGCTGCTATGGGTCAGAACCAACTCGATAGCACTTAATAATAACAACAAAAACAATACCCACCCCCACCACCGACTTGCTGGAACACTCCTTCTAGTACTTCAAATCTCTATTGAAATACACCATTTGTTTGCTCCCCTCCCACCCAGCTGGGTCCTTTCTCAAACTTTCTCCTAATTTGTGGTGCTTTGCCTCACAGTATTACCCACAATGCTAATCATATAGTTTTTGTGCAATTGCCTGTTTGTGCCTGTCACTCCCCGTAAACTGTAAGATCTATGTAATTATTTAAGGACAACATCTGTCTCATCCACAGTTGTATCCCCAGAACCTAGTACAGCCCTTGGAACATAGTTGTTGTTATTGTTGTTGTTAAGTGCCATAGAGTCTGTTCTGACTCATAGTGACCCTGTATAGAGTTTCTGCTGATGGGTTTGAACTGCAGACCTTGTGGTTTGCAGTCCAGTGCTGATCCTACAGTGCCACACCAGCAGGTGCTCAAAAACAGTTGGAATGAATAAATGAATGAATTAGTGACAGACCAAGGGATAGGTGGGAGTTTGCTGTGGAACAGACATGTCTGCAATTCTCCCTGTGTCATTGACTGTCCACTTGTTCCTAATAATCCTCCAAGGTACAGCTGTGCAACTGTGAGACTTGCAATTTGATGTACCCCTGAGTGACATCATAGCTATCACCATGGCAACACCCAGTGGTGCCCATCCACCAGACAAAGTCGCTTTTCTGCCAGGAAAGGACAAATGGACACCCAGATGGAAAGGAGCGACAGAAGTGACAGCTTTCACAGCTCTGTGTTGGCACCAGGGTCTAGTGGGCTGCTGCTAGTGTGATAAGGGACAGCAGCCAGGATGGCCCTCCCCAGCACAGCAGAGCTCTTTATGTTTGAGATAGGCCAGCCGGTCAAACACAAAATTGCATAGGTAAAGGCTAAGCATGGAACAGGTGCATCTGAATAGCTTATCTGAAGAACCTGCCCTTTAATCCTCAAAACACCTGAGCAGTGAGCCAAGCTATTGCTTTCCTGTCTGTTCATCTTATCTACCTTCCTGATTTCTTAACTTCTTTTCTGCCTTCATTCCTACATCTCTTTCTCTACCCTTCTACCATGTTCTCTATTTTATGGTGTTTCCAACATCTATTGGGAATCTGCTGTGTGCCAGTCGCTGTCTTAGACAGAGGTGAAGTTTTGACTGGTGTCCAGGCTAACACTAGGAAGAAAAGTCTGGCAAGGAGAACCTTCCCCTGTTGATAAGGAGTTAAGCCCCCATCACGGCTCTTTGGGAGGAGTTCTGAGGTTGTGGCTTGGGGGCCACTGAAGAGATGTGTTGTTGGTTTCCTGTGAGAAACCTCAGGATGCATTTCTTGCAGCAAAAAGGGCCACAAGAGACAACGGATGCAGTAACTCTGCAATCATTTAGGAGTCCAGTGAGATTGTGTGACCAGTCTGGAAGACACAACCACCATTTTATGTAGGCAAATGAATCCCAGATTCCAAACATTTGGACACCATCTCCACATAAACTGAGGATTTTATCTAGTAAACTGAGGAAGGAAGGTGTCCTTGAGGAAATGACATTTCAGTAGAGACTTGAAGGATTAGAAGGAGTTCTACAGCTAGGAAGATGGAGATGAACTTCTAGGCAAAACAAACAGCCTCGCCCACTTGGGCGTTTCCTTTAAGATGCAGACCCCTTAGAGGGAGCAAACCTCTTTTTCCTCCTCAGAAGCAAAGGAATCAGAAATTTTGAAGCTTTCACAAGTTACAATGGTTTCAACCTGCAGACAGGGCTGCATCGCCCTGAGATGATCTGTCACAAAGCAGAGCTAACATAGATTTATATCAGCCAGACCCAGGCTCCCATCCCAGCACTGCCACTACTTGTTGTGTGATTTGGGGCAAGGTGATTTCCCTCATTGAACCTCAGTTGTTTTTTGTTTTTTATCTGAAAAATGGGAATAATACCATCTACATTCAAGGATTTTTGTGGAGAATTCCTCCCATGCATATAAAGAGCCTGGCCAATGTTGTTTTTAAGTGCTGTCAAGTCAATTCTGACCTGTATAGGGTTTCCAAAGAGCGACTGGTGAGCTTTAACTGCCAACCTTGCAATTCAAAGGACTTTGCAGTCTGATGCATTAGCCCACAGCACCACACCAGGACTCCACCTGGCCCATAGAAGGCATGAAATAAAATAAATGCCAGCTGTTTCAGAAGCTTCTTTTGGAAGACAGAGCTTGCCTTACAGCTGCCCCACTGACAGAAGTGTCACTGGGAAGAGTGAGATGTTGAAAGATCCTCTGGAGCTGGCATTGACAGAGGAGATAGGACAATCTACTTCTAGAAAAAAATCTCAGCAGTCTGCCTGGCCCAAGGAAATCCATCCATGACGACTTTGCCTAGACTCTGCAAGATGTCTCCTCATTGTTGGTGTTCATGGGGGCAAGCAACAGCTAACCTAATTCTTTTTCCTAATGAGTTGCAACATCTGTCCCAGTCTTTGCCAAAGTTAGAAAAAAATAAGAACCTTCTGAGTATGCTTTCAGCTGCTAATTTGGATAGGCTTCTGGGCCAATCCAGAAATCAGATTTTCTAACTGACAGCTTTTCGTCTGTCCTACAGAGAGCAGCACTGACCTGTAAGCTCCTTGAAGCTTAATCTGTGTGGCCCCGGAATGAGTAGTGAATGCTTGTTGGATGGATGAAGAATGATGGATGAACAGATAGATGGATGGATGAGCAAATAGATGGTATATAATGACATAGATAGATGAGTGAGCAAATAGAAGTATGGATGGATGGTAGACAGAAGAATATATGAAATAAACTAAGGAGCTCCAGTAGCATAGTGGTTAGGAGTTGGGCTGCTAACCACAAGGTCAGCAGTTCAAAACTACCAGCCATTCCACAGGAGAAAGATGAGGCTTTCTGCTCATGTAAAGATTTATAGCTTCAGAAACCCTAGGCAGGGTCACCGTGAGTCGTAAATGACTACTCCACAGCCCACCACCACCACTATGGAAGAGTATGTGAAAATCACACTAGATACTGCCCAGCTGGACTAAAACATGAAATCCGTGTGCAACAGAATGAAACTTTTCCCAGCCCAGCAGCATCTTCATAATCACTGATAGGCTTAGTCCACTGCTAGTAACTTCCAACCCAGAGGATTCATCTTCCAGCGTTATATTGGATAGTATTCTGTTGTAATCCATAGGATTCTCATTGCCAGACTTTTCTTCCTAATGTTAGTCTGGAAGCATCACTGAGATCCTGCTGGTATTTGAAATACCAGTGGAACAGAAGCCAGTATCCAGCATCATAATTGCATGCAAGTCACCACAGGATGACAAATTGACAGATGGGTGGTAGCTTGACACATAACTGAGCTCAACAAATTTTGGTTGAATGAGTGAATGAATGAATGAATGGACAAATGGATGAGCATGCACTTATACAGGCCCTGTGGTAGGCACAATGAGAGACATCAACAGGTAGGGAGTCTTGAGGAAGATGTCCTTCTGAACCCTTATGTCTGTCTCACATTGGCTCCTTTCTGATGTTCACAGCACTAGAGCATCTCCAAGACTGAGAAAAAGCCACTATTCCCTTGGCAACACTGCCATCAGCTAAACATGATCTGATGTTTATCTGGGCCACGCCGGCTATGTCCAGTCTCATAGGAGTTAAGGCTAATGCCATGGCAACAGTCTAACTCTTCAGAGTCCCCAGACTGCACCTAGTGATGCCAAACCAGTTTTCCCATGTCTGGAGACTTAGTCCAGGATCCGATCTCAGAGGGGTAAAATGGAGGGAAACCTTCAAACTTCCTGGGGGTGCTTTAGTTCCGTCAATGGGCTCTGAGAATCTAGAGGAGCCATAGATCAATTAACCCATTTGATAGGCCTGTCCCCAGGTCTACAATGTCTGTGGCCACAGGGGCCTGAGGATCCTCAATGAGGAAAGGAAGTCACACATTAAAGCAGGTCCGGGAATGCTCTAATGCAGACTGCATGGTGTCAAATCTTGGTTCTGCCCCATCTTTTTACTGTGTATTCTTGAGCAAGTCCCTTCACCTCTCTGAGTCCTAGCATCCTCAGTTATAAAAAGGAATAATAATAAACAGGTACCTTTCAAGACTGTCATGACCAGATCTGTTAACAGGTAAAAATTTCCTGGTGCATAGATGCTGTTATGGTTAGGTGTCATCAGGTTGGTTCTGACTCATGGCAACTCTATGCACAACAGCATGAAACACTGCCCTGTCTTGTGTCATCCTCCCAATGATTGTTACGTTTGAGTCCATTGTTGCTGCCACTGTGTCAGTTCATCTTGTTACTTGTCTTCCTCCTTTTCACTGACCCTCCACTTTACTTTACAGCATGATGTCCCTCTTCAGAGACTGGTCCCTACTGATAATACGTCCAAAGTACTAGAGACAAAATTTCTCCATCCTCACTTCTTAGGAGCTGTACTTCTTCCAAGACAGATTTATTTGTTCGTCTGGAAATCCCTGGCACTTTCACCATACTTCTCCAGCACCACAATTCAAATAAACAAGATCTGATTCTTCTACAGTCTTCCTTATTTGTTGTCCAACTTTCACATGCCTATGAGCTTATTGAAAATACCGTGGCTTGGGTCAGCTGCACCTTAGTCCTGAACACTTTAAAGAGGTCTTGTGCAGCAGATTTGATAGTGTGTAATAAATCATGACTGTCTTCATTAATATCATTACTGATAGTGTAAACAGACATTATAAAGATGTTCTCCCATACTGATACTTAGTTCATTGGGTCAGCCACTTTTGAGAGTGTCTACTAACTCCTGGTTCTGCTGAAGGATTGAGACCCTGGGTTATTTTTCTGGGCATTGGAAAGGATGGTTTTTCTAGTCTTGGAGAAGGGAGAGTTTTTATTCTGTGGGATAAATCTCTTAGAGTCTTGGCACAGAGAAGATGAAAGAAGACTACTGTGTCAGCTTTGGAATAGGAGCAGAGGCAGCTGTACACAATCTAAGTCTATCCTTAACAGCAACCCTGGAAAGCAGGTGTCATTATTCCCATTTTGCAGAAGAGAATTTTGAGGCCCAGGGAGTTCAAGCAACCTGGCCCAAATCCATCAGGTAATGTACTATCTCACAAATCAATCTGAGAATGCACCGTAACACCCATTAGTTCACATGCCACGGACGACCACACATGTTCCAACCTTGCCTGCAAATGAGAAGTCCCAACCCCTTTCCTTCCTGCCCCCATGCCAAACAGAAATGCTTCCTGATAAGGAGACTGTTAGGATTGCATTTGCCTGGACCATGGTCCTGGCTGGACCCTGGGTACCTCTGATAATGTGTGAGGCTTTCCCCAATTCCATAGTTGGAAGCAAGCACACACGTGCTCGCCTTGGATCTGTCTTAGCACCCAGGAGTCAAGTAGATGAGCAGACAGTGCTCAGTTCCTAAAACCCACCCTCTTCTTTTTCACCTTGAAAAAGAAGGCTCAATTTAAACCAAATCTTCCCTCCAGGAACGATTTCAGGTCCTGTTTCTTGGCCATGCTACATATGCATGCAAGAAGCTGTGCTGAAGTCCAGAGAACATTAGGGAATAAGTGACATGACATTTGTTCTTTGTGGAATGTATGGGCTAGTGGGAGAGAAAGGGTAGGTGCACAAAGGAACAGAGAAATTATAGATTGTGAAAAGAGCTACAAAGGAAATCACAGCATGCTATCCTAGAAATTAATAGGGAGAATACATTTTGGATAAGACAGCCAGGAAGGAACTCTCTGAATAAGTGACATTAGGCAGCAGCAGTTCAGGCAGAGGTTGAATCCTTGTCTTTTATGCAAGAGACACAGGTGTGATTCCTGACCAATGTACTTCGTGTGCAGCCACCACTTACCAGTGGAAGTTTTCATGTTGCTATGATGCTGAACAACTTTCAGCAGAGCTTCTAGGCTAAGACATACAAGAAGGAGGGCCTATGGATCACAGCAATACAGTCTTCAACTGATCATGAAAATGGTACAGGACTGAACTGCATTTTGTTTCATATTACACAGGGTTGTCCTGAATCAGAGGCCAATTTGACAGCAGCTAACAACATGCAAAAAGTGAGGGATAGAGCATCCCTGTGGGAGGGAACAGAAGAAAGCAGCTGTGTTGGGAAGGCCCTGAGGTTTTAGCCTGAGGACCTGAAGAGACCTGGTGGCTGGAACATAGAGAGAAAAGGGGAGTGAGATTGGAGAAGGATGCAGAAGCCGGGTTGTTGAAAACCAGGATGAGGAGTTTGTGTTTTGTGTTGAGTGATGTAAGCAGAACAGGGTCACGATTTGATTTATATTTTTTTGAAATATCATGCTGACTTCTGCATGGTAAGTGGGCTAAACAAGAGAACAGTGAGGAAGTTGCATTTCATCCAGTTGGGAGCAGCTGCTTGGTGCAACAAAGAAGCTGCAGGGATGGCTAGAGATGCATGAATCTGAGAAAGATTTCAGAGTGAGAATCAACTACACTTACTGATAGACTGACCATGAGTAACTTTATTTATTATTATAAAAATAATATATGCTCGTCATTCAAATTTCTCTTTCAACAGAGTCCAGACCTAGCCTGCAAATCTGAGCTCAGGACTCGGCACTTTACAGATCTCCCCTTCTCTCATCCCAGACATTGTCACTCAAAGCTTTCTCCATGGTCTTCTTTCCCCAAGCAAAAGATGCAATGGCCTCAGTGACTCCAACTACCTCAGCTCCAGCATAGTGAACACAGAAATCCACACATGCTAAAGACAGCTAAAAAACCAACAAACAGACATTGTAACCATTTCTGAACTATGTAAAGAAGAAACTAAAGTCCAGAGAGATTTAAAGACTTTCTCTGCATCACACAGATAGTATGTGGTGCATTATAAAATCCAAAATGTAGCTTTATTGCCATTGGATCCTATCAAAAGCATTACTAGTGAGACTTCCTTAGTGAATTTGCTTCAATAAATGGATAAGAGTTTGTCCATTTGATAAAACAATGCACCTTGTGGGCAGTCACCATTTTTCTATCAGTGGAGCTCTGAGTGCTGCTATGACATAGAACAGCTTTCAGTGGAACTTCCAGAGCAGAGATGTCACTAGGGAGGGCTCGGAGAATTCAGCCTACACTGAATGACAGTGATAGCTGATGTGACACCAAAATGACTGTCTCTAAGATTTTTCTGTAGTATTTCAGCAGAAAATTTTTATTTATAAAAACAAAAAACTTTCTTTGTAAGCCCAACCCATGCATATCAATACACCTACTAAAATTGCATGTGAATTTACTTTTTGAACTTTTGAATGTGTTCAAGGCAGAGCTGTCATTATTACACCAATTCAGATCACGTGGCTTTGTGGTATTGTTTTGTTTTCATTGATGTTGGTGTTTTTATAGTCACTGATTCATGTTAAAAATTTTGGTATTTTAGCTACAGTCTGGTAGTAAGTAGTATTTGTGAATCTATACCAATAATTTTTTTTCTTCTTCAGAATGGTGTCATAATTAAGGAAAAGGAAGGAAAAAATGAGAAAAGCTAATAAAATAATAATGCTGTAAGCTTGAGGACTAAGGTGCACCTGAGCCAAACCATGGTATTTTCAATAACCTCATATGCATGCAAAAGCTGGACAGTGAATAAGGAAGACCATAGAAGAATTGATGCTTTTGAGTTATGGTGTTGGAGGAAAATATTAAAAGTGCCATGGGCTGCCAAAAGAACCAATAGATCCATTTTGGAAGAAGTGCAACCAGAGTGCTCCTTGGAGGCCAAGATGGCCAAACTTCATCTCTCATACTTCAGACATATTGTCAGGAGGGACCAGTGGCTGGAGAAGGATATCATGTTTGGTAAGGTGGAGGGTCAGAGAAAAAGAGGAAGGCCCTCAACGAGATGGATTGGCCAAGTGGCATCATCAATGGACTCAAGCGTGACAACAGTAGTGAGGTTGGCCCAGGATTGGGCAGTGTTTCGTTCTGCTGTACATAAGGTCGCTATGGGTCAGTACTGACTCAATGGTACCTAACAACAACAACAACAATCCAATGCAGAAAGATTTTACAAAACAATTTTGTTAGTATTTATATAATCTAATAAATACTGTATTTAAGCAATTTATGACTGTTACATATTATTCTATGATAAAATTGATAGCAGACGGTACTTAGAATTCTGTATGGTCATGGACTGGTATGGGAAGAGGTCGGGGGGCCGGGGAGGACAGCATGAGTGACACCAACCTTAGCAATACCACTGTTTCAGACTAAAACAGAAAGATCTGGTGACCTGCTTCTGCAAATTAGTCAAAGAACACCCTGTGAATCACAACAATCTGCTCTGCAACCAATTATGAGACTAGTGCAGGCCCAAACGGCATTTTTTTTTTTTCTTAAATGTTTTATTGTGAATTATGTGATAGTTTACATGGGAGAACATTAGCTTTACATTCATTCTATCATATATCTTCTCATTGCCATGGTTACAATCCCCTCCATGCATCATCAACCAACCAAAGGGTATACCCTGCAATCCTTCCCCCATACCCCCCCCCCCCCCAGGTCTTCAGCACACAGTCGCTCTCCCTTTCGGGATCTAAAGTCTCCAGCTGCTCCATCGCTCCATGTCATCATCTCTGCCTCCATTTCAGGCATCACTGCTTCTCTGATTAGTGTCCTGCTCTCTGTTCTTCTCCCTTAATGGTCCTAGGGACCTCTGCTCCTAGACTGAAAAGTTAATCACTCCCCTCCTTGCTATAAAACATCTACCTTTTCATTTCCAACCCTCACAATCAGTCCTGATAACAATTATTCACTATTGTATCACAAGAGACCCGTCTGCATTTCATTGCATCAGTCCCGCCTAGACAGATTGAATACTACTCACTGGAGATTCTACCTTCCTCCAGGCCCTCTGGAACTAGGTTCCCTCTTGAAAGCTTGCAAGCCAGTCAGTTCTTGCCTTTGTAGCCCCTCGCCTCCCATTTTGGGTAGGCAATGTCCAAGTTGCACATTCCTATCTACTCTGTGTGTGGAGGGGGTGGGAATGATTCTTGCTGTAAGGACTTGTTCCCTCTCCAAACAGCATTTTGTTAAGCCCATATTGAGCATCTATTATTTATTATGGGTATCAGTTATCTATAATCTATGTGCTTAGCACCCAGCCAGGCTCTGGAGTTAGGAAGATAAGTCAAAAATATGGCTCCCGACCTTCACAGCCTTGGAAACCCTGTACAGGGTCACTATGAGTTGGAACCGACTCCATGGTGCATAACAACCACCACCACCACCACCCTTATAAAGGAGGAACCCTGGTAGCAGAATGATTAAGCACTTGGTTACTAACCCAAAGAACAGTAGTTTGAACCCACCGGTCACCACACAGGTGTAACAGACTCCTTCCATAAGATTATAGTCTTAGAAACCCAATGGGACACTTATACTCTGCCCTGAAGTGTCACTGAGTCAGAATCAATTTGATGGCAAAGAACTATAATTCAATATGACAAACACATTCACAGAAATTTAAAAATGCTACAGGAACACAAAAGCAAGTTACATATAAACGCATTTGAATGTGTATTTGATGTTGAGCATATAATAGACACTTCTAAAGGGCTTGAAAATAATTGTTCTTGTGCTCTTTAAACATTCTCTTCACACGCTTACTTAACTTGCTAATTTGAACTATTCACCAAGCATGCTCTAAGAGACTAAGGTAAATGTCAACCCCAGCACCCTCTGCCCAAATGGTCCCAAATTCCAAACTGGTTATAGGCTCTTTGCTCTATGTACTTGAGGTTGTGTTTGTTTGTGACCTTTCTTAGTACAAGCTCCTTGAAGACAGAGACCATGTCTTTGGGTTTCTTTGCATTTTCTCCCTTCAGTCATCAGCAATGACTTACAAATGCCCATTGTGCTAAATTTAGGTGCTGGGGGTACAGCAAGGAATAAGACAGGCATGGTCTTTGATCTTGGGGTGTTTGCTGTCAGTGCTCCTTCCACCCTCATCCCACAGAGAATCCTAGATACATTTAACTAGGTCTGCAGACAAAGGCCTCACTCTTGAATTCCTAATATTACCATTTGGAAGACACAATCCAACTCTAGATGACTGGGTTTCAGCCCTAGTCGGATGTTGATCTGGGCAAGTCCTTACCCTTCCCAGATCTTGTCTTCTCTGTTTCTAATGAAGGAGAATAGACTAGATCAGCTTGAAGGTGACTTTCCAGCTAAACACTTCTAGGACTCCACAATTTCATGGTTGCTTGTGTTTTCATGCTTCATGAGTCAGTGAAGAGCAACAGGTTCATATGCCTTTGGAACCACACAGACTGTGGTACAAATCCTGGATCTGCTGCTTTCCAACTGTGTGTTCTTGAAGACAAGCCATTTCATTCCTCTGAGTATCAGTTTCTCCATCTGTAAAATAGGGATGATAATGACAATGAAATGGAAATTTCTTTACTGGAGTTCCAGAGTGCATCATCACTTATCCTCTTAAATAATTAGTTCTCCTAGGCCCCACCTCTGTTCTGCGTCAGGAACCTTTCCACACTCTTGGATCATTCCCAATAGTCTAAAACACATTCTAGAACTTTCACATTTAGACATTACCCTACCTTCACTCCACACCCTCCACCAGCTCCTACTCTGTGTCTCTGCTCTGTCCTAAACAACAACTTCTCAAGGTGGTGGTCCATATTTACAGTTTTCACAATCTAATCTCTAATTCACTCTTTTCTACCCAGATTTTAAAATTGCATTTTTAATATTTAATGACAATGGGCATTTAAGATCATTCTCTTCTATTTTTATATGCATGAAGGACATCATGCTTGGAAATGTAGCAGTTCAGTGAAAAAATGGATTGACATGGTGTCTGTAACAATGGGTTCAAGCATAGCAACAAATGTGAGGATGGTGCAGGACCAGGCACTGTTTTGTTCTACTGTACATAGGGTACTTAAATGAGCTGGAACTGACTCAATGGCACCTAACAACAACATATGGTATAATAACTCAGCCCTGGAAATAGAACATTAACGATATCACGAAAACCTATACTGATTACATTTCTCCATTTCTCCCACTGGAGATAATGGTATTGGATGTTGTTGTTTTTTATTCTTCTTCTACATAGCTAGAATACTGTAGATATATCCCTAAATATCATGTTATTTTGCATAGCAAGTTTTTGTAGTTTGTTGTCGTTAAGTGACATCAAGTTTGTTCCAACTCATAGCGACCCTGTATAGGGTTTCCAAGGGGCAGCTAGTTGGGTTTGAACTTCTGAACATGTGATCATAGTCCAGTGCTGCTCCAATAGTGCCATGCTTTATATAAGTGCTAAATAGCATATAGTTTTCAATGATTTTATTTTTTTTTTCTTGGCTCAATATTGTCTGAGAAAGTGTATATCTCTAAGTCATTCATTATGTAATAATGAATATAGTGGGTTTATAGTAAAATGAATTCGGTGAATTTACTTAGTCATTATCCTGTCCATAGTATTTTTCTATTATAAGTAATAATGTTATGAATATTCTTGACATGTCTTCTAGGACACATTGTAAGAGTTTCCCTAGAAATATATCAAAGAATAGAATTGCTGGATTATAAAATAAGGGCATACCTAATGTGTTACTAGATAATACAAAATTGTATTGATTGTGGGTGTAGCAATTTGCACTCCCCACAACAGTTTTTGAGAGCACCTGTCCCTCTGCATTTCCCATTAACACGAGGCACTATTGACGTCCTTTTGTCAATCTGCTTGAAGTGAGAATTTATCTCAACTTTGTTTTAATTTGAATTTTCCTACTGACAAATGTCCCCACTCATCTGTCAGTTTGCCAGGCTGTGGTGTTTTGTGTGTTGCTGTCATACTGGAAGCTAAGCCTTTGGTATTCGAAACTCCAGGAGAGCCATCCATGGTGGATAGGTATCAGTGGAGCCTCCAGAGTAAGACAGACTAAGCAGAAGGAAAGGCAGACTACTTCTGAATGTTTAACCACTGAAAACCTTCTGAATATCAATGGAACATTGTCAGATATAATGTTGGAAGGTGAAAACATTATGAATAAATGGCATCAGAATATTGTCAGGCATAATGCCAGAAGATGAGTCCCTTGGGTTGGAAGACACTCAAAATACAACTGGGGAAGAACTGCCTCCTCAAAGTAGAGTTTGACCATGGTGACATGAGTGGGGTCAAGCTTTGGGGATCTTCATTTGATGATGAGGCACAACTCAAAATGAAGAGAAACAGCTGCAGACATCTATTAATAATCAGAACATGGAATGTACACAGTATGAATCTAGGAAAATTGAAAGTTGTGAAAAATGAAATAGAATGCATAGAGATCTCTATCCTGGGCATTAGTGAGCTGAAATGGACTGGTATTAGCCATTTTAAATCTGACAGTCATATGGTTTACTATGCTGGTAAAGACAAATTGAAGAGAAATGGTGTAGCATTCATTGTCAAAAATAACATTTTAAGATCTATCTTAAAGTACAATGCTGTCTGTGATAGAATAATATATATACACCTACAAGGAAAACCAGTTAATACCACTACTATTCAAATTTTCTCACCAACTGCTAAAACCAGTGATGATGAAATTGAAGAATTCTACCAACTTCTTCAATCTGAAATTGATCAAACATGCAAGAAGTATTGATAATTACTGGTGATTGGAATGTAAAGATTGGAAACAAAGAGGAAATATCAGTAGTTGGAAAATATGACCTTGGTGATAAAAATTATACTGGAGATCATGTGATATCACTTTACAAGACTAATGATTCACTCACTGAAACACCTTTTTAAACAACATAAAAGGTGACTATACACATGAACCTCACCAGATGAAATACACAGGAACCAAACTGACTACATCTGTGGGTAGAGACTATGGACCCCTGGTGTGGCACTGTAGGATCAGCACTAGACTGCGAGCCATTAGTTGAAGTTCAAACCCACCAGTTGCTCCTGAGAAGCTAAACAGGGTTGGTATGTATTGAAACCAACTCGAAGGCACTTAACAATAACAACAATGGGAAGAAACTGTATCTATGGGAGTCCTGGTGTGGTGCTGTAGGATAAGCATTAGGCCATGAACCACAAAATCAGTTGTTCAAACCCACCAGTTGATCCTGGAAACCCTATACAGGGTTGCTATGAGTTGGAGCTGAATCAATGGCATTTAACAACAACAACATGGGAAGAGACAGTGGAAATGCTCAGTATATACAGCAAAACAAGGTCATGGGCAGACTGTGGAATAGATTCATCAATTGCTCATATACAAGTTCAGGCAGAAGCTGAAGAAAATTAAAAGACGTTCATGAAATTCAAAATATGACCTAGAACATATCCCACCTGAATTTAGAGATAGTCTCAAGAGCAGATTTGATGCATTAGACACTAATGACTGAAGACAAGACCAAAAATAAGAATATTTGTGGGATGACATCAAGAACATCATACAGGAAGAAAACAAAAGGTTATTGAAAAGACAAGAAAGAAAGAAAAGACCAAAATGGATGTCAGAAAAGACTCTGAAGTTTACTCTCCAGTGTAGAAATGCTAAAAGTGAATGGAAGAGATGAAGAAGTCAAAGATCTGAACAGAAATTTTAGAAGGGCAGCTTGAGAACACAAAGTCAAGTATCAACTTGCAATAATGAAGGGTTCTATGGGCAACATATTGAATGACTCAGAAAGAATCAGAAGGAAATGGAAGGAATACACAGAGTCACTATACCAAAAAGAAAGTATTGATGTTCAATCATTTCAAGAGGTCACATATGATTAAGAACCATTGGTACTGAAGGAAGAAGTCCTAGCTGCACTGAGGCATTGGTGAAAACAAGTCTACAGGAATTGATAGACCACAAATTGAAATATTTCAACAAATTGATGAAGCGCTGGAGGCACTCTTCCATGCATGCCAATAAATGTGGAAAACAGCTACCTGACCAACTAATTGGAAGACATCCATATTTGTGCCCATTCCAAAGAGAGGTAACCCCACAGAAAGTGGAAATCGTTGAATAATATCATTAATATCACATGCAAGTAAAATTTTGCTGAAGATAATTAACACAGTTGCAACAGTACAGTGACAGGGAATTGCCAAAAATTCAAGCCAGATTCAGAAGAGGACATAAAACTTGTCGGGGTCTGACCTCAACATAGTTATGTTGTTCACGAGTGTTTGGTTCACGAGGAGGGGAGATCCAGCGGTGATAGGGATAGTGAAAGAATACACAGACAAACAGAAGAAGGGAGACAATGAGGCACCCCAAAGCCAGGGTGGATACATCACTGGTGGGCAGGCTTGGGACTACAGGCATCATGGCCTCTGCAGGCAGCAACTCACTGCCCTGCAATCTTTACTGCATGCCTTCCAACCAGTAATGCACACCTGGGGAGACTCGGGCCTCTGCTTTATTCAGGGGAGGAGCTTCACACCAAGCGGGGAGGGATCTTTACAGAAGAAGAATGGTATTATTCAGACAAGACCATCTTTAAGACAAGTTCAGTAAACTTTACTTAAACCAATATTCCTTTCTTCCTTACTGGGTTTAACCTTCACTTGGATCAAACTGATTGAACCCAGGGTGGTCCGAGGGCATTGTCCCCATTGTCCTTAATCCCGTATTCCCAGAATTTACCGCTCCACCCCAAGTGAATATACCCCAGGCAGTTCCTCTCCAGAGCCTCCCTGCTTAATTCCAGTAAACCTGTCCTTGTTCGTCCTCTGAGGAAGTTTTACTGCATTTGTTCTAGGGGGAAAATCTTGACCTTAGAAATTTAGGGGAATATTGCATTGCTCTGTGGACATCCAGGGCTCATGTTTGGAATTAAATAAATATGACTAAACAATTTGATGAAAAACAATTTGTTATTAACTGCCAAGTGGCTTCATTTGTTACACTCGGGCCTATAGGGCCTTGAACCTCTGACCAGTCTTTAACGGTCTGCAACAAAAACTGGGGATATCATTACTGACATCAGATGGATCTTGACTGAAAATAGAGAATACCAGAAAAAATTTTACTTGTGCTTTATTGACTATGCAAAGGATTTCAACTGTGTGCATCATGATGAGCTATGTATAGCACTGCAAAAAATGGGTAATCCAGAATACTTGATTGTGCTTATAAGGAACCTGTATGTATACCAAGAGGCAGTCATTTGAATTAAGACTGGTTTAAATATAGATCAGTTAAAAATCAGGAAAGGTGTTTGCCAGGATTGTATTCTTTCATCATACTTATTCAATCTGTATGCTTGAACAAATAATCCAAGAAGTTCTATTATATGAATAAGAATCTGGCATCAAGATTAGTTGAAGACTCATTAACAACCTGTGATATGCAGATGATACAGCCTTGCTTGCTGGAAGTGAACAGGACACAAAATATTTACTGATGAAAACCAAAGACTAGAAAGCCTTCAGTATGGATAGCACATCAGTGTAAAGAAAACAAAAATCTTCACATCTGGACCAATAAATAACATAATAATAAATAGAGAAAAGATTGAAATTGTCAAAGACTTCATTTTGCTTGATCCACTA
>NW_006408565.1:19361483-19367950 GCF_000296735.1 Chrysochloris asiatica | reverse complement strand
AGTTTCGAACTGCTGGCCTTAAGGTTCGCAGCCCGATTCGTAACCAGTACGCTACCAGAGCTTTATAGGAGTTATTTATATATTCTTAACGCTAATCCTTTGTCAGCTATCTGTGCTGCAAATACATTCTCCTAGATCATGACTTGCCTTTTCAGTATTTACATAGTGTTTTTTGAAGAACCCAAATCCCAGACTCCAAACCCATACCTGTGCAAGTCAAATAAAATCAAAGTAGAACTGCCCCAGGAGGTTCCCAAGGCTATAAATCTTTATAGGGGCAGATTATCACATCTTCCACCCTAGGGGCAACTTGTGGGTTCCAACTGCTGAGCTTTCAATTAGCAGTCAAACACTTTAACCACTCCACCACCAGGCATCATTTTTTAAGAACATAAGTTTTTTTTTATTAATGTCAAGTTTATTTGTCTTCTCATATCCTCCTATGTTGTCTTCTAAAACTGTAAAAGTTTTGTTTTTCATATTTAAGACTGCTTCACCTGGGCAGTGGTTTTTGTGTATGGTGTGAGGCAGGGATCCATGTGAGTTTCTAGCCCCATTTATAAGGTCGCTATGGGTCAGAACCGACTCGACGGCACTTCACAACAACAACAACATTTTATAATAGTTTATTCTTTCTTGAAGTCCTGGTATGGCTCTGGAGGATAAGCACTGGTCTTTTAACCACAAGGTTGGTGGTTCAAACCCACCATCCACTCCTCGGAAACCCTATACAGGATCTCTGAGTCAGAAAAAACTTGACAGCACTTAATGACAATGACAATGGCCTATTTTTTCTTCACTGATCTGCACTGTCACTCTGATACAACTGTTCATTCTTGGACCTTCTCTAACTTGGCTTCAGTGCCAGTACTCTGCTGAAATCGCTTTTGTCTGGCCTCCTCAGATACTGTTGTATCTAAGTGATATATGTTTACTTCGTTTCACTTCATTTTTCAAGAGTTGGCTATTATCTGATTCCTGAAATACATTCTTCTCTTGGTTTCCATGATGCCACATTATTCTGGTTTTCCTTGTACTTTGCAGGCTATGTCTTCTCTAACAATTCTCTATGTATTTGTGGCCTCTTCTCTTCTTTAGTTGATGCCTTTCCTAGGGATCCTTTTCTGTTGTATGTTAATTATCATTTATAGTTTATGCCTCCTGAATTTTATCTTCACCTTAGTGTCATTTGAGCTCCAAACTCAAATATCCAACTACTAACTCTACCTGGATACATGATTTGACCTAAACTCATTATGTTCAAAAGAGATTGACATTCACCTAATTGCATGAGCCTTAACCTGAGGCATCCTTGGTTCTTCCACTTTTCCATTACATCATACATTTAATCCATCCACTACTATCCATCTTCATCATCACCACCATCACCATCACCATCACCACTGCCACCATCACTACCACCACCATCATCACCACCATCTTTAACCTCTACCACACAATAACTTCCCTACTGATTTTATCCCAATTTACTGGACTCTAATCTATTCTCAACAAATAGTCAGGATGATCTCATAAAATGTAAACAAAATTATATCTCTCTCTTTCATATCATCCTTCAGTGACTTCCCATTGCTTTCAGAATACAATTATAACTCTTTGGCAGTGGCCTGCATAATCTCTTTGCTCCAGTCAGTCCTGTCTCCTTTCTCTTCCGCAAATCTAGTGCACCTGGTGCTCTGTCTCTGAATTCTCGTCCCAGTCCCTCTTCATCATAATGTTCCAGTTCATAAGCCACTTCCTCAGAGAAGCCTTCCCTGACCTGCCTATCCAACACATCACCTCCAATCACAACGACTCTGACCTAATTCTCAAATTGCTCCCTTTGTAGCACTTTTTTCAAACCTTTAATGGTCTCCTGTATCATAGGATTCCTGATGTTGATCATAACATTCTCAGAGTCTAGTATTTAATTAGAAAAACAAACAACAACAAAAAATCAAAGAACTGTTTTGAGGATTATGTGAAATCGTTTGTGTAAAAGTACTTTTTGGTGTACTGAAGCAGCACTGTTTCAGGTACTTGGTAAATCTTCAACACATTCACAGAATGTTCCAGGCTGGCCTGAAGATTTTCAAGACTGGGAATGCATTATCCTTTCACCTGGGAAGAAAATATGAGAGGTGAGAGGGCAAGAAGCATATGGAAGTGTTCCCAAACACACTGGAGAGAATTTATTCTTCATTAACTTCCTCCTTTTCCTTTTTGCAGTGTGTCTATTTTTAAAGAGCTAGGAGACTACTGTAAAAGATTGATAGCTTCAGAGATACAGCCCTTCTTTGTCCGTTGAACAGCTCACTCTTTTTATTTCCTTCCAATTGCTCTTGAGCAGCCACCTGTTCTGAGCTGTCTGCATGTGCTTCAGCCCCCACCTCTCCCTGCTCCTAGTGAGCTGCATGACCCCCTGGCCAGACTGGGCTGTGTTCCTTTCCCCAGGACAGCTTTGAAGCCAGGAACTGTCACTGCCTATTTGTTTGTACCAAGGCATCACGTATGGCAACAGATCCTAAATGAGAAATGGGCAACGGATAGCAGAGCAGCCGTCTCCTGCCAGCATCAACCTCTGCCAGCATCTGTTTGCCAACTCCAGGCAGCTCACCTCCTGGGGAGGCAGCAGGGTACAGGAGACACTGGAGTTGAAGGTAGAATTCACCTCAGCTCAGTAAGGAGGACCACGTTCTTTGTGTATTAGGAACCATGCTTGGCAACTTGTGTAGGTCCTAAAATTCTTCTGGCCTTCAGTTTCCTTACCTATGTTATTGTTAAGTGCCATCAAGTTGGTTTCAACTCATAGCAATCCTATGGACAATAGAACAAAACACTGCCCTGTCCTGTGCCATCCTCACAATCCTTGTATCTTATATACAGTAGTTAAAATGACATTTCTATGCAACTAGCTAGGGTTTGTCTTTTTATAAAGCCCTTTTCCATCAATGGTTTCATTTAATTTCCATTAATCAGATGTTCAAAATATATTCACTGAGTGCCTATTCTGTTCCAGGAACCATGCAAAGTGTCATTATAGATACAGTAGCCAAAAAAGATAAGGTATTGGTCTTCTTGGAACTTACATTACACAGGTTGTTTCTGATTTATGATGAATTTCTCTTCCAGTGACTCTGTTGTAAGTTGGTTCTGACATAAGTTGAGTATCTCTTCCTTTTTCTTTCAGTTTTCATTATTATTGATTTTTATTACTGGCATCTTTATAAACCTGATCTTTGAACATCTGTAACTGAATATTTTAGAATAACATCAGCAAATTCTGTGCTGTAATTGTATGTAGTACATATTACTAACAATAAAATGTACAAAGAAGACATTGGCTACCCAAACTGGGGGGGGGGGGTATAAAGGCAAGAAGTGACTGGCTTACAAGCTTTCAAGAGGGAGCCTATTTCCAGATGGGTTTGGGGAAGGTAGAATCACCACTGAATTATTTCCAATCTGTTGAGACCAGGCTGGCAAAAAGAAATAGGAATAAGACTCTTGTGGTACAGTAGTGAATAATTGCCATCAGGACTGACTGTGAGGATAGAAAATATAAAGGTAGATGTTTTTTGACAAAAGGAGGAGAGAGGTTGATTTTGCAGCCCAGGAGCAGAGGTCCCTGGGACCATCAAGTGAGAAGAACGGAGAGCGGGACTCTACCCAGAGAGGCAGTGATGCCAGGGATGGAGACAGAGATGATGACATGGACAGATGGAGTGTCAGGGGACACTGGACTCAGGGAGGGAGAAGAGCTCTGTGTTGGTGGCCAGGGGGGCAGGTCTGTGTGGTGTACCCTTTGGTTATTTGATGATGCATGGAGGGGATTGTAATCATTGCAATTAGATGAAATATGATAGGATGAGTGTAAAGCTGATGTTCTCCCATGTAAACCTCACAACAAAAACTTAAAAAAAAAAAAAAAAGTCGTACAAAGGAAAAAAAAGATGGTCATAAATGTGTTTTATTGTAACTCGAATATATTGTAAATCAGTGATTACCTGTATCTTGGGAGGAGGCACTGCTAAAATGATCCCATAATAAAATATATAATTGCAATCATAATAAGTACTACAAAGTCTATAAAGGACAAGTATTCAAGGCAATAAAGGCCTATATATAGTTAAGGAATTGGACCTTGAGGGCCCTCTGAGAAATTGATGTTTGAACTGACATCTGAAGAAACAGAGTTGTTCACTGAATATGAGAGGGAAAAATGTCCAGAAAAGGAGCAACTTGGACAAAGCCCTGGGTCAAAAGAAGCCCATAGAATCCAGTGTTTCTAGGAGACAGAGCTTGAATATTGTTGGGCAAGGTAAAAGAGTCTTTGTCCTAAAAGCAAATGGAAGTCATTTGCCAGTTCAATTAGAGAGTTCTGCATGGCTCTGAGTGAAAATTGAGTCCTGTGGACAGGACTGGCATTTTTCCTAAGGCTGTTTGTGACAAAGATGATGAGGGCAGTCTCCAGGCTGAGATGTCTTCGCTTCAGCAAATACTGAGTTCCCCAGGCAAAGTCTAAAGGTACCAGCAATAGCCAAGAGGAGACACAGTTCAAGAGCCAGCTGGAGATAGGACCTGGAAGAGATGAAGAACACAGAGACCTGGGTGCAAATTCTCTTGTTGTCAGGCTTCCAGCTATGCTTCCTATGAACCCAACAGTAGCTTCCCAGCATGTGTCCCAAATGTCACACCAATGGGCATGACTTAGTTTGCTGGTGCTGTACAACAGAAATACAAGTGAGATTTAAAGAACAGACATCTATTTTCTCACAATCCAGAAGCAAAAAGTTCAAAATCAGAGTGTGGCCCCAAAGGAAGTTCTTTCTTTTTCTGTTTTGGCATCTAGTAGCCAGAAATCCTTAGAGTTCCTGGGCTTGGAGATTCATTTGCCTCCATTGTCATCAAATAACATGTTTATTCCTCCTGTTTGTGCTTGCTCTTCTCTGTGTCTACACCGCTCCTGATAACTCGGCAGTGATTAGGCTCACGACTCACTCTATAAGGCAGCAAAACTCAAAACCAAAGCCACTGCCCTTAAATTGATTCTAATTCATAGTGATTCTATAGAGCAAACTAGACCTGTCCCCATAAGATTTCCAAGGCTATATAATTCTTTATGGAAACAGACTGCCACAACTCCCTTCCAGGGAGCAGTCACTTTAAAGTGTTTGCTTTTTAAAGCAAATACTTTAACTATTGTGCCACCAGGTCTCCTTGACATAACAAAGGAAACCTTATTTCCAAATGAGATTGTACCCATAGATATAGGGGCAGATTCTAACACATATTTTGGGGGAAAACATAATGCAATCCATAACAAGATGTAAGAGTTTGCATCCCAGACTAGACACATTGAGGTTGTTAGTGTCTCTTTTACTGGAAACTAAGCTGCCCTAACACTCCAAAAATGTCCCCTGGTGGGTTAGACACAGAGGGGTGGTGGGCAGCAGGAGAAGACAAGAATCTGTCACTCCTACAGTGGAATATCAAGGTAGAGGTTTTGAGGAGTGGTCCACATGGTGGGGAGGAGAATTTTATCACTGGTATGGTTAAAACTATCAGTGCATGGTGATATTTATAAGTCAACTGAGTTCTACTCTATTTTATTGCTTTTAAATTTTCTACAGACAATACAAGGAGCCTCGGTTGCACAATGTTTAAACACTTGGCTGCTAACTGAAAGGTTGGCAATTTGAACCCATCCAGCCTTCTGCAGGGTAAAAAGTCCTAGTGATATGCGTCCATAAAGATTTCAGTTAAGAAACCCTACCACCGCTTCGATTCTGTCACCTGGAGACACTATGAGTTGGATTTGGTGATGTAGCGCTGTGGGTTAATGCATCAGACGGCACTTGACAACAACAATACATGTGGTGCTAGAGTCCTAGTCTGGCACTGTGGGCTAATGCGTCAGACTGGAAAGTCATTTGAACTGCAAGATCGGTGGTTCAAGCTCACCAGCTGCTCCTTGGAAACCCTATACAGGGTCGCTATGGGTTGAAATCGACTCGATGGCACTTAACAACAACAACAACAACAACAATGTGGTGCTGGTTGTGGAGGTGGTGGTGGTGTGCCGTGGAGTCAGTTATAACATATAGCGACCCTGTACAGGGTTTCTGAGGCTGTAAATCTTTATGAGAGCAGAATGCCTCATCTTCTCCCGCAGAACAGCTGGTAATTTTGAACTGCTGACCTTGAGGTTAGAAGCCTGATTTGTAAAGCTGAAGACAATGAAAACAAGTCCACGAGAGCCAAAATATGACCTTGAATATATCCCACCTGAATTTAGAAATCATCTAAAGAACAGATTTGATACATTAAACACTAAAGACTGAAGACCAGAAGAGTTGTGGGATGACATCAAGAACATCATACAGAAAGAAAGCTAACAGTCATTAAGAAGACAAAAAGAAGGAAAAGATCAAAATGGATGTCAGAAGAGACACTGAAACTTGGTC
>NW_006408565.1:19345984-19360591 GCF_000296735.1 Chrysochloris asiatica | reverse complement strand
GACAGGGTTGCATTCTTTCACCATGCTTATTCAACCTGTAAACTGAGCAAATAATCCAAGAAGCTGGGTTCTAGGAAGGAAAACATGGCATCAGGATTGGAGTAAGACTCATTAACAACCTGCGGTATGCAGATGATATAAGCTTGCTTGCTGAAAGTGAAGAAGACTTAAAACATTTACTGATGAAGATCAAAGAGCACAGTCTTCGGTATGGATTGCATATCAATGTAAAGAAAACAAAATTCCTCACCACTTGGACGAATAAGCAATATTCTTATCAATGGAGAAAAGATTGAAGTTGTTAAGGACTTCATTCTTCTTGAATCAACTATCAACACTCATGGAAGCAGCAGTCAAGAAATCAAACGACGATGACGTATTGCATTAGGCAAATCTGCTGCACAAGATGTCAGCTTGAAGACTAAGGTGTGCCTGACCCAAACCATGGTATTTTCAATAACCTCATCATATGCATGCAAAAGCTGGACAGTGAATAAGGAAGACTGTAGAAGAATTGATGCTTTTAAGTTATGGTGTTGCAGGAGAATAGTGAAAGTGCCATGGGCTGCCCATAGAACCAATAGATCTGTGTTGGAAGAAGTGCAGCCAGAATGCTCCTTGGAGGCCAAGATGGCCAAACTTTATCTCTCACACTTCGGACATATTGTTAGGAGGGACCAGTCGCTGGAGAAGGATATCATGTTTGGTAAGGTGGAGGGTCAGAGAAAAAGAGGAAACCCCCAGCAAAATGGATTGATGAAGCGGCAGTATCAATGGGCTCAAGCATGGTAACAATTGTGAGGTTGGCCCAGGACCGGGCAGTGTTTCGTTCTGCTTGGCATAAGGTCTCTATGAGTCAGTACCTATTCGATGGCACCTAACAACAGGAATGTGGTGCTGTATATCTGTGGAAAGACATGGTGGAAAAGCTCCATATCATCAGGCAAAACAAGGCCGGGGGCAGATTGTGGAATAGATGATCATCAATTGCTTATTTGAAAATTCAGACTGAAGTTGAAGAAAATGAAAACAAGCCCAGGAGAGCCAAAATATGACCTTGAGCTTCTCCCACCTAAATTTAGAGATCATCTGAAGAAAATATTTGGTATATTAGATGTTAAAGACCAAAGATCAGAAGAGTTGTGGGATGACATCAAGAACATCACCCAGGAAGAAAGCAAAAAATCATTAAGAAAACAAGAAAGACGTAAAAGACCAAAATGGGTGTCAGAAGACACTCTGAAACTTCAGCCTTTCAGGTCGCAACCTAGCACATTACCATTTGCACCTCCCAGGGATTCCCAAAAGACAGTAAGAAGGTGACATTTACAAGGTGATATATATTCATCAGCTATTGCCAGACTATGCTACATAACAAACCACTCCAAATTCAGTGGCTTAAATCAACAAGTGTTTATTCTTACAGGTTTATAATGGAGTCCTGGTGTGGCAGTGTAGGATAAAGCACTGGACTACAAGGTCATCTTGAACCACAAGGCCGACAGTTCAAACCCACCAGCTGCTCCTTGGAAACGCTATATGGGGTCAGTATGAGTCAGAACCGACTCAATGGCACTTAACCACAACATACTAGGCAGCTAAGAGTTGGTCAATTTACCTGGGCTTTGCTGGGTAGATCTGCTGGGCTTAATTGGACTTGGTTATGCATCTGGAGGTCAGTTGATCTTAGCCGGGCTCTATAAGACACATTGACTCTATTCTGTGTGTGTCTCATCCTCTTCATGGGACCAGTGAACCAATTTTGGCAAATTCTTATGACAAAGGGAGCACAGGCACAACTGAACAAGTCCAATCAGGCAAGCACTTTGTAAGACTTTGAATGCATCATATGCACTAGCATTCCATTAGTTGGTTAAGTCATGTGGCTGAAACCAAAGTCAAGAGATTGGAACTACCCTTTACCTTTTTAGTCATGCAACAAAAGCCATGGGTATAGGGAAAGGTGAAGAACTGGAAAAAGGGAGGGTGTTAAGGGAGGTCATGAGTTTTTTTGTTTGTTTATTTGAGTGTTTGTTTGAGAATAAGGTAACCTATCAGCCCAAATGCCTCTAAGATTTGGACCTGCGCTCCTTTGTAGCTCATACTCATCCTTAGCTGGTCCAACCCCTGGGGATTCAGCTTGGGGCAGGCAGAGCCGCAGCAGCTGTGGAATCTATCCTACTTGGAATTTTCGGAGAAGTCAGACTTCACTACAGGAGCTGCTTTCCCTTTTCGCACTCAGACTGTGTTGTTTACACCTCCTGGAGGTGTGTTTTCCTCCATGTGGGCAGAAACAGTGGAACAACTGCTTCCATTCCTGCAAACAGAGGAGTAGGTGGGAAAGGGGTGTGTGTATGGGGAAGGGAGGAATCTACAGTTTCTATCCTTTCTGAGATCCCCTTTCCCCTCTGCACACACTTCCTTTCTGGATGCCTCTACAGACCATTTATCTTGATGTCTCCAAGTACAGAGTAAATGAGAAGATTTTAATCTCTCCAGAGAGTAGCCCTGGAAAGAAGGAAATAGAAATGGTTGTACCCCAGCTGGTCTAACTGGGTGACTTGGATCTCAGTTTTCACACCCATTAAGAGTAGAATTGGTCTGGGTGAAGTTGAATGCTTATTTTAACAAGCACTCATATGGTACTTACTAAGTACCATGCTATCCTAAGTGCTTTGCAAATATTAGCTCATTTAACCATTGTAATAATACTTTGAGGCATCCTCATTTTACCCAGGGAAGACTGAGACACAGATAGGTTAAGTAATTTCCCCAAAGGCACACAGAAAGTGAATGAGAGACTCGGGATTTGAACCCAGGAAGTCTAACACCAGAACCACCGAATTACACTGCTACTTGCTTTCCTGGCCTCTCTGGATTTCTAGGAGCCCAGCGTTTTGGCCTTTTGGAGTCAAGTCAGCCCCACTCCCTTCTTTATTTCCTTTTGGATGGGTAATGATTCTTGCAGCCTTCAAGCAGAGGCAACTCTGAGTAATAGCTCCGGGCTGTCAGCCTTCTCTGCCCACCCTTTCATGTCTAGGATCCTTCTGTCTTCTCTACTTCTCACTTCCTCTTCATGGCCTAGTGTCACTCAGTCAGGCTAACTGATTCCCAGCCAGAGTTTAGATGCTGAAGTACAAACCTTGAACTTGGGATGTTGTTGTTTTTTTTTGTTGTGTGCCGTGGAGTCGGTTCCAACTCATAGCGACCCTGTATAGAGTTTCCGAGGCTGTAAATCTTTATGGGAGCAGAAAGCCTCATCTTTCTCCCGTGGAACAGCTGGTAGTTTCGAACTGCTGACCTTAAGGTTCGCAGCCCTATTCGTAACCACTACGCCACCAGAGCTCCTTGGGATAGTTGAATAGAAAGAATGGTCAGTGGATACAGGACCTGAGTGTGGAGTCTATGGAGGTCAGAGAGCATGAGCTTCATGAAGGCTGAGCATTAGGGGAACCTAGGGTAAGAGGGACTTAGAATTCTAAATAGCTATGTCTTTAGGCTCCAGTCTACTACCTATAGGGAGCCAGGTTGATCGGTGGTTTGGCATAGCAATCCTGTATAGGGTTTCTTTCTTTTTTTTTTTAATGCTTTATTGTGAATTATGTGACAGTTTACATGGGAAGACATCAGCTTCATATTGATCCCGTCAAATATCATTTCCTTGCCATGGTTACAATCCCTTTCATGCATCATCAATCAACCCTGCAAGCCTGCCCCCCCGTCATCCACACACCACCCCCCTCTCTCTCTCACCAGGTCCAAAGTCTCCAGCCACTCCATCTCCCCATGTCATCTTCGCTGCCTCCATCCCTGGCATCACTGCTTCTCTGGGTAGGGTGCCATTCTCTACTCTTCTCCTTTGTTGGTCCCAGGGACCTCCGTTCCTAGACTGCAAGGTCAATCACTCCCCTCCCTTTGCCCCAAAATGTCCACCTTTACATTTCCAGCCCTAGGGTTTCTCTTTACTGGAGCAGAAAGCCTCATCTTTCTCCCACAGAACAGCTGGTAGTTTCGAACTGCTAACCTTGAGGTTAGCAGCCAAACTCATAACCACTAAGCTACCAGAACAGACTCTAGGTTAATGGTTCACAGACAGAGCAGTGAACATTATTGCCAGGGACTTTGGAGTCAGAGGGGATTGAGTTTGCATTCCAGCTCTGACACTTCTTGGCTAGGACTGAAAACCAATCACTTTATCCCTCAACCTCATCCCCCATCCTCACTTCCATCACTAGAGCAGAACTAGCAATACCTACTCCACCAGGTGACTGTTGTTGCTGTTAAGTGCTGTTGAGCTGGTTCTGACTCATGGCGACCCTGTATAGGGTTTCTGAGGAGTGGCAGGTAAGTTTGAACCACTGATGACCTTACAGTCGAGTTCTTATCCTATAGCACCACACCAGAACTCCAAGAGTTAAATAACATAATGGATGTGAAGTCCTTTTAAAACTGTCCAGTGGAACAGGAGCTGATTAGGGACCCTTATGTCTCTCCTCACTCTGTCAAATTCCTGGAAATCTGCTCATCACCCCTTTCTCCAAGCACTGGTCCTGGACCCTGGCTCAATGTAAGTGACTATAAATCTTGAACTGAATTGAGTTACTCTTCATTACAACAAGAGCATTCCCCAAACCATAATTTTCTACTCAACCTAAGACGGTGATCTGACTTCTATCTTAAGGAAGTTTCTACAGCCTAGCACTGATCTATCAGTTTGTCACACTGTGGTGACTTGCATGTTGCTATGACGCTGGAAGCTGTGCCACTGGTATTTTGAATGCTGGTAGGGTCACCCATAATGGACAGATTTCAGCTGAGCTTCCAGACTAAGACAGACTCAGAATAAGAAGAGGGAGACTACTTCAAATCTTTAGCCACTGAAAACCTTATGAATAGCAGTGAAATGCTATCCAGTAGCACCGGGATACTGAATATGAAACATGATTGTAATGGTTAGGGTGCTGTCTGTGTCAATTTGACTAGGTTTGGATGTCCAGAGGTTTAGCAGTTGGGATGTGATTATTCCACTGGTGATGAAACCTATTACAGACATATTCAACTCTGATAAGTGGCTATGAACAGCCGATCAACTAAACAGATTGTTCCTCTGGGGTGTGGCCTGCTCCCAGTATATTCTACTATGTACCTGGAACTCTGCACTTGTAAGTCATTTCCTGTTAATAAACACACACACACACACACATATATGGTTTTGCTTCTCTAGAAAATCCAGCCTAAGATAATGTTGAAGAGCACCAGAATATTGTCAGCTATAGTACAGGATGATGAACCCTCAAGTTGGAAGGCAGTCAAAATATGACAGGAAAAGATCTGCCTCCTCAAAGTTGAGTTGACCATGATGGTGTGAGTGGAGTAAAGCCTTCAGGACCTTCATTTGCTGATGGAACACAACTCAAAATGTGAAGTAATCGCTGCAAGCATACATTAATAATCAGAACATGGAATGTACTAAGTATGAATCTAGGAAAACTGGAAGTTGTCAAAAATGAAATGGAATGAAGCTGAAATGGACTGGCTTTGGCCATTTTTAATCCAATTATCACATGGTTTACTATGCCTGGAATGACAAATTGAAGACAAATGGCAAGCCACTCATCAAGATCTAGAAGTACAATGCTGTCTGTGATAGGATAATATCCATATGCCTACAAGAAAGACCAGTATTCGAATAAGGAAGACCATAGAAGAATTGATGCATATAGTTATGGTGTTGGAGGAGAATATTGAGTGTCATGGGTTGCCAAAAGAACAAACAGATCTGTGTTGGAAGAAGTACAGCCAGAGTGCTCCTTGGAGGCCAGGATGGCCAGACTTTGTCTCTCATACTTGGGACATATTGTAAGGAGGGACCTGTCGCTGGAGAGGGATTCCATGTTTGGTAAGATGGAGGGTCCTGGTGTGGCACTGTGGGTTAATGTGCCAGACTGCAAAGCTGTTTGAACTTCAAAGTCAACAGTTCAAGCTCTCCAGCTGCTCCTCAGAAACCCTATACAAGGTCACTATGGGTCGGAACAGACTCGATGACACTTCACAACAACAACAAGGTGGAGAGTCAGAGAAAAAGAGGAAAAGCCCCAGCAAGATGGACTGGGCAAGTGGTAGCATAAATGGGCTCAAGCGTGGCAACAATTGTGAGGTTGGCCCAGGATGGGGCAGTGTTTTGTTTTGTTGTGCATAGGGTCGCTATGAGTCAGTACCAACTCAATGGCACCTAACAATAACAACAACAACAAGGAAGACCAGTTAATACTACTATTATTCAAGTTTACTCATCAACCACAAAAGCAACTGATAATGAAATTAAAGAATTCTATCAGCTTCTTCAAGGAGCTCTGGTAGCATAATGGTTATGAGTTGGGCTGCTAACCTCAAGGTCAGCAGTTCGAAACTACCAGCCATTCCACAGAAGAAAGATGAGGCTTTCTGCTCCTATAAAGATTTACAGCCTCAGAAACCCTGTACAGGGTCACTATGTGTCCACGGTCACCACCACCACCATCAGCTTCTTCTGTCGAAATTGATCAAACATGCAATCAAGTTGTGTTGATAATTACTGGTGATTGGAATGCAAAGGTTGCCTCCTAGACATGTAGCCTTGGGCATGTCATTCCACCTCTCTGAGCCTCAGTTTTTCCATAAATTGGGACAAAGACCCTCTTCTTATTTAATATTTATAATATTGTTATAAAGATTAAATGAGATGTGTATATGCACGTAATAGCTTCATCCTACTCTTCCCAGTCATCTATCTTCTCAACTTAAGTATAGGCTCCATCCTATTTGCCAGTCTCTTGACTTTCAGATCTATTAGTCCCTGAGCCTCTGGGTTGACCAAACTTGTCTGATGCTTCAGGTTCCAGGCCTAAAAGCCTAGAAATGTCCCTTGTGACTTTGGCATGACTAGGACCAGCAGGTGATGACTTAGAACACTAGGGTTGAGCAGGCACGCTCAAAGGTTTTGGCAAATATCTTGTTGATGACCACAGTGACCAAAGCCATCTGTTTGGCTGTATTGTGGTCTCTTGGGGGGAAGACGAACTGACAGTTTGTGCCACTTGCTCAAAAACAAATTTGGGAGTGGGGGGGAGTGGAGATGTAAAGGGGGGCAGCTCAGCTCTAGTCCCCAGGCAGGTCCTGCATAATGCTAAACCTCTTAGAGGCAGCCCCAGGTGCACCTGGCCAGCCATAGCATGCCCCAGGGAGTGCCTGACCACAGTTCTGTTCGCACTGGCCCAGCCCTTTTCATCAGCACCACCAGGAATTAATAGAGGCTGCTAAGTGGCCTCTTGCCTTCTCCTGTGCTCCATAGAAAGGGGGAGGGGATGGAGGGTGGGAGCCAGCATCAGCGGTGTGCGCATGGGGTGATTGTCATGGTTACACTCTGACAAAACAAATGGCTTTGCTTCCTGTAGGCCACCTAAACAGACATTGCAATGTGGGCATTGATCAAGCCGGCTGCCAGGGCAGCAGGCACTGGGCTTGGATGCTGGATCCCAGCCCTGTGCACTCCTTTCCAGCAGCTCTGGGTTCTGGGAGGCAACCACTGTGGACAGAGGGAGTGTTTACACAGACACATGTTGCTTCCGGGGCCAGGTAAGGACTGGCCTAGCTTGTGTGGGCATGGAGGGACTGGACCATTGAGTTGTCCCAAGTATAGGTTTGTGTATGAGGTGCATATGAGGAGTTTGTGTACCTCTAGATGAAAGTGTATGAGTATTATGTGAATGTGTGTAAGTGTGTGCATGTAAGTATGTGGTATATGTATGTGAGAAAGTATGTGTATAAAAGCGTGTGTAAGAGAGAAACAGAATGTGTGTGTGACAGGGTATGTATATTGTGTATTCTCACAAGTGGGGAGGGGGAATCAGCTGGAAGCTCAGGATGTTCCTGAAGTGAGATAACACGGCCACATGTTGCTGCTCTGGCCATAGTCTGTCTGTCTGTCTGTCTGTCTCTCTCCCTCTGCCCATGCATGTATTTCTGTGTGTGATGCTCTCTGCATCTCCTCTCTCTCTCCTCGGGCTCTGCCCCTCTCCTCCCTCTCACAACGCCCTCCCTCCTCTCCCTACCACCTGTTTGCTCTGTCTCAGAGTCTCTGCAGCATCCCTCCTCTGTCCTTCAAGGACCTGGGGCGGTCAGGAGCTCTGCTGGCTGACCCCCTCCCCCTCACCACCCGACTGGTGCCAGCTGCCCTCCCGGTGACAGGCATGTGACTGTCCCCAAAGCATCTGGCTGAGTGAGTGTGAGCCCTTTTCCAGACCCTGCATCCCTGGGTGTCTGCAAGGTAAGTGGGGCTCCAGGAGGAGAAGGGGTCTGCGGGCTGGAGGCAGGTCGGCAGGCAGGTGGGGGGACTGAGCGGAGCCTGGAAGCACAGCGTGGTGTCTGCTCACACGTCAAGCCCTTGCTGGAAGTCCCGTCATAGCGTCTCCTGCAGCAGCCCCAATAGTTCCTCTCCAAAGCACCCTCCACATCTCGCTGGCATTAAAGACGGAGACTTGGTTGGGCAGGGCTGGAACCTTCCCCCTACTCTCCTCCCTTCCAAGAGCAACAGGCACCTTCCTGCCTCTGTTCCTACTGTCCTTTCATTCATTCATTCTTGAAAAAAAAATTAAGAAGAGGCATAGTGCTTTTCTTCTCTCCCTCTGCTGAGATACCAGCTGTTCCCTGGGGTCACCTTTATGTACCTGGCCAGGTCTCTGAGCCTGGGTTGGACACACAATCATAGGACACCAGGGGAGCCCCCTCGAGGGCACAGACATGCTTCTTGTCTGGGTTTGGAAGTCTGTGGAGGCTGAGCACGTGTGTACGTATGTGTGTATGTGGTATATGAAGATGTGTGGCTTAAGAAGTGTATGGGTATATGTGTGCCAGGGCATGTCCCTGGAAGGGGCAGTGACGTGTGCGTAATGAGCTACATGGGTTGGGGAGGGGGCATGGTGTGTGTGTGTAAATGTGATTACAGATAATGAATATGTGGTATGCAGGGATTTAAATGTGTGCATATGTGTATGTGTGTAAATGTGATTACAGATCATGAATATGTGGTATGCAGGGATTTAAATGTGTGCATATGTGTATGTGTGTAAATGTGATTACAGATCATGAATATGTGGCATGCAGGGATTTAAATGTGTGCATGCATGTGTGTGCACGCACATGCACAGAGAACTGTGGCCGCAGCCTGACCAGAGGAAGCTGGGCTGATTCTTCAGGCTTGCAGCACCCTTGTCACCCAGCCTTGGTCAGCACCTTTCCCCAGGGCCAGTGCTGTAGCCACTTCCAATCCCAGTCTCACCTAGCTGGTGGTCCAGGGGCCAAGGTGAGTGACCCTTGTGCTACAGATACCACCACTTTTCTGACTCCAGACAGCCCAGGGCTACTCGTCCAGGGGGTGGCTCAGGCTCTGAGTGCCCTCACAGACTCAGTTTCAGGATTGAAAAACTTGGGGGTCTGTTGCCTTCCAGCATGAAGATCAGTCCCAAATCTGGTCAGAGGCTTTCAGAAAGTCATGGGGTGCTGCCTTGCAGAATGGGTTACTAGCAAAGTTATCTGGCTTGTGGGGCAAGGGGGAGTCAGGGACAAGAACGGGACTGCACACAGATGTGCCATTCAGAGGGGCTGAGACCCCACTCAGTACCCCTCCTTCTTCTAAACTGGCTGCCTGCTGATTCCAGGAAGGAGGCCAAATCTTGAATCTCTGCTGTCCCACCCCTGCTGCCCTGCTCTGAGGGAACAGGAGACTTAACTGACTGGCTTCTATTTCCACACACATAATGCTGATTACAGTGCTGCAGGAGGTCAGCTTCCATAAAGGGACACTCCATGGGGAGCAGGGACCCAGGGCCCTGGGCTGGGCTCCTGCTCTGGTTCAGGGTCTTCTCCCTGCTGCTCCTCTGCCTGACTCCATGACTCCCTATGATGGCATGGTCTTATGGGCATCCCCACTTCCAAACTACACTGGGAAGTCATAAATAAAAAGTCCACAGACATCTCTGGGACACGGGATGACCTGTGAGGCCAGTGGGCAAAGTATAGCTCTAGGTCACTAAAACTAAAATGCAAACATCCTCACTGCCATTGAGTTGATTCCAACTCATAGCAGCCCTGTAGAGGGTTTCCAAGACTGTAAATCTTTCTGAAGGTAGATAACCTCAACTCTCTCCCATGGAGAAGCTGGTGGGTTTGAACTGCAGACCTTGTGGTTAACAGTCCAGTGTGTATTCTGCAGGGGTACACAAATCCTTTCATCTACTAGCTAGCTCCCTGTAAGTTAACGAGACCACATGATGCTCCCTCATGAAAATTCAGATGGGACCTTTCCCCTTCAGTGCTCCCAGGATCTCTTGTTAGGCAACATGGCTGACTTCTCTGGATTTCTTAGAGGAGAGGAGATGTCAGTGGGAGCTAAGAATTCTTCAAGAAGGAGGGATTCTTGAGGAGCAATGGATAGGTATGAATATGTAGATGGACAGAAAGGAAGACAGGAGCAGAGAAGGTATTTCACTCATGGTCAGGGTAATTATAAGTCAGGTTGAGAGATGTAATAGTTTGGTTACTTGATGTTAAGTAAGTCAGTTTGAACAAACAGAAAAATTAAGGTGAAAATAGGGAAAGCAATGCCTTTCTTTCAGTTACTCACCAGTAATTCCTAGCTTTCCCTCTCTGTGCTGGGTACTAGGTCTTCATGGAGTTGACAGTTTCAAGTGGGAACATCAACATTGACCAGTTACCCAAGATCTTGCAAAATGGCACCCAAGAGCTGTTTGCTCCCAGTGGAACCAGAGCAAGAATAAAACACTCTGAGGAGAAAGCCAAGAGTTAGCAGAGATGGCCTGAGATTTAACCATGAAGAATACTCCCCTCCAATGCCCAGTGGAGGAAGATGAACAAGGCTGATACTGGAATGCGTCAAGAGAGGAACCCTAGACAAAATTTAAGGAGATGTTCACTATTGGAGTCATGCATGCCAAGGCATTGTATGTGTCTCACCCTAATCCTGGCCCTGAGCATGAGCCTGCCAAAGAGACAGAAAAAGGGCAACCTGAGAGGGGGGAAGTTTGCTTCCCTGATTTGTCTTGGCACCTTAAGCTAGTTGCTATCCATCAGTTCCAACTCATGGCAACCCATGTGTATAAGTGTAGATCTGTGCTCCATAAGGTTTTCCTTTTAAAAACTTTTTCATTTGTTTTTGTTTTTGCTGAGAATATACACAGCAAAACAAACACAGTGCAACAGTTTCTAGATGTATGATTCAGAGACATTGATTACATTATTCAAGTTGTACAACCAATTTCATCTCCTTTTCTGAGATGTTTCTCCCCCATTAACTTAAACTCACTGCCCTCCTCCCGTCCCCCATCGCAAGGTTCCTATGTAATCTTTTGAGTTGCTGTTGTCAATTTGATTCCATATATGTAGGTCTTAAAGTTACATATTGCTCAAAGCAGACATTTTTTACTAATTTAACAAAACTATTATTTGGTTTTAAGAAGACTTCTGGGAATCTTTTTGATTTAAGCCTTAAAGATTATCTCAGGGAAATTGTTTCAAGGGTTCATCTAGGCCTCCATGGCTCCAGAAAAATCTAGATTCTATGAAAATTCCAGATTCTATTTTGCATATTTCCCCCTTTTGATTAGGGTTCTTCTAGAGATTGTTTTTGTCAAAATTTTCAGTAATGGTAGTAGGGCACCATCCAGTTCTGGTCTCGTGACAAAGGAGGCAGTTGTAGTCACTTTGGAGACAATTGTACACACATTCCACTTCCTCCTCCTCCTATTTCAGACTCTCCTTCTTCCTCTTTTGCTCCAGGCAAATAACAGTCAATTGCTGTGCCTTGGATGGCCACTTGCAAGCATGTTAGGCTTAGGGACCATGTAAAGAACTAGGAGGTAGCATATAAGACTCAGGTACCATGTAAAGTTAACTAGGATGTTCCATGAAACCATGACCTTAAAACCGCCAAACCCGGGAAACAAATCCCATAAGGTATTTGCTTATTGGTTGTCCATAACAGCCTCTGCAGCCACTCTTTTTTTTTTATTTTTTTTATTGTGAGTTGAGTGATCGTTTGCATAGGAGAACATCAGCTTTACATTCATCCTTTTGTATTTCGTTTCATTGCAATGACTACAATTCCCTCCATGCATTATCATTCAACAGCATTTGTTTCCATTCCCTGTTTTTTGTTGTTGTTATTTTTTTGTGTGGGGGGGAGGGATGCACACCGAAGCACTCAGGAATATATAATCATTCAAACAACCAAAGGGCACACCCCTCAAGTCCGCCCCCCCAGCTGTTAGCACACAGCCCCTCTCCCTCCTTGAGTCTAGAGTAGCAGCTCCATCTCTCCACGTCATCGTCTCTGCCTCCATTGCAGCTATTCTTTTATTTATTTATTTTTGTCATTGTTGTAAATACACCTATTACACATATTTTGCGAATTCAACTTTTAGAAGGAGTACAAGCTATTGACAGCAATTCCATTAATTGGCTGTGCAAATCCTACCTTAAATCAATGAGATTTTCCTCATCATAAACTGAAAGTCAGTACTCTTTAAGCAATATCTTCCCAACCCCACTTCCCTCTTCTCTCCCTTCCAGATCCATAAAGTTTTCAGTGGCTGATTTTATCACAAGTAGACTGCTAGACCTTTCTTCCACTCAATGACCCCAGCTCTTGGTAGATTGGAACCTCCAACCTTTCAGTTAGCAGTCAAGAGCATTAACCATTTTCACCCCTCAGGAATTCCTTATCTGTGATATTTTGTTTAATCCCCATTTCAAAGATGATGAAACTGAGTCTCAAAGAGCTCAAAGAACTAGGTTTAAGATCATTTAGCAACTACCAGACACTAAGTGGGAGTCCTGGTGTGCTGCCATAGGATGACCATTGGACTACTAACCACAGGTCAGCAGTTAAAAACCACCAGCTGCTCCTTAGAAACCCTATTCAGGTACGCTACGAGTAGGAACCAACTGGACAACTCTTAACAACCACAACAGCAGAGATTAACTTGGAGAAGTTGGCAGGTCATCCCTTGGCAGAGAGCCATGAGAGATGCCAACATGAGAAAGGAGGCTAGGACCAAGCCATGGTGGTGGTGGTTGTGTGCCACCGAGCCAGTTCTGACTCGTAACGACCCTGTATAGTGTTTCTGAGACTATAAATCTTTACAGGAGCAGAAAGCCTCATCTTTCTCCCAAGGAATGACTGGTAGATTCAAACCATTGACCTTGTGGTTAGTAGCCCAGCTCGTAATCCATTACACTACCAGGACCCCTCAGGACCATGAAGGAGGCAGTTGTGGGAGGTGATTATTATAGCAGACTGCACCTGAAGGAGCTCAGGGACAGGAGTAATCAAAACCAGATCCGGGGATTAGGAACCTAGAAAGACTAGCAAATTTAGACAAAAATAGAGAGGAGATAATAGGGTTGAGGAAACAGTGTAAGTCAGGGCATGGAATTGAGGACTCACAGGAAAGTACTGTGGGGTTAGGCTGCAAAGGGGGTGAGAAAGGTCATCACAGGAGTTGAACTCGACATGAGGAATTGGCCTTCAGAAAGACTCTTGTCCTGGAGCAGGGACCCACCAGGATCAGATTGGGACCATGAAAAAATGAATTACCTAACCTGAAATTTCACCCCTTAGATCCTCACTGAAATCTTAAGGGATCCCAGTCCCAATCTGAAAACTGCCATCTACTATGAATGTTTCTGAGGGAAGGTCTCAGGCCGTCTCAGTACAAAGTTCTACCCCCTGTTCCTGTTAACATGTAGGAACCAGGAAACTTTGCTAAGATGTTCCTTCCATGGGCCTGGGTTGTCACTCGAAAGACAGTGACAGGACAAAGGACCAGGGCAAATAGCTGAATGTCCCAGCATATCCTAGGAGGGGCCGTGATTGATCATGGAGGGCAGGGGATGGATCCACCTGGTTCATCTCTGTGTTCCCCATTCCTTATTCTGACACCATCCAGGAGGTCCAGAACATCTCTTTAGCTACAGGCTAGAAGGTTATTGGTGTGAAACCACCCAGAAGCACCTCAGAAGAAAGGTCTGGCAATCTGCTTCTGAAAGGTGATAGCCACAAAATGCCATGGAGCACAGTTCTACTCTGAAACACACAGGGTCACCATGAATCAGAATCAACTCAATGACAACTGTTTGTTGTTATTCCTTGCTGTTGTTGTTTTGCACCATTATTCAAGATCCCATGGTGGTGGTGACGGTTATGTGCCATGGAGTTGGTTCAGACTCATAGTAACCTTGTAGAGGGTTTCCAAGGTTGTAGATCTTTATAGGAGCAGAAAGCCTCCTCTTTCTCCTGCAGAACCACTGGTAGTTTTAAACTGCTGACTGTGAGATTAGCAGCCCGACTCTTAACACTACGCTAGTAGAGCTCCTTCAATATCCTATGTTGTTGTTAGGTGCCATCGAGTCGGCACTGACTCATAGCGACCTTATGGACAGCAGATCCTGAGCCAACCTCACTACCGCTGCCACACTTGAGTCCATCGATGCTGCCACCTGCCCAATCCATCTCGTTAGGGGTCTTCCTCTTTTTCTCTGACCCTCCACCTT
>NW_006408565.1:19335735-19344162 GCF_000296735.1 Chrysochloris asiatica | reverse complement strand
TAGACTTGTTTTCATTTTCTTCAGCTTCAGTTTGAATTTGATTGTGAGCAATTGATGGTCTGTTCCACAGTCTGCCCCTGGCCTTGTTTCCCCTGATGATATGGAGCTTTTCCATCTTCTCTTTCCATAGATATAGTCAATTTGATTTTTATGTATTTCATCTGGTGAGGTCTATGTGTATAGTCATCTGTTATGCTGTCTAAAGAAGGTATTTGAAATGAACAAATCATTGTTTTTGCTGAATTCTATCATGCATTCTCTGGCAACATTTGTATCATCAAGGCCATATTTTCCAACTACTGGTCCTTCCTCTTTGCTCCCAACCTTTGCATTCCAATCCCCAGTAATGAGTAATGCATCTTGATTGCATGTTTGATCAATTTCAGATTGAAGAAGTTGATAGAATTCTTCTATTTCATCCTCTAGAAGTGAGTAAAAAGCCACCACAATAGAATATTAATGAAGTGACCACTTGTATAGTAGTCTGCACAAAAATCCCTCCCTGCTTAGTGCCACCATCAATCCCTGCCCATCACTTAATGTCCTTGTCCATCAGATTCACCATGGTTATTGAGTGGGGTAAGCATCTCATCATGCAATGCTAAAGAATTGCACAGTGAAATGGAACCATTGTGAAAGTTGTGGCATTTACTGAAGTCAACGAAAGGGGACATTGGAGGATTCTCCTAATCCCACACAAAGCCACAGGCCAATGAGAACCTGGCAGAGCAATACTTGGGTTGTTCTATGTTCATTGAAAGTTTTAACACACAAGGTTTAAACCAGGGTGCTAGAGGAAGGGTTCTAATTTCTATTTGGTCAAATATAAGATGCTATTTCAGTAATTTTTGTTCATTTTCCAAAAATAAAATCCCAATCAAAGCTGTTTTTTTTTTTAACTCATTATTTATTTTGGTACTTGTTTTAAGTGGATTTACTTAAAGTGACTTTTTCTGGTCACACTGACCTCCTGTGGTCAATATTTAAGAAACCCTGGTGGTACAAATGGTTAACAACTGCTAACTGAAAACTTGGTCATTTGACACCCTCCTCCTTCCAGCAACTGAAGCAGGTAAAGGGTCTAGCGACCTGCTTCCATAAAGATGGGTGGTGGTGATGTTTTTGAGTCAGTTCCAACTCATATTAACCCTGTTAGGGTTTCTGAGGCTGTAAATTTTTATGGAACGGAAAGCCTCATCTTTCTCCTACAGAGGGACAGGTAGATTCAAACTGCTGACCTTGTGGTTAGCAGCCCAATTTGTAATCCACTGTATATATTGTGACACTGTGGGTTAATGTGTCAGACTGCAAAGCCGTTTGAACTGCAAGGTCAGGGGTTCAAGCTCACCAGCTGCTCCTCGGAAACTTTATACAGGGTCGCTATGGTTCAGAATCAACTGGAAGGCACTCAACAACAACAACATACTATAGAAAACCCAATGGGGGCATTTCTACTCTGCCACATGGGATCACTATGAGTTGAAATTGACACAATTACCTTATGTGGTGAACTCTAAACACAATGATATAGAGGAAGTGCTTAGCACACTGGCCTTTTATAAGAGCTCAGCAAAGGTTAGCTATCATTACCATTCATTCAACAAATATTTACTCAGTACTTACTAGATCCTGGCAGTGTTCTGTTGCTGGAGATAGAGCAAGAAATAAAAAGACAAAGAAAGAATGAAACGAATGAAAAAGGAAAGAGAGAGAGAGAGAGAAAGAAAAAAAGGAAAGAGAAAGGAGAGGGAGAGAGGAAATTAGCAAGATTAAATAGATATAACAGGTAATGTGATTTCTAAGAATAAAAACTAAAACCATAAAGGAAAAAGGTTAGAGCCAGCCATTGGGGACAGTTGATAGTTTAGACACGTTGACCAAGAATTTGAGTGACCAGGCCTGTCCAGGGAATAGGGGCCTCCCTTTGATTTGTCTTGCCAATGTTTCAAGCCTTGGGTGGTGCAAAGAGTTAAGTGGTTGGTGCCTAACTGAAAGATTGGCACTTCAGCCCACCCAGAGGTGCCCTGCAAGAAAAGTCTGGCAGTTTACTTTTGAAAGATCATAATAGCCTGAGAAAACCCTGTGTTTAAAACATAGTTCTAATCTTAAACATGTGCAATCTCCATGAGTTAGAATTGACTACATGGCAACTGGTATGGTTTGGGGTTTAATTTGATGTTGTTAAGTGCCAACTCAGCAACCCGATGCAAGATTTCCAAAGAGCAGCTGGTGGTTTTGAACAACTGACCTTGTGGTTAGCAGTCCAGTGCTTATCCTACAGCACCATGCCAGATTTGGCTTTAGTTGTTGTTATGTGCCGTGGAGTCAGTTCTGACTCATAGCGGCCCTGTACAGGGTTTCCGAGGCCATAAATCTTTGCTGGAGCAGAAAGCTTCATCTTTCTCCCGCAGAACAGCTGGTAGCTTCGAACTGCTGACCTTGCAGTTCACAGCCCGATTCGTAATCACTACGCTAATGTTTGGGGACTGTATGACTAAAGGAAGAATTCTGGAGAATCTTCCAGAACAGTGCATTTTTGCCTTGCGGGTTTCTCATTTCTGCATTGCCTGCCCCACCTCAGGTCATTCATTTATTTGTTCAACATTTTAAAAGCACCTGCTGGTTGCAGCTGTTCTGCTCAGCACTGGGGCTACAAAACAAAATTCTTTGTTCATTAAATTCTCATTTAATCTCAATTTCCCCTTCCCTAGCTCCTACTCTCTTTCCAAGGTTATGGCTTCTATCCCAAGCATTCAAGGCTCCATCAGCGGACTTACATTCAGTTACGTTGCAGTTACAAACCAGCATTCTCCCTCCACTGTATGCCCAAAGCAGGCTATGCCTAGTGTCTGAGAACACAGTCACTCCTGGGCCCAGGTTGACCAAGGCTTCTCACTATCACCGAAGTAGGGAACAAACAGGACGTGGTGACTCCCTCACTCACTGGCTTCTGAAACTTCCACCTGGAAATGACACGTTTTCCTTGTACACTTACACTGGCTGAAGCAAGTCTAACTCTAGGCGTCAGGAAGCTGCAGTCCTGCAGTGAGCTGCAAGAAGAGTCAGACAATCTAGCTAACAGTACAAACAGAGGGGTGCCACAGTTATGATCAGAATGCATATAGGAAGTGGGGGAAGCAGAGGGCCATCTTGACTTGGGGTCCTTCAAACATCTTAGCCCTGAGCCTACTGCTAGTGCTCAGCTCTGCTATATATTTAAAAAACAAAAACAAAAACTTGTTGCCGTCAAGTCAATTCTGACCCTTGAGTCACAGTCGAGTAGAACCGCTCCATAGCATAGTGGTGTTTGTTTGTTTGGTTTTGGCTGCAATCTTTATGGAAGCAGAACGCTGGGTGGGAAACCTTTAGGTTAGTTTTCGAGTGCAAATTGTTTGCACCATCCAGGGGCCTATCAGCTCTGAGAAGCACATCTGAATCCCTCCTGTCCAGTAGGGTCAGATTCTGCCAGGTCCAAGTCCCAGTTTAGCAAAGCAATGAGTTTATTTTAAAGAAGAAAGGTCTACCCAGGTGCTGTAGGATCAGTACTGGACTGAGAACCACAAGGCGGGCAATTCAAACCCACCAGCTACTCCTCAGAAACCCTATGCAGGGTCGCTATGAGTCAGACTCAACCTGACAGCACTTAACAATGACAGTGGTGGTGGTGTGCTGTGGAGTCAGTTCCAACTCATTGTTGCTGTTGTTAAGTGGTGAGTTAGTTTTGACCCATGGCAACCCTGTGTAGGGTTTCCGAAGAGCAGCTGGTGAGCCTGAACATGTGACCTCGTGCATCAAATCAACTTTGCAGTCCAGCACATTAACCCACACAGCACCACACCAGACTCCAGTTCCAACTCAGAGCAACCCTTTAAAGGGTTTTCGAGGCTGTACATTTTTACAGGAGCAGAAAGCCTGTCTTTCTCCGTGGAGCAACTGGTAGATTCAAACTGCTGACCTTGTGGTTAGCAACCCAACACATGATTCATGACACTACCAGGGCTCCTTAAAGCTCTACCCTAGGTTCCCCAATTATCTTGTGCCATGTTCCCTTGAGCTTATTTCCTGATCCTTAAAATGGGGATAATAATCTTTATTTAGCCCCTCCTCAGAGTTGTTCTTATTGTTGTTAGGTGCTATCGAGTCAGTATCGACCCGTAGCGTCTCTATGCACAACAGAATGAAACACTGCCCAATCCTGGGCCAACCTCACTACTGTTGCCACACTTGAGTCCATCGATGCTGCCACTTGGCAAATTCCTCTCGCTGGGGGTCTTCCTCTTTTTCTCTTACCCTCCACCTTAGCAAACATGATATCCTTCTCCAGCAACTGGTCCCTCCTGACAATATGTTTGAAGTGTGAGAGATGAAGTTTGGCCATCTTGGCCTCCAAAGAGCACTCTGGCTGTACTTCTTCCAAAATGGATCTATTGGTTCTTTTGGCAGCCCATGGCACTTTCAATATTCTCCTCCAGCACCATAAGTTCCAGTTAATTTGTAGATGTGCAAGTGTTTTGATTATAAATTGCATTATATAGGCCTGGGTACTTATTACTGGTTTTTATGATTCAGTGATGGATTTTAAATGGTAAATTGGTTGTATAATAGAATTCTGCCTCCTCCTCACTACTTTTGATGCCATCATTTAAATTTCTTTAAATATTGAAGTTTTTTGAAGCTATTCCCTTTCTAAAAAAAAACTTCAGGCAGCAGGAATACCTTGAGTGGTATAAGCTACCATTTTGATCATCAGTTAATATCACAGCCACATGATCAAGTGGCTGAGAGCAAGGACAAGCATAGGTCTGGTACCTGGAGGCAAGAAAAAGCTTCAGAGGAGGGAGAAAGAAGGTCTTTGAAGCAGAAGAGAATTTTGCTGACTTATTGACTCGGTTTCCTCATAGCTCTTATTTGTGTATCCTAAATCAAAAACACTGTGACTTGTATCAGGTAACCCTTAGTCCTCAGAGTGACAACGTGTTCAGAAGAACACTTTCAAGAGGTCTTCTGCAGACTTTCCCAATGCAATATGTCAGGTAATTTACAGCTGCTCTTTCCATGGGCTTTGATTACAGATCCAAGTAAAATGAAGTCCTTTAACAACCTCAGTTATTGTCTCTGTGTATCATGATGTTTCTTAATGGTCCAGTTGCGAGAATTTGCAAAAGCTGGACAAGTCAAACAAAGAATAAGAAAGACCAAAGAATTGATGACTTTGAATTATAGTATTGACAAAGGATATTAAGTATATCAATATCATGGACTGCCAGAAGAATAAACAAATCTATCTTAGAAGAAGAATACTTTTTGAAGAGAGGATGGCAAGACTTTGTCTCACGTACTTTGAACATGTTATCAGGAAGAATCAGTTCTTGGAGAAGGTCATTATCCTTGGTAAGGTAGAGGGTCAGTGAAAAAGAACATCCTCAAAGAGATGGATTGATCCAGTGGCTACAACAGTGGGCCCAGGGATAACAATTATGAGGATGGTACAGGACTGGACAGGGTTTCTTTTTGTTGTACATAGGGTTGTTATGAGATGGAACCAACTCAGTGGCACCTAACAACAACAATAACAACACACCTAGAAAGTACCATGGGCTACCAAAAGAAAAAACAGATCGGTGTTGGAAGAAGTACAGCCAGAGTGCTCCTTGGAGGCCAGGATAGCCAAACTTCACTTCTCATACTTCAGATATAGTGTCAGGAAGGGACCAGTTGCTGGACCATGTTTGGTAAGGTGGAGGGTCAGAGAAAACGAGGAAGACCCCCAGTGAGATGGATTGGCAAAATGGCAGCACCAATGGGCTCAAGCATGGCAACAATTTTGAGGTTGGCCCAGGACTGGGCAGTGTTTCGTTATGTTGTGCATAGGGTCATTATGAGTCAGTACTGACTTGATGGCACCTAACAACAACAAAGAACCCACTATGGAATCCAAGCAGAGTAGATGCTCAAGAAACGTTGGTGTTGTTGCTAAATTCCATCGAGTTGATTCCAATTCATAGTGACCCTGCATAAGGATTCTGAGGAACTACTGATGGGTTTTAACTACCAATCTTGTGGTTAGCAGTCCAGTGCTTATTTTAAAGCACCACACCAGGATCCCTCAAGAAACAAATTTTGTTGTTAAGTGCCATTGAGTCAGTTCCGATTCATAGCAACCCTGTATAGGGTTTCCAAGAAGTGGCTAGTGAGTTTGAACCCACCTAACTTGCAGTCAAACCGACCTTGCAGTCCAGTGCTTACCCTACAATGCCATGCCAGGACTCCAGGATTTCATGGTTGAATGTTACTGGCTCAACAGTAGTCTGGCCCTCTACTTCTCTCTTACCTTCTTCCCTCACATTGATTTAGTAAACCCTTAGTAAAATCCCACAGTGTGTACACCAAGGTGCTAGAGGAAGGCATATGAGACCAACACTGATGAGCAATGACATTGTCTCAGGTGCTATGTCAACACGTTCACATTTTCCATCTTCTCTGGGAATCACAGCTTTGGCTGAGACAGGGTCCTTGAGCTGAAGGAGCCTGCATGGTACTGGGGAGAGAGGGACTCAACACATAAGATAAGGAAGATGCACTAAGGTGGGCTGAGGATGGAATGAGCCATGAGATATAGCCTGAGGTTGTGGCAAATCAGAGAGGCCCCTATTCCCTAGACAGGCTTGGACACTCAAGGTCTTGGCCACTCTATCTAAACTGTCAACTATCCCCAATGGCTGGCTTCTAACCTCTTTCCTTAATGTTTTGTTTGTTTTTATACTTAGAGATCACATTACCTATTATACTTATTTAAGGAGCTCTGGTAGCGTAGTGGTTATGAGTTTGGCTACTAACCTCAAGGTCAGCAGTTCAAAACTATCAGCCTTTCTTCCAAAGAAAGCTGAGGCTGTATGCTCTTGTAAAGTTTTACTGAAACCTTATGCAAGGGTCGCTATGTGTTGAAACAGATTCCATGGCATGCCACCAACACCATTATGCTTATTGTTGTTGTTGTTGTTAAGTGCCGTAGAGTTGGTTCTGACCCATAGCGACCCTGAACAGGGTTTCCAAGGCTATAAATCTTTATGGGAGCAGAAAGCCTCATCTTTCTCCCACGGAGCAGCTAGTAGTTTCAAACTGCTGACCTTGTGGTTTGCAGCTCAATTTGTAACCACTACACCACCAGCGCTCCTTATTAATATTATGCTTATTAATCTTGTTTATTTCCTACCTCTTCCTCCTTTTTTCTTTCCTTTCTCACTCTTGCACCTTTTCTTTCTTCATTTTTTTATTTCTCTCTTTGTCTTTCTATTTCTTGTTCTATATCCAGCAACAAGAACACTGCCCAGACATAGTAAATGCTCAGTAAATATTTGTTGAATGTATGACAATGATAATTAATCTATGCTAAGCCCTTATTGTGAGCTAATGCATCAAACTGCACTGTGAGCTAATGCATCAAACTGCAAACTCGTTTGAACTTCAAGGTTGGTGATTCAAGCTCACCAGATGCTCCTTGGAAACCCTATACATGGTCACTATGTGTCTGAATCAAGTCAATAGCACTTAACGCCAATAACAACAAGCCCTTATTTAAAGGCCAGTCAGTGTGCTAAGCATCTCCTCTGTATCATTTTGTTTAGAGTTCACTATACAGGTAGTTTTCATTCCCATTCTTCAGATGAGGAAGCAGAGGCTTAGAGTTTAAGAATGCTGCCCAAGGTCACAGCTGGAAAGCTGGAAAGGGAGAATGTGCTTCATTCATAAGGGCTAAATAATTATTTCTGGATTAATTAATCAAACTATGTTTTGATGGTTGTTATCAGTGTATGATTGCAGCACTTTTTTAAATATCTTTAGTAAAATTTTACTTACATTTGCTTAATGATATTGTCCAATGATTCCTGCATTCTGCTGGGTCACCTCCCTTTGGAATGGGCACAAATATGGATCTCTCCCAGTCAGTTGGCCAGGTAGTTGTCTTCCAAATTTTGCCATAAATGAGTGAGTACCTCCAGTGCAGCTTCCGTTTGAGGATGCATTGATAGAGAACTTCCAGAGGTTCAATTTGGATTCAGAAAAGGACGTGGACTGAGGGATATTATTGCTGACATCAGATGGATCTTGGCTGAAAGCAGAGAATACCAGAAATGTGTTTACCAGTGCTTTACTGACTATACAAAGGCTTTTGATTGTGTGGATCATGACAAGCTATGAGGTACATTGTGGAGAATGAGTATTCTGGAGCACTTAATGGTGCTCATGAGGAACCTGGACATAGACCAAGAGGCAGTTGTTCAAACAAAACAAGGGAACACTGAATGGTTTAAAATTAGGAAAGGTGTGTGCCAGGATCATATTCTTTCAACATACTTATTTAATCTGTATGCTGAGCAAATAATCTGAGAAGCTGGGTTATATGAAGAAAAATGTGGCATCAGGATA
>NW_006408565.1:19323866-19334685 GCF_000296735.1 Chrysochloris asiatica | reverse complement strand
AAGTAGGTAGAATTTCCATTGAGTAGTATCCAATCTGTCTGGGTAGGGCTGATGAAAGGAGATGGGGATAGGTCTCTTGTGATACAATAATGAATTATTGTTATCAGGAATGATTGTGAGGGTTGGAAATGTAAATGTAGACATTTTGTAGCAAAAAGAGGGGAGTGATTGACTTTGCAGTCTAGGAGCAGAGGTCCCTGGGACCATAAAGGGAGAAGAGGAGAGAGTGGGACCCTACCCAGAGAAGCAGTGACGCCAGAGATTAAGGTAGAGACGATGGCATGAAGAGATGGAGCAGCAGGGGACTTTAGACCCAGAGAGAGAGATGGGCTGTATGTTGATGACTTGGGGGGTGGGGGGTGGTTGGTTGATGAAGCATGGAGGGGATTGTAACCATGGTTATGAAACGATATACAATAGGATGAATGTAAAGCTAATGTTCTCCCATGTAAACTATCACATAATTCACAATAAAACATTTTAAAAAATGAAATCAAATGGCATATTGCATTAGGCAAATCTGATGCACAAGACCTTTTTAAAGTGTTGAAGAGCAAAGATGTCACTTTGAGGACTAAGGTGCATATGATTCAAGCCATGATATTTTCAATAAGCTCATATACATGTGAAAGTTGGACAGTGAATAAGGAAGACCTAGAGAATTAATGCCTTTGAGCTATGGTGTTGGAGTAGAATATTAAAAGTACCAACAATTGCCAAAAGAACAAACCAATCTGTGTTGGAAGAAGTGCAGCCAGAATGCTTCCTGGAAGCCAGGAAGGCCAGACTTCGTCTCTCATACTTCAGGCATATTATCAGGAGGGATCAGCCCCTGGAGAAAGACATCATGTTTGACAAAATGGAGGGTCGGAGAAAAAGAGGAAGGCCATCAAGGAGATGGATTGGCACAGTGGCAGCGGCGATGGGCTCAAATGTAGTAATGATTATGAGATTGGCACAGGACTGGGCAGTGTTTCATTCTGTTGTGCATAGTTGCTATGAGTTGTTACTGACTTGATGCTACCTAACAATACGTTTTGATTAATCTACTTTTTTTTTTAGCACAATAGCTTTTTAATATCTATATATAACTTTTATTAACCTAGATAAATACTTGCATTATAATGTTAAGTGGAAAAAATAACAAGACAAAGAAGTAGTAACCATGTTGATGTATTTTCATCCAACCATTTTTTCCTACACATTTATCTTATTTTTATTTTTTATGATATTTTCCATGCAATGGAATCCTTTAATGATTTAAATATTTTCAATGTTTAAAAAGGAGATAGTTTTACATATATTGACATATATATGTCTCCAAGATATACATTGCAGTGGGAAGAAAAAAAAAGCAAAGGATAAAATAGCATGTTTATGTTACCCTTGGTATGAAGACAAAAATTATATTAAACAAAATATCTGTAAAAACGCAGCAATTCCTTGGAAGATTAGGAAGTGGTAACACTTGTTGTGTCTAGGGAAAGAAACAGGGGATAGGGATGGAAGGCAAATTTATTTTAAGTTTTTATTGTGAATTGAGTTATAGTTTACATGGGAAAACATCAGCTTTACATTCATCCTATCATATTTCATTTCATTGCAATGATTACAATCCCCTTCATGTATCATCATTCAACAGCATTTGCTTCCTTTCCCTGTTTTTGTTTTGTTGGGTTTTTGTTGCTGTTAGTATTGTTTTGATGTACATACCAAGGGTGTACCCCACAAGCCTACCCCCTGGCTGCCAGCACACAGCCCCTCTCACTCCCTGAGTCCAGTGTCCCTAATTGCTCCATCTCTCCAAATCATCGTCTCTGCCTCCATCTCTGGCATCATGGCTTCTCTGGATAGGGTCCTGCACTCCACTTTTCTCCCTTGACGGTCAGTCCTGATAGCAATTATTCACTATTAAACCACAAGAGTCTTATCCCCATCTCCTTTCACCAGCCCCATCCAGACAGGTTGGAAACAATTCAGTGGACATTCTACCTTCCCCCGCACCCTCTGAAACTAGGCTCCCTCTTGAAAGCTTGTAAGCCAGTCACTTCATCCCTTTATTGTTGTTGTTGTCAGGTGCCATCGAGTCGGAACCGACTCATAGCGACTCCATGAACAGCAGAACGAAACAATGTCCGATCTTGGGCCAACCTCACTACCGCTGCCACACTTGAGTCCATCAATGATGCCACCTGGCCAATCCATCTCATTAGGGGTCTTCTTCTTTTTCTCTGACCCTCCACCTTCCTCCGGACAATATGTCCAAAGTATGAGAGACGAAGCTTAGCCATCTTGGCCTCCAAGGAGCACTCTGGCTGCACTTCTTCCAAAACAGATCTATTGGTTCTTTTGGCAGTCCATGGCACTTTCAGTATTCTCCTCCAACACCACAACTCAAAGGCATCAATTCTTCTACGATCTTCCTTATTCACTGTCCATATGAGGCTATTGAAAACACCATGGCCTGGGTCAGGCGCACCTTAGTCCTCAAGCTGACATCTCTGTTCTTCAATACTTTAAAAAGTTCCTGTGCAACAGATTTGCCCAATGCAATACGTCGTCTGATCTCTTGACTGCTGCTTCAGCGAGTGTTGATAGTTGATCCAAGAAGAATGAAGCCCTTGACAACTTCAATCTTTTCTCCGTTGATAAGAATGTTGTTTATTGGTCCAGTGGTGAGGATTTTTGTTTTCTTGACATTGAGATGTAATCCATATTGAAGACTGTGCTCTTTGATCTTCATCAGTAAATGTTTCAAGTCCTCTTCACTTTCAACAAGCAAGCTTGTATCATCTGCATATCACAGGTTGTTAATGAATCTTCCTCCAATCCTGACACCACGTTTTTTTTCATAGAACCCAGCATATTGGATTATTTGCTCAGCATACAGGTTGAATAAGTATGGTGAAAGAATACAACCCTGTCTCACACCTTTCCCAATTTTAAAACATTCAGTGTTCCCATGTTCTGTTCGAACAACTGCTTCTTGGTCCAGGTACAGATTCCTCATGAGTACAATTAATTGTTCTGGAATACTCATACTTCTCAATGTTGTCCATAGCTTGTCATGATCCACACAATCGAAAGCCTTTGCATAGTCAATAAAGCATAGGTAAACATCCTTCTGGTATTCTCTGCTTTCAGCCAAGATCCATCGGACATCAGCAATGATATCTCTCGTTCCACGGCCTCTTCTGAATCCAGCTTGAACCTCTGGAAGTTCTCTGTCAATGTATGATTGTAGCTGTTTCTGTGTTACCTTTAGCAAAACTTTACTCGCTTGAGAAATCAAAGAGATTGTCCGATGATTTCCGCATTCTGTTGGGTCACCTCTCTTTGGAATGGGCATAAATATTGATCTCTTCCAATCAGTTGGCCAGATAGTTGTCTTCCAAATTTCTTGGCAGAGATAAGTGAGTGTCTCTTGTGCCGCCCCACTTTCTTGACAGATTTCAATTTTTCAATTTTTATTCCATCAATTCCTGGTGCCTTGTTCGTGCCTTTGTAGCCCTCCCATTTTAGGTAGCCAATGTCTTAGTTGCCCATGCCTGTCAACCCTGTGTACCGAAGGGGTGGAAATGATCTTCACTGTAAAGATTCGTTCCCTCTTTTGAGATACTACATACATAAGTATAGTTCAAGTTCATCAAATTGTAGCTGATTACTCTTTTTTTCTTCTTCTTTCTTCCTCTAATCATGCTTTTCTTTCTTCCTCTAGTCATCCAGCCATTGAGGCTAGGTTAAATGGGTACTATCTGCAAGTATGTGTGTTCTTGTGCTTCTCCCATCACTTAATGTCAGCTGGATGCTTCACTCTCAGCTCTAGTCCTCTGTGGGCATGTCCCTGTCCCTGGGCCCAGGAGTCCCCAGGTCTCGTCATACTGCTGGCCAACCAGGTCTCAATACAGGTTGACAAGAGTCTATTGAATGTGGTCAGCCTTAGCTCGCAACTTCATTGCTGTTTTCCCCCTGACTTCCCCTTATCGGTAGACCAGCATGGTCACCAGCAAGACCACATGCCTGCTCATGTATTCCCCTTGAGTCTTAGTCTTGGAAGGGGGTTTTCCCTGATGGGACCCAACCGCTTGCCTTGATGGCTCCCCAGTGAACAACTTGCTTGTTCTTGTAGTAGTCAATCAGACTGCCATTACTGTTTTTTTTTTATTTTTCCTGCTGGTCTTTCTTTCAAGAAGTATCTTTTGTTCTTCTAACCTCTCCAGCCTGGTCTGCTTGTCCTTTCAAGCAGAAATTTCCCACGTCAGAAGATTCTGGATGGTGATCAGGATTCCACCTACGGTCTTATGCCGTGCAAAGGCTCTGCAGGAAGCCTCCTTCACTGGGCAAGTTCTAGCCCCATTTTAGGTATTGCAATCAGTTATAGGCTGAAAAAGGACTTGCAAGCTTTCTATGGTGATGTTTCTGGCTATTCTTTTCTCTTCCCTTCAAGTGTCTATTTTACAATAGTAGTCAAAGGAAACCAAGATTCAAAAGACAGCAAAGCATTTTAACATTATTTCCCCTCTTTTACCCATTCAAACCATGCCTCAATCCCTGTATCCCACAGCCCTGCTGTTCCAAGATTGAGCATACATTACTATTTACCTCTGTCCCACTTAGCCTGTGCAAACCTGCCTAAATGTTCTCCCATTTGCCTTGTTCTTCCATTCTCTTCCCTCTTCTTGCCTACACATTTATTTTTATTTATTTATTCTTTTTACTGTGAATTGGGTGAAGGTTTCAAAGCAGATCGGTTTTCCATTCAACAACTCATTCACTTTTTATTTCATCTCATTGGTTATAATCCCCACAATGAAACATCTCTTATCCCATTTCCTACCTGTGTTTCCTGTTTCCATTCCTCCTTCTTTTGAACCCTTTGGACCTTTGTCCTTGGGTAAAAGTGCCCTTCTAATCTAAATGGCTGATTACTCTAAGGTGTGTGTACTTCATTCGTGCTATTATCATTTGGCTGTGGAGTCCTGGTGTGATGCTTCAGGATAATACATTGGACCACAATCTTGGTTTGAACCTCAAGGTTGCAGGTTCAAACCCACCAGACATCCTCAGAAACCCTATCTATATAGGGTTGCTGTGAGTCGGAACCAACTTGATGGCACTTAACCACAACAACAACATTGTTTGAAAACTGAGGTATGGGGGTGATTTTGTTTCCAGACCTGAAGTGTGACTAAGCACCATAGTCTCAGGGGTTCCACCAGATCAGAAAACTGAGACTTAAGAAGGTAAAGTTAGTAACTTGCTCACATTATTCAGTGGTGTAAGTCCAAGTCTGTATTAAAACCCAACTCTGTGGGACTTTAGAACCTGAGCTATTGGCAAGGGAATGGTGCATCTGATATCCTCTCCCTGCAAACTTGTCCCTGGTTGGTCCAGTCTCTATTGTTGACAACCTCATTTTGTACCTTGAGCCTTGGTGAGAAGACCTTTCTTTGGTTCCTATGGACATGGATACTGTTAGAATGGGTTCAACAAAGTGGCAAATGCAGAGGCTCCAAAATGAGACCGCTTGAATTCGAGACTCAGGCCCATCATTTATTATCTGTGTGACCTTGAGCAAATTTCTTAACCTCTCTTTTTAAAGTTTGTCGCTTTAAAAACAAATCAAAACAAAGCACTTCTTTTATAGAGTCATGAAGGATCAAGGACAATAATCCGCATGAATTGTTTAGCACAGTGCCTGACTCGATGTCCATTTGTTATGTCAGGGACCTCTAAATCCTATGTCTTTAAAATGAAGAGTCCTAACCTCAACTCCATCAACCATCTCCCCATTTTCTGTTTACCTTCAACTGGCTCTTTACTGGATGGAAATCTGCCAAGAAAAGGGATGCTGTGACCTTCTCTGAGCTTCACGTGCAGTAAGTTGCTCAATGAGATTCATTTACCTGGTGCTTCTGATGATTCCCCTGTGGAAGTCAACCTTAATGTGCCTTCTCTATAGAAGAGAGAGGCATTGACCCATCATTTCTGCACTGAACTTCGTGAAGGATGTTTCCTCACCCCTCACTCCCATCACAACCCCCAAACAAGGGCAGGAGCTGGTGGGATATGGACCCCCAGGACTCTGCCTCATTCACCAAGCAGTAACAGCTCCTAAGTAAAGGCAAGCTGACTGGGTCTTGGTAACCACTGGACATGGCCAAGGTGTAGCAGGAAGCAGAAGGGCCTGGTTAACAGCCCAGGTTCTAGAGCAGATTTTTATGTTGTTATGAGGTGCCATCAAGTTAGTTCCAACTCAGAGTGACCCTGTATAACACAGAACAAAACATTGCCCAGCCCAGCACCATCCTCACAAACTTGTTATGTTTGAATCCATTGTTGCAACCACTGTGTCAATTCATCTCATCGAGGGTCTTCTCCAGATAACATTTCCAAAGTGATATGAAGTTTCACCATCCTCACCTCTAAGGAGTATTCTGGTGGTACTTCAAACATAGATTTGTCTATTTAGAGCTGGGCCTCAAATCTTGCTGGGGTTCAAATCCTGGCTCTTCCACCAACTCATTGTGTGATCTTGAGTTACTTGACTTCTTTGACCCTTGGTTTCCTTTGCTGTTAGGTAGTGAGGATCTGCCTCAGAAGTTCTTTAAAAAACCAGTTGCCATCAAGTTAACTCCGATTCATGGAGACTGTATGTGTGTCAGAGTACAGCTGTGCTCCAGAGGGGCTTCAGTGACTGATTTTTCAGAGGTAGATCTCCAGGTCTTTCTTCTAAGACATCTCTGCCAAACTTTCAGTTAGCAGCTGAGCCCATTAACCATTTACCTCACCCAGGAACTCCATATATGGACACTCAATGCTGTCTCTGAGACTAGCCTAAGTAGCCAGGCATGCAGCCTCTTAAAACAAGTGGAGAGCAGGGGCGTCACACTGCTGTCTCAGAACATCTAGGAAGAGTCACTTCCTTCTAGAGTTGACCCTGGATTGCCAACTTCAGATGGAGGGGGTCGGGTACTGAATTACCAGGCCTACTACTTCGTGTTGTTAGGTAAAGACACCGAGGCCCAGGCAGGGTTGGAAGTGACCCTCGCCAGGTGGTTCACTTGCTCATCAGCAAATGAGTATAAAAGGGGGTGGACAAAGCTCTGTAGCTAAGAGTTGGTCCTCTAAAAACCAAGTCCAAATCCTCTCTGTGCTTCAGTTTCCTCATCTACAAAATGAGAATAATAGTTTTGCTTACTTCATTCCATGGTCCTGAAGGTATTGAGAAATATTGAGAGCAAAACCTTGTACTTAGAATTAATCAATATGTGTTATTTAATATGTGTTAGCCTTTTACAGCTATTTCAGGAGCTACTCTGTGTGTTGGGAATATAACAAGGAACTTGGCAGCTTTCATTCCAACCCCTCAGTGGTGTTGAGCAAAGACAGATACTAAACCAGTCTCTGTGTTGCACCAGTTGTGTTGCACTTGACAGGCATGGGTGCTGAGAGGATGAGCAATAGCTTTCACATGTATAAGAGACCATTGAAAATATCATAGCTTGGGCCAGGTGCACCTTAGCCTTCAAAGTGATACCTTGGCTCTTTAATACCTTAAAGAGATCTTTTGCATCAAATTTGCCTAATGTAATACATTGCCCATGATTTCTTGACTGCAGCTTCCATGAGCATTGACTGTGGATCCAAGTGAAATTAAATCCTTGACAACTTCAATCTTTTCTCCATTAATCAATATGTGAGGATTTTTTTTTCTCTTTACTTTGAGTTGTTATCTCACTTGGACACCTCTGGATAGTCTTGGGAAACCAACTACCACTCATTTTACGTGCCCATTGCACAGATAGGAAAACGGAGTTTCAAGCAGATTCCCTAGAAATGCTAGCTCCCAGTGAGAAAGTGCTGGATAAGGAAACACAGGTTCTAGGATCAGGAATTGGTTTCACAATCTGTAGTTTCAGTGCTCAGAGGTAAGTGTTAGGGAAGAGAGTTAGTTACATGATCACTCTTCAGTTCTCTAGCATTCTCCAGGACATAAGAGCAGACCTAGAAGGGAAATACCTGGAGCGTGGACTCTCAAACAACTCCAATCTGTCATAGTGTGGGTTTCACACAGGAGATGTAGAGTAGGCCGAGAGCTACAGAGAGAACATTTTAGAGCCTTTAGAATGGCCACAGGGAACCTGGCAGTGCAATGGGATAAACTCATCCTGCAATGTGCCCCCAGAAAGGTGGGTGCAAACTGAATTTGTATAAATTTCCCCAATGATTTGTGAGTGGACCTTAGTGGACAGAGGCTTCCAAAGCCAGAAGCTCATCAGTCCCCGCAAGGAACAGACATATGTCCACTTGGCGGCCACCACTGAGTGTGTTTCAACCATCCCTCCTTAATCTCATGCAATGAAGAATCATTTAGAAGCCCTACAGACAGCCTTTGTTTATCTGGAGTTTTCAAGTTTGGATGTGTTTCTCCCTCCTTCAGTGGATCCAGACTCTCAGCCTCAAAGACAGCGGCAGCCTGGACCTCAGCCTCCCAGCAGTCTGTGTGGGACTGACTGTTCCAGACATCTAGACTGTCCGCAACCCAAGTCAGGCATTTCTATCCTGAGATAGCTCTCCAATGCCTCATCCCAACAAGAAACTGCAGCTACTTTTGGGATGGGATCCTATGGACTTTGGGTCGAAATAGAGAAAGGGAGCTTCATCACTATTAGACGCTTAAGACATCGTCTTCACATCCTATAAAAATGAATACAGAGCCAAGGTTTATTCCCATTCCTGGCACATTCCATTCTATTCATTCAACAAATGGAGTGCAAGCCACTCATTCATTCAGCCAGTCCTTGTTAAGCACTAATATGTGGCAAGCACCAGGGGAAGACAGAATTCTTGCCTCAAGTTCTAGGAGCTGGAAGACACTTAATTGGGGATAGTGTTGGGGACAGGACATTAGGCTCAAGGCCTAAAGGCAGGGGCCTTATCCAACAATATTGGTCCCAGGCCAAGCATAGTATCTGATACAAAGTAAGTACTCAATACACATTTGTTGAATAGACACATGATACTTGAAGAATAAGATCAATAATGTGAGAGCTGTCAACTGTACCATGCAGAACTTCAGGAAGGTTTCATGGAGGTGATGGCATTTGAGGAGAAATATAGGTTCAGGAAAAGGCAACTTTGTTTGGAGGAATATCAAGTCTTGACTGTCTGAAAGTTGGGGTAAATAGAGTGGAAGGAGTGGGTACCAGAAGCATGAATTCATTACCTGTATCACCTGGATGTCAACCAAGGAGGAGAGGTTTAGAAGGAGGAGACCAGAATGTGACAACTTCAGAATTCTAGAAGCTGTGAGAACAATCAAACCAGATCCAGAGAGCCCACGGACTCCAACTCTCCTTTGATGTGGTGTGGATACAGAACCCAGCTGTGGGAAGGTTGCTCCCTAGAAGGCAGGTTCCCACTGGGGACATGAAGGCATGAACTTTCTAGAGGGATCAGAGATGAAGAAAAGGAGGAGAACCCCAAAACCAAGATAAGTGGGCAGGGTGACAGACAAGTCACAGAAGAACTGTGTGGCTGGCTCAAACTCTACACCAAGTCTAGGGACAGGACTCCATGAAAGCAGGATCTGGCCAGGGTAAGGATGAGAGCTTCCAGAATGGCTTTCCTTCTGAGGCTGTGTGGGTTGAGGGAGTCGGTCTGGCATGTTGTTTCAGAGACAACAGTGAACTGGGATAGAAGGGGATAGGACAGATTTCAGCCCCAAGAACAGGGTCAGAAGGATTATCAGCTGTCCACAAGCCCTTCCCAGTGCTGTCCAGCTCAGAAACCTTCCTTGAAGGAAGGGTCAATGGAAAAACTCTTGCATTTCCACCTCTTGACAGACATTATCCCATTAATCTCCCAGTTTTCCTAGGAGGATGGGCACCATCATGATCCCATTTCACAGATGAGAAGGCTAAGGCACAGAGGCATTAAGTAACTTGCTCAAGGTCACATAATACATAAGTGATAGAGCCCAGGAGGGCAGGTGACCCCATACCATCTCACAATCCATGTACTCTATAAGCTCAGACAGCATTCTTGAGACCCAGATCTATCCACTATCCCACACGCATGTTTCCCCCTTTCCTACCTCCACCTCCTGAGAAGCAAATATCTCCTGGTAAAGCAGACATGAGGCTCTTCTCCTTGGCCCCAGGAGTCCTGATGCAGGTATCCTCCCCCACTGTCTCAATGATGAAGATGAAACAGCATCCCAGGACTATCTTACCTGCATATCCTAAATCAAGTCAACCATAACTGCTGATCCAGTCTTTGCACTTAGCTTGAAACACTGTACCCCAGGTCAGTCCAGGGAAAGCTGGACAAGAGACAGCATCTGGAGCCTGCGATGGTGGGTAGGGGTCTACCATGTTCCAGACCCTTGACCTTTTCCCTTGAGAGTTCAGCCTAGACTTGGCAACTCCATGTGCTTTGACTAGAACTGTGCTCCATAGGGATCACTTGACTGTAATCTTATGGTAACAAATCACCAGGCTTTTCTCCTGTGATACTACATTTTCAATGTTCAATACATTTTAGCTCCTGTTACTATTCTCGCACCCCTAAATTTGAGAACAGGACTTATGTCTTATCTTTGTAATCCAAGGGTCTTATTTAGGACCTGGAACAGTTTTTTAAAAAATCATGTTGTTGTTGTCAGGTGCCGTCGAGTTGGAACCGACTCATAGCGACCCCATGCACAGCAAAACGAAACAATGTCCGACCCTGGGCCAACCTCACTACTGCCTCACTACTGAGTCCATCAATGCTGTCACCTGGCCAATCAATCTCATTGGGGGTCTTCCTCTTT
>NW_006408565.1:19236348-19322651 GCF_000296735.1 Chrysochloris asiatica | reverse complement strand
TGCTTCTTGTGTCACCTCACTTTCTTGAAAGATTTCAATTTTTATTCCATCATTTCCTGGTGCCTTGTTCTTTGCCAATTCCTTCGATGCACTTTGGACTTCCTCCCTGAGTATCATTAGCTCTTGATCATATGGTACCTCTTGAAATGGTTGAACATTAACCATTTCCTTTTGGTACAATGACTTTGTGTATTCCATCATGAGTCAGCTGCAACTCCTGGTAATCCCATGTGGACCAGAGTAGGACTATGCTTCATAGAGTGGTTATGGTTGTTAATTCTTGGAAGTCTTTCCTCCAAGGCACCTCTGGGTAGGTTCAAGCCACACCCTTTCAATTAGTATCCATGCACCACTCAAGGACAGGTGGTGGTGGTGGTAGTGTGCCGTAGAGTTGGTTCTGACTCATAGGGCCCTGTATAGTGTTTCTGAGGTTGTCAATCTTTACTAGAGGAGAAATTCTCATCTTTCTCCCACTGAGTCGCTGGTGGATTCCAACTGTTGGCCTTGAGATTAACAGTCCAATCCATAACCACTATGTAACCAAAACTTTTTCAAGGATTACTAGTTGTGGTGATGTTTATGTGCCAGGGAGTCAGTTACAACGCATAATGACCCTGTGTATGAGACTGTAAATCTATACAGGAGCAGAAAGTCTCATCTTTCTATTGAGGAACAACTGGTAGGTTCGAATTGCTGACCTTGTGGCTAGTAGCTCAACTTGTAACTCACTACGCTACCAAAACTCCTTCAAGACTAGTTGTTGTTGTTGTTGCTGTTGAGTGCCATGAAGTCGGTTCTGACCCATAGCGACCCTGTAGCGGGTTTCCAAAGATTGGCTGGTGAGCTTGAACTGCCGACCTTGCAGTTCAAATGACTTTGCAGTCTGGCACATTAACCCACAGCGCCACACCAGGGCTCCTCAAGACTAGTTGTTGTTGTTATTGTTAGGTACCATCGAGTTGGTACCAACTCATAGCGACCCTATGCACAGCAGAACAAAACATTACCCGATCCTGGGCCAACCTCACTACTGTTGCCACACTTGAGTCCATCGATGCTGCCACTTGGCCAATCCATCTCGTTAGGAGCTTTCCTCTTTTTCTTTGACCCTCCACCTTACCAAACATGAGATGCTTGATGAATTGATGAAAATGATTGAGTTAACTAGACTCCTCCGGATTTAAAGTATCCCCTATGCAAGAAGGTGGATATTCTTAAACAGTCAGTTCTAAGTGAGTCTGCCTTTTGTTATCTGACATCACTCATCCAGGCCCTACTCTCTGTAGGAAGTTGTCTCCCTAAGAAGCCTGGGATGGGCACCAGTGGCAGTGTGGGAATATTGTTGGATAAGATGAATACATCCCACGTCAGACTAAAGCTTAAGTTCAGGTCACCACACATCTGGTTGCTAATTCCCTGATACTGTATTCTCCAATCAGCATTCTGGACAAGACTGAACCAGGATTGGAAGGAGGAGGGAGAGAAGGTGGGTTGCATGCTATGTGGCTCAGTCAGGAAATGAAGCCCGCCATCTTGTTCTACCACAATAGAGTAGACAGGTTTTTCTCTCGCCACCAGGACAGAGAACTCCTGAGAGAAGTCAGTCGGGGCGGCAACTGCTCCCTCCTGGCTCCTTATCTACTTCCTGCTGCCAATCAACCTGGCAGAAGATAAGCCGAGGCTGAGAGCTGTCTGGACAGCCACAAAACAGAACATAATTAAAAAGAGACTGCTGGTCTAGCAGAGGGTGAGGAGCATGCCAGGATCTTAGCCATGATAAAGGGCTTGGTCTTTAGCCAAGGAACAATGGAAAGCCAACTGGAGGGTAAAGGGACAACAGGGAGAATGGAGAGCTGTCTAACGTGTTCACTCTGTAGTCCCTGGGTGGGTGGTGCAGACAATTAACATGTTTGGCTGCTAACTGAAAGATTGGAGGGTTGAGTCCACCCAGATGTACCTCAGAAGAGAGAGCTAATCGACTTTTGAAAATTCAGATATTGAAAATCCTGGGGAATGCAATTCTACTCTGACTCGATGACAACTGGTTTTACTTTCACTCTGAACATTGGGTGGAGATTGGATGCCTGAGAAAACAGTACATTCAAGAGATCTATTAAGAGCTGCAGTCCAGGTAGAGTTGGTGATGGCTTCAACAAGGATGCTGGTAGTAGACAAGGAAGGCAGAGGATGGATGTAAGGGCTTTCCCAGAGGAGAAAAACCAAGAACTTCGTGATGGATCAGGGATGAGGGGTAGAGAGGAAAAGCCTCCAGGAACAATATCCAGGGTTAGAGTCTAGACACATGGAAGGCTGGCAGCTCCCTCACCATGGATCTCTGTAGCTAGAAAATGGTTGAGGAATAATGGGAGGTGTCTTCATTATCTCTGTCCAATAAGCCCTGAACTACAAACCACAAAGTCTGCTGTTAAAGTCCTCCAGCCGTTCTATGGGAGAAAGACAAGGCGGCTTTCTGCTCCGCAAAAATTTCTGCCTCAGAAAGCCTATTGTTGCTTTGCTGTTAAGTGCCGTCGAGTCAGTTCCAACTCACAGTGACCCCGCATCGGGTTTCCAAGGAGCAGCTGGTGAGTTTGAACCTCCAACCTTGTAGTTCATACTGACCTTGCAGTCCAGTGCTTTATCCCACAGTGCTGCACAGGGTCGCTATGAGTCAGAACCGACTCTAAAGTACTTAAAAACAACTTAGTTCTCTAGCATTGCCGTAACAGCAATATCACAAGTGAGTGGCTTTAGCAAGCAGAAATTCATTTTCTCACTGTTGATGAAGCTGAAGTCTGAATTCAGGGTGCTGGCTCCAGGGGAAGGTTCTCTGTCCACTCTGGGGAGAAATCCTTATCTTGTTCAGCTTCTCTTCCTTGGTTCTTTGGAGATCATCACATGGCATCAATCTTCTGTGCCTAATCTGCTGTCTTATATCTCAGAAGTGATGTGTTTTAAAAACAAAACAAAACATCCACTGCATTAACATAACAAAGAAAGCCCTGTTCACTAACTGGATTACATCCACAGGTAAAAGGGTTAGAATTTGTAATGCGTATTTTGGGGGGATGTAATTTAATTCATAACAAGGAGACCGCTCCTTACTTCCTGCCCTTTTTGTCTCTTGCAGGCTCCAGGGTCTGAGTGATCAGCAGAATGCCCGGCCTGCTGAACCGGTCTACAGGGGCAGCCCTGCCCCTCACTGCATCCAATGTCACCTCCTTTGTCAGTGGTTACGCACTGGGCCTGACCGCCTCTCTAACCTATGGCAACCTGGAAGCTCAGCCCTTCCAGGGTAAGAACCCCTGTTAGACATGTCGAGGACTTGTCCAGCCTCCAGGCTGAATCCCTGTCCTGCCATTTACTGGCTGACTGACACTGTGAACTCTCTGAGTCTCAGTTTCTGCTCTTCAGGCTTCAAATAAACAAATAAGGTTAAGATTTAGATCAGGATTTGGCTCAGTCCTTGTCCCTCATTCCAGCCAACTATCCCCAGACTGTCTGCTTTCAAAAGACATTGTTGCTGTTGTTGTTGTGAAGTGCCATCGAGTCAGTTCTGACCCATAGCGACCCTGTATAGGGTTTCCAAGGAGCAGCTGGTGAGCTTAAACCACCGATCTTGCAGTTCAAATGGCTTTGCAGTCTGGCTCATTAACCCACAACACCACACCAGGACATACCTTATGAGAAATGATCAGTCTCCACCTTCTCCAGAGAACTTCCCAATACTAGAGGCATGGAGGTTTGGGCAAAGCTAGCCTCCCTGGTTCTAGCCGTGGTTCTTGGTATGTCTCTGCTCCTCACCTTGGGGAAACGTCTGGCTTCTCCACGTCAAGATGCTCTGCTCTGTCTGTCCTTCCTGGGGTTGATGAGCTTATGCATGAGGAAGTACAGTCTGGATGAGAAACAGCCTGCAAACATCAATCATCAGTGTGGGGCTCTTTGGAAGGTGGATGAGCGTTTACCTGCACAGTTGTATATAAATCCAAGTCATGGCTTCATATTCAAGAGTTACAGGAAAGCCTCTTCAGGAGGGTGCTGTGGGTGGAATGTCCTTTTCACTGCAGTGACAGAGCTCCTTGCCCTTATAGTTCACTTGGGGATGACCTTTCAGCCCACCCTGGGGACAAATACTACCCAAAAAGAACCTGTAGGAAAACTTTCTTCCCCTCAGAAGTCAGCTGGGCTGCATGAATGGCCCTGTTACTCTATTCGAAGAACCCTGGGGAGAAAGGTAGCAGAGGCTCAGTGGTAGAATTCTCACCTTCCTTGCAGGAGACCGGGGTTTGATCCCTGGCCACTTCACCTCATATGCAGCCAACACGGTCTGCCAGTGTTGCTCTAATACTAAATGGAGCTCTGGTGTGGAGCTGTAGGATAAGCACTGGGCTGTGTTTGGTGGTTCAAACTTACCACCTGCACCTTGGAAACCCTACACAGGGTGACTGTGAGTCAGAACCGACTGAACAGCACTTAACAGCAGTATGATGATAAACAGGTTTCCGCCAAGCTTTCAGACTAAGATGAAGTAGGAAGAAAAGCCTGGGAATCTACTTACAAAAATCATCCAGTGAGAACCCTGTGGGCCACAACAGTCTGAACCCGGTAGTGTTTGATTCCGCTGTACATGGGGTCCTCATGAGTCAGGAACTGACTTGATAACAGCTAACAGCAAGAAAGGTGATTTAAAATAGGAAGTAGCTAGAAGCTCAGGGGATTCACGTACTGGACAACTTTGGGACAGTCCTTTGACTTGCCACATGCAGTAATGACCAGTCTTCCCATTTTATAAATAAGGAAACTGAGGCTCAGAAGAAGAGGAAGCCTGATTGAGTAATGAGCTCACCCTGAGCTCAACATTGTGCTGTCCTGTGGTATTGGGCAGATTAAACGAGATAAGAGCTAGCTACTCCCAGTGGGAGCCCTCAGTCATTGGTACCACTCAGCAACTGATTATAAAGGCAGAACCTTAGTCTCTATCCCAATCTACTAAATCAGAATCTGCAGGAAATTCCTGTGCACATTCAAGTTTGACATATGAAATGTTTGGCACATAATATGGGGTATAGAACTTACTAAATGATGGCTAACTTGAACTTTTTGCTATAGCTCTATGAGTTTGGCTTTATTCTTCCCAGCTTAGAGAAGGACTTAGAGACTTAGAAAAGCTAAATGCCTGTCCAAAACCACCCAACTAATAAATGAGACAGGGCCTGGATTAGAACCCTTTCTCCTTTCTCCAAAGCTCCAGTTCCTCAGCACCCCTGGTGCAGACTGGTGGCCATGGGTCAAATCCACTGTGCAGATGTGTTTCATTAGGCTTGCACAAGAGGTAACCTAAAATCTAAGTTTCCAGTCACCCTTGAAAAATCCGAAGTTCTGGCCACACTGGACTCACACACCTGCAAACTGAGTTTGCTGGAACTGGGGAGATGGAGTTATTTTCCATGTGCCCCACTGCCCACATAGTAATTGGAATTGGGTGAAAACTGCAATTACTCATCTGTCCCTGAGCCATTGGAGGCCCCAGCCCGACTCTCTGCAGAGCCCTCTCTGGCAGTGGGAGCCATTTGCCTGGCAGGCCAAAGACTCAGGTCCCTTTCCAAGGATGGGCATGCAGGGTGGGACTGGGTCACCCCATGATTCTGGCCCTGCTCTGGCAGGCCTCTTTGTATACCCTCTGGATGAGGACACCACAGTGATCGGCTTCGAGGCAGTTATTGCCAACCGCGTCGTGACAGTACAGATCAAAGATAAAGCCAAGCTGGAGAGCAGTCACATCGACAACAGTCGCGTCCAGTCCTCAACCATCACAGGTAAGGAGGCCGGAGGGACCACAGCTTGGCTAGAGGCTGCCTGGGCTAAAGTCTCAGGCAAGGGCAGTCACGGAATAGCGAAGATAGAGCACTGAACTAGAAGTCAGAAATCCTGAGATGGAATCCTGTGTGTCCTTAGGCCAATAATTAACTTCTCTGGACCTCAATTTCACTGTCTATATTAGGGGTGGGGAACCTTTTTCTGCCAAAGTGTATGTGTATAACATCATTCAAGAGTCATACAAAATTATCAACTTAAAAATTAGCCTACTATATGTGGTCAAACATTGAACTCACCCCTAATGTGATGGCTGGAACTGTGGTTTGCCTTGGCAGGGTCAGTCTCACAGGCAGGATGTTCCCCACCCCTGGTCTAGCTGATAGAGATCATTGTTTCTTTTCTCATCTCAAAAGTGTGATGAAAATCAGGGGAAGCTTCAAAATAATGTTTCAGATATCCCTGCAAAGCAGAATAGGTATCATTTAAGCTCAGAGGTTGTGGAATGAGTCACACCAGGGTTTGATTCCCTTCCCTTGGGTGCAAACTTAGATATTAGATTTTCTCTGAAGAATGGAACAAATAATTGAACTACCTGATTGTCAATGGAAAGAATCCATGCAGAACACTCATGACAGTCCCTGGTACAATTTAAGTGCTCAAGGAATGACAAGTTATACTTACTACTGAGGACAGTGAGGCTCAAAGAAGGTGAATGGCTGCCTCAAGATCACACAGCATGTCAATAGCAGAGATAGGACTTGAACCCAGAATAAGTATCATGATAGGTAATTCTTACCTTTGAATCTATGATTAAGGTCATCACTTGATTGTTAAGACATTCGAGGATCTTTTAATGAGCACTTTCCATGTGTAATATTAAAGTGGTATAGCTCCTCACAGCCTGAAAGAATAACTAGGAAGTGCCAAGGAATAACCATGATAGGAAGTTAAAAGTGGCAGTGCCAGGAGAGGTCTGGGTAGTGTCTGAGAAGGTATAAAGGAGTTCAGGTCTGGGACCAAGGAGATTTTTATGGAGCAGTGGATGGATAAGTAAAACTGGTAAAGGGGTAATGAAGGAATTGGTCTTCCATATAAAAGGAAAGAGCGTGAGCACAAACATGGGCCTCAAAGATGGGGAGATGTTTTAATTTGGTTCTTGGGAGGAAGCTACAACAGGATGGCGATGTGACTCTCTGTTAAGTGTTTCTTTGGGTCCATGTCTTTCATCCCTAGCAAGATACAGAGGAAATACACAAATTGGAATCAGATCCCTATGGGTTCTTTGTTTTCATTATTTGTTGTTTTATTTATTTGTTGTGCTTTGATTAAGATATTTGTTGATTAACTTGGACAAGTCCCACCTCCACACTGACCCTGTTTTCCCATCAGCCAAAAGGGTTCTCAAACTTACTGCACCTCAAACTTAGAGGGGACTAGAGGTAATATATGCACAACCTCTGATGTTAGCTCTGGCTCCTAGGAAACATTATGCAAGAGGGAGCTACCATTACCCTCCATTCCTGCACACCGGGAAAAGTGACTTTGGATGAGGATTTGGAACGGATCCTGTTCGTGGTCAACCTGGGGACCATTGGCCCCATGGAGAATGTGACCATCTTCGTGAGCACCTCCTCTGAGCTTCCGACACTGCCCAGTGGGGCTGTTCGGGTCCTGCTGCCTGCTGTCTGTGCCCCGATGGTACCCCAGTTTTGCACTGAGTGTGCTGGGCCCTCCACCCAGCAGTCTCAAAGGTAAGGAACCACTGCCCAGACAAGGGCCAGCATCCCAGATTGTTAGCAGCCTCGGTCAGGAAAAGGCAGGGTATGTGGGTTTGGGGAGATAGAAGGGTGGAAGGTGAGGCTCAGCCCCATGGTAGTCATCATCTGGATAATAGTTCCCATCCTGCTCACTGATTTAGAGCACTTAGCACTTCCCTAGACACGCCCTGTGTTGATATTGGCCAGAAGTTCTGTGATTTGAAGAGCTTAGTGTCAGCATTTCCAGGATTTATTATTTAGTTCACCCAAGAGGTATTGTCTAAGCATCTGCTATGCTAGACACCAGGTTAAGTGTTAGGAACACAGAAGATATGAACGCATGGTTCCTACATTTGAAGACTTGATAAGAGAGATCATTATCCAACTAATATGTAACTGATTGTTTACATACTTGCTTGCATAATGAATTATTGGGAAAGTGTGATGAAGAAGAAGTTCATTGGTCTAAGATTATATCAACAGTCTGGGACAGGCCAGGCTTCTCTGAAGATGTGCCATTTCAGTTGAGACCTCCCTGATGAGGAGAATGTAGGCACAGAGAAGGTGAGAACAGTAAGGGCAAGGGTCCTGTGATAGCACGGATCAGAGCAAAACTGAAGCATGAGAACATGTGATGAGGCTTCAGGACTCTCAGCAGGGAAAGCTATTATGGGGATGAGGATGAGCCAATTAAACAGCGGGTTAGAACCCAGGCTGAGCTGCAGGGTGGAAGGAGCCAATAAGAACAGAGACCCAGACAAGTGCAGTACTCCCATAGGGAGAGGAACAAAAGACACCTACATTCAAGATGAGTGCTCCTCCATTTCCCAACCAAGCCTGAAGACAGAAGAGGATGATCATGTTTCTACCACTAGAAGAGAAGGTGCTCTGTTTAAGGAGCTACCGAGTATAGGAGATGTCTTTTGAAATCTTGTGTTTTATTATTGAAATCATACAAATGTTTTTTTAAAAATCTATTCCACAACAGCCTAGTCCCATTTATAGTACAAAATATTTCTTTAAACTGATTACCAGTTAAACTTCTTAACTTCCTTCATTCCAACTCTCATCAAAAATCTTAGTGCCAAGTTGATTTCCAGGAAGTTGTGTCTTATAACTCCTGAAGTTCCATGCATACCTGCTAGGACTCTGGGATGGTTAGGAGCAGGTGCTCACTGGGATGAAGAGCCAGGGACATAGAGGGCAGCATTGGTAAGCTACCTGATGCCACTGACTAAAGTGCTGGCCTCAGACTGTGCCTGGATTGGGAGAGGGAGTGCAGCCTCCTTGGGGGTCAGCTTGGAGGCTACTTACTCTCCAGTCACAGCATAAATAGATATTAAGCATCTGCTATGTGCTAGGGGTCTGTGTGTGGTGCTGTGGGTTAATGTGCTGGAGTGCAAAGTCAGCTTGAACCTCAAGTTTGGTGGTTCAAGCTCAACAGCCACTCCTTGGAAACACTATACAGAATCGCTATGGATTGGAACCAACTCTATAATACTCAATAACAACATGTGCTAGACCCACCATTCATTCATATACCAGTTTGTCAAACTGTAGTGGCTTGTGTGTTACTGTGATTCTGGAAGCTATGCCACTGATGTTTTAAATACCAGCAGGACCACCCATGGTGGACAGATTTCAGATGAACTTCCAGACTAAGATAGACAAATAAGGAGAGTCAGACTTCTTCCAAATATATATAGTCACTGAAAACCTTATGAATAGCGTGGAACACTATCAGATAGCACCAGAATACTGAATATTGAAACATGATAAAGAGCACCAGAATATTGTCAGCTACAGTGCTGGAAGATGAACCCCTCAGTTTGCAAGGCACTCAAAAAAAAACTGGGAAAGAGTTGCTTCCTCAAAGTAGAGTTGACCATGATGAGGTAATTGGAGTAAAGCTTTGGGGGCTTTCATTTGCTGATGTGGCACAACACAAAATGAATAGAAACACCTGTGAACATCCTAAAGTAATTAGAATGCAGAATGTCCAAAGTATGAATCTAGGAAAATTGGAAGTTGTCAAAAATGAAATGTAACACATAAGCATTGATATCCTAGGCATTACTGAAATTGAGGAATTCTTCCAACTTCCTCAGTCTGAAATTCATCAAACATGCAATCATTATGTATTGATAATTACAAGTGATTGAAATGTAAAGATTGGAAACAAAGAAGAAGGATCAGTAGTTGGAAAATATGGTCTTAGTGATAGAAATGATGCTGAGATCTCATGACAGAATTTTGCAAAACCAATGACTTCTTCATCACAAATACTTTTTTGAACAACATAAAAGATGACTATACACTTGGACCTCACTAGATGGAATACACAGAAATCAAATTTACTACATCTGTGGAAAGAGACAGTGGAAAAGCTTCATATCATCAGCCAAAACAAGGCCAGTTGCAGACTGTAAAAGAGACCATCGATTGCTCATATGCAAGTTCAGGCTGAAATCAAAAAAAGTAAAAACAAGTCCACGAGAGTCAATATATGACCTTGAACATATCCTATCTGAATTTAGAGATCATCTAAAGAACAGATTTGATTAATTAGACACTAAAGACTGAAGACCAGAAGAGTTGTGGAGTGCTATCAAGAACATCATACAAGAGGAAAGAAATGATCATTAAGAAAAGAAGAAAAAGACCAAAATGGATGTCAGTAGAGATGCTAAAACAAATAGAAGAAATGAGGAGGTAAAACAGTTAACTAGAAATTTTCAAAGGGCAGCTCAAGAAGACAAAGTCAAATTTTATAATGTAATGTGCAAAGATCTGGAATTAGAAAACCAAAAGGGAGGAACATGCTCAGCATTTATCAAGTTGAAAGAACTGAAGAAAAAATCCAAGCCATGACTTGCAATACTGAAGGATTCTATAGCAGTGAATGTGAGGTTGGTGCAGGACCAGGTAGTGTTTCGTTCTGTTGTGCATAAGGTCACTATGAGTAGGTACGGACTCGATGGCACCTAACACCACCACCAACAAATGTGCTAGGCACTGTTCGTGGAATACAGCAGTGAACAAGACGAAGTCCCTGCCATTGCTGGGCTGACATTCAAATGCAGGGACATCGACAACCAAGAAATAAACCCATAAACATGCAACATATTAAATTATAAGCTCTGTGAAGTTAAGTTCTGTAGAAGATAGAGGTGGTGGAGGTGGAATAGGTGTGATTTTAGGCAGGGATTAGGCAACATTTGAGGCCTAGCCTGAATGAAGAGAGCAAGCCATGGAAATATCTGGAAGAAAGCATTCTTGTCAGAGGTAGCAAGGGCCATGAGGCAGCAGTAGGCTTAGTGTGTTTGAAGAACAGTGTGATGGTTAGCATGACAGAGTAAATGAGAGACAGGAAGAGAGAGGCTACAGAGGTGGAGGGGATGGGGGGCGTCAGATAATTTTGGATCTTGGTAAGGACACTTGTAGACACAACAAAAATATTGGTGGCACACACCAGTCTCAGGCCAGGGAATATCAACCTATGTGTCGTATTTGAAAGTGCTACCATTGGTGTCAAGTCTTGTGTGTTGGAGAGGCAGGCCCCGCAGAGTTGAGGACATTCAAGACCTCAGTAGATCAGGGAACAAGAGGCTTGGCAAGCTCTGGGGCTCTGGGTTAGCTCTGACAAGCTTATTCTCGACGATTACAGCAGGCTAAGTTAACAGTGATGCTCTCTGTCAAATTTTCAATGAACTGCAAATTGGCTCAGGTAGAGAAACACACACACACTTCTTGTTAGATGCCGTCGAGTTGGTACCAACTCATAGCAACCTTATGCACAACAGAATGAAACACTGCCCAATCCTGGGCCAACCTCACAATCATTGCTACGTTTGAGCTTATTGATGCGGCCACTGTGCTGATCCATCTCATTGGGGGTTTTCCTCGTTTTCTCTGACCCTCCACCTTACCAAACATGATATCCTTCTCCAGTGACTGGTCTCTCCTGACAATATGTCCAAAGTATGAAAGACAAAGTCTGGCCATCCTGGCTTCCAAGGAGCACTCTGCTGTATTTCTTCCAACTCAGATCTATTTGTTCTTTTGGCAGCCCAACGTACTTTCAGTATTCTTCTACAACACCATAACTCAAATGCATAATCTTCTATGATCATCCTTCTTTATTGTCCAACTTTCACATACCTATATGGAGCTACTGAAGATACAGTGGCTTAGGTCAGGAGCACCTTAGTCCTCAAACTAGCATCATTGTTCTTTGACACTTTAAGGAGGTCTTGTACAGCAGGTTTGCCTGATGCAATACGTCATTTGATTTCCTGACTGCTGCTTCCATGAGTGTTGATGGTGGATCCAAGTAAAATGAATTCATTGACAACTTCAATCTCTTCTCCATTTATATGGATGCTATTTATTGGTCCAGAAATGAGGATTTTTGTTTTCTTTTCATTGAGGTACAACCCATACCGAAGATTGTGGTCTTTGATCTTCATCAATAAGTATTTTAGGTCCTCTTGGCCTTCAGCAAGCAATGTTGTATCATCTGCATATCGCAGATTGTTAATGAGCCTTCCTCTAATCTTGATGCCACATTTTTCTTCATATAATCCAGCTTCTCTGATTGCTTGTTCAGCATACAGATTGAATAAGTATGGTGAAAGAATGCAACCTTTGCGCACACCTTTCCTAATTTTAAACCATTTGGTGTTCCCTTGTTCTGTTTGAACAACTGCCTTTTGGTCTATGTACAGGTTCCTCATGAGCACAAGTAAGTGTTCTGGAAAACTCATACTTTGCAATGTTGCCCATAGTGTGACATGATCCATACAATTAAAAGCCTGTGCATAGTTAATAAAGCACAATAAACATCTTTCTGATATTTTCTGCTTTCACCCAAGATCCATCTGATGTCAGCAATGATATCCCTCATTCCATGTACTCTTCTGAAACCGGCTTGAACCTCTCGAAGTTTTCTGTCAATGTATGGTTGCAGCCGTTTCTGTATTACCTTGAGTAAACCTTTACTCACATTGAATATCAGTGATATTGTCTGATGATTTCCACATTCTGTTGGATCACCTCTCTTTGGAATAGGTACAAATACAGATCTCTTCCAGTCAGTTCCAGCCACCACTCGTCTGTCAGTTGGTCATATTGGCTTTTGTGTTGCTGTGATTCTGAAAGCTATGCAACTGTTATTTTAAATACCAGCAGGGTCACCCATGGTGGACAGGTTTCAGATGAGCTTCCAGACAAAGACAGACTAGGAAAAAGAAAAGATGAACTACTTACAAATATTTAGTCACTGAAAACCTTATGAACACCAGTGGAACACTGTCAGCACCAGGTTATTGACTATTGAAACATGATAAAGAGCACCAGAATATTGTCAGATACAGTGTTGGAAGATGAGCCCCTCAGGTTGGAAGGCACTCAAAATGCAACTGGGGAAGAACTGCCTCCTCAAACTAGAGTTCACTATAATGACGCAAATGGAGTAAAGCCCTTGGGACCTTCATTTGATGATGGGGCACAATTCAAAATGAAGAGAAACAGCTGTAAACATCCATGCAGAATTGTAATGTATCGAGAGCAGTCATGAGGTACAATGCTGTCTGTGATAGGATAATATCCATCTATATACAAGAAAGACCAGTTAATAACACTAATATTCTCAACAACCACTAAAACCAGGGATGATGAAATAGAAGAATTCTATCAACTTATTCAGTATGAAATTGATCAAACATGCAATCAAGATGTATTGATTATTACCGGTGATTGGAATGCAAAGGTTATAAACAAAGAGGAAGTATCAGTGATTGGAAAATAAGGCCTTGATAAGAGAAATAATGCTGGAGATCGTATGATAGAATTCTGCAAGACCAATTAATTGTTTATTGCAAATACCTTTTTTAAATAGCATAAAATAAGATATACACATGGACCTCATCAGATGAAATAAACAAAAATCAAATTGACTACATCTGTGCAAAGAGATGGTGGAAAAACTCCATATCATCAGCTAAAACAAGGCCAGGGCAGACTGTGGAACCAACCATCAACTGCTCATATGTAAATTCTGACTGAAGCTGAAGAAAATTAAAACAAGTCCATGAGAGCCAAAATATGACCTTGAATATATTATACACACACTAGATAATACCAAATGTTAGTGAAGATGCAGGGAAAAGGAAACTTTTGTTCACTGCTGGATGAAGTAGAAACAGACATACAGTTGTAAAGCCATCTGGTAGTACCCACTGTAAGTCCTTTGAGCCAGTGGTTAGAAAGCAACTCTTTCCAAAGTTCAAAGAGGACATGGATAAGGATCTTATGGTGGTGTTTTTTATGGATACAGAGAAGTGAAGGCGGAATAGCTGTTGATCACCAGGGGAGTAAAGATGTACAGTGTAATGGATATTGCTAAATAACAATGTGTGAGCAGCAAGAAATTTGGTTTACAGACAGCTACATGAGTTTTAAACAGTCTGATATTAAATGCCGTCAAGTTGGTTCCAACTCATAGGGACCCTATATTAAGTTTCCATATAAATCTTTGTGGGACCAGAAAGTCTCATCTTTGTCCAGTGGTGAGGTTGGTGGACTGGAACTGCTGACTTGTGGTTCACAGTCCAGTACTTATCCTACAGAGCCACCATACTCAAAAGTAGCACTAGAGGAAAAGAAAGCAAAACATTGAGGGAGATTCATAATAAATGCAATCTTGTTTATTAAAACTCCGTTGCCCCCAAAAACCAGCATGCACTTTACAAGGATATGTGGAGTCCCTGGGTAGCACAAGCAGTTAAGCACTGAGTACTAGCCAAAAATGGAGACTTAATGGCACTGTAGGATAAGCACTGAACTGCTAACCACAGGTGGGCAGTTCAAACTTACCAGTTTCTCCTCAAGAGAAAGATAAGCTGTCTGCTCACATAAACATTTACAACCTCACTCTACAGAATCACTATGAGTCAGAATTGAGTCGATGGCAGTGGGTTTAGTTTTTGAGTTTGGACTAGCCAAAAGGTTGGAGGTTCAAACCCAACCATAGGCACTTTGGAATACAAGACTGCAGATCTTCTTCCAAAAGATCATAGCCTTGAAAATTCTGTGGAGCACAGTTCTGCTCTGCACCCATGGGTTCACCATGAGTCAGAGTCAACACCAACTAACATGTGCTTTACTGTTGTTAAGTGTTTCCTAGTCAGTTTCAATGCATAACAACCACATATAGGGTTTCTGAGGAGCAGCTGGTAGGTTTGAACTGCCAACCTTGGGGTTCAAACTGACCTTGTGGTCCAGTGCTTTCTCCCACAGTGTGTCACACCAGGACATCTATGTGTATGCGGAAGGACATCTAACAAACAAGTCTGAAGGCGTGCCTGTGTCAGGGATGGAAATTAAGAGTGATTAGAGATGAAGGGGAATAAATATAACATAGAGGGGGCTAATAAACTCTAGCATTCAGCATGTGACCAACATGGTGCTAGGCACAAGCCCATGTAGTATTCAAATCAACTGCACAAATATTATCCCCATTTAATGAATGAGAAAGCCAAGACATAAAGGGGAGGTGACTTGTCCAAGTCACCTTGCAGCTCACAGAAGCAGTGTGATGTAATGGGCCCAGACAGGCAAGGATTCCGGTTCTGCTAAGTCCTAGTTGTATGACCATGGCCTACTTACCTTGCCTCACTGAGCCTCAGTCTCCCCATGTGGAAAGTGGGGCCATATTGCCTTTCTCTGAGAGTTGTCATGACACCAGCATGAGCTAATATATGTGGAGCACTGTGTACAATGCCAGTCCATTGTGGGTGCTCCCTAAGGTACCTGGTCTTATCCAGGGGGCAAGAGGGAGGGGGAGGAATGATGTGAAGGTGGGAAGAAGCCCCTCACCCCATTTATGGGCTCAGCTGCAGGATTACCAGGGATGCCTGGGGCCCACCATCCCAACCTTGTCTTCCCACTCTGGGTTACTGTCTGCACACTGACCACCTACATTCTCCTTCTCTCTGGTCCATTGCCAGCAAAGACAAGCCTGGCCTCAGGACTCAGTCCCTAGACTCCTGGAATAAGTTGGGCCTGGTGAATCTTCTGGACATGGAGGTCTCTAACCCGATGGAGTATGAGTTCAACTTCCAGCTGGAGATTCGTGGACCATGTCTGCTGGCAGGTGAGAGGGAGCTGCCCAGACCATGGCAGGCGCTGGGAAGACTTGAGGTCCAGGGTGGGGTGGACTTCAGACTGAAAGTCACCAGGGGAGAGAGAAACAGGGGATGGCAAGGGGTGCCAACTGGCAAGGGATACCAAAAGAAGACAACTCAACCAGAAGTAGGTAAAGCTTTAGGATCCCTGCATTAGACGTCCCCAACAGCCGCCCAAAGATGAGTTTTCAGAGGGACAGCTTTCAAGGGCCCTGCCCCCATGACCACCCCAATGGCTTCCTGGGGAAATTTCCATCAAGGAATGGTATGTTCCTGGACCTCTCCTAGAGTTCACAGTCTCAAAGATTCTCCCCTTGTCTAAATATCAGAAGTACCTGGGGAGCTTTCAAAACACTGATGCCCAGACCTCACCCCAAGAGGTTCCGATTAAATAGTCTAGACTGTGTCTTGGGTTTTGGAATATTTAAAAGCTCCCCAGGTGGTTCCAATGTGTGGTCAGGGTTGAGAACTGGCTCTCCAGTAGTTCTCCTCCCCAACCCACTCAGGGTTTTAAAAGATCTTGAGCATTTTGGTTTCTTGTTAATGCCTGTTCTCCTAGAGCAGCATTGCTTTACAAGACTCAGCCCAAAATATAACCCTAATTGAGTGTCGAGATCTTTCTGTTTGCCTGGCTGCAGCCAGGTACTTTAATGTGGAGTCCTGATATGCTGTTGTAGGAAAATCACTAGACCACGAGGTTGGTTTGAACCGCAAGGCTGTAATTTCAAACTCACCAGCTGTGCCTCAGAAACCCTATACAGGGTTGCGATGAGTCAGAACTGACTCTAGGGCACCTAACAACCACAATGTGAGGAAGAAGGAGTCCTAGTGTGGTGCTGTAGGATAAGCACTGGACTGCTAATTACAAGGTTGGTGGTTCAAACCCACCAGTCGCTCCTTGGAAACCCTATACAGGGTCACCGTGAGTCAAAACTGACTTGACAGCACTTAACAACAACAACATATGACGAAGCACCTGCTTTGACCCTACTAGCTCCTAAGGAGGGTTCCAAGTGGTGCAGTGGGTTAAGCATTGGGTTGCTAACTGAAATGTTGATGGTTTGAACCCATGGGAGAAAGATGAGGCAGTCTCCTTCAGTAAAACTTTACTCTCTGAAACCCTATGGAGCAGTTTTATTCAGTCCTATAGAGTCACTAGGAGTCAAAATCAACTCAACTACAATGGGTTTGGTTTGAGAACGTAAGCCCACGCTTTGTAGACGGGGAAATTTAGGACTAAAAATTGGAGGGGACCTATTCATGGTCACACAGCAGATTAGGAATCCCTGGTGGGACTGGAGCGTCACTCATCTCTGGCCCGGGTCTCAGTGGCCCCTACCAAGCTCCCATCTCTCCTGGGGATCTTGAGTCTAACCTTAACTTCCTGTGCCACTCAGGGGTGGAGAGCCCCACCCACGAGATTCGTGCTGACGCTGCTCCATCTGCCCGTTCTGCCAAGAGCATCATCATCACCTTGGCCAACAAGCACACCTTTGACCGGTCTGTGGAGATCCTCATCCACCCCAGTGGTAGGAGGCACCATGTGTGTCCCCTGGGGTTCTTGGGGGAGGGCAGAGGTGCTGATCCCATGGGGAACGGAATGTGTGATCCCTTGCCCAGTGACTACCCAGGGCAAGAGACTGCTGGAAGAGAGAAGACTATTTGCCTCCAGGGAAACTTGGTTCTAGCTGGTGGGATTGAACAGCTCTTACCCCGATTCTAGATCCAAAGACCCTAAGGTCTTGTCAACCCTCTGGGACACTTGCCCCTGAGGAGCTGAGCAGAGAATCTTCAAAACCCTGATACCTCTGTGAGCCGCTTCTTTACCGCTCTCTCCAAGAATTCACAGAGTATCAGTACCAAAAAGAGATCATTTTTTTCTGTCTCACTCCCATTTTACAGATATGTAAACTGAGACTCAGAAAGGAGCAGTGAGTCACTCCCAGCTAAGGAGCCTTCCCATGGCCCCAGAGTGCTTTGGAACCCAGGATGATACCCCCTGTTTCAGTTGGGAGTCCCACGACCTGGGAAGAACCTGCCCTATATCAAGGTCCCTGCATCTCTCCTACCACAACGATGCTGAGCATTGGTCTCCTCTCTCTGCAGAGCCCCACATGCCACACGTCCTAATGGAGAAAGGGGACATGACCCTGGGAGAGTTTGACCAACACTTGAAGGGAAGAACAGATTTTATTAGAGGGATGAAGAAAGACAACAGTGCAGAGCGAAAGGTGAGGGTGACAAAAGCAGGGAGTCGATGGTGGCTGGGCTAGGGTGCTACAGGGGACTTAGTCTTCACTGAACCTGGAGGAGAATGAGATCGGGAAGGGGTCCACAGTTAGCTGGTGGTAGATCCTGGATGAGAAGTGTTCTTGTCCATGTTCCTTCTCAGTGGGCTGGGGCTCTGTGGGACACCCCAAGAGTGGACTTCCTGATGCAGCAGTTCCTGGATCTGTCCTCTTGTCTCCTGCCAAGTCATCTCTCCCTGGTCCTGCCTTCAATTCCCTCTAAAGGACTTATTGTCTGGTGCTGTTGAGTTGATCTCTCATTCATGGAGACCTCATGCATAACAGAACAAAACACAGTCAGATCCTGCACCATCCCAGTGACTGGTTGGAGATCAGACCATTGTGATCCATAGAATTTTCACTGGCTAGTAGTAATGTTGGCCCAGGATTGGGTAGTGTTTTGTTCTGCTGTGCATAAGGTCGCTGTGAGTCAGTACTGACTCGATGGTACCTAACAACAACAACAATCTTGGGAAATAGAGTACCAGGCCTTTCTTCCTAGTCTGGCTTGGTCTGAAAGCTCTGCTGAAATCTATTTAGTATCAAAACAACACAGTAACCACCACTGAAAGATGGGCCTTAGCTGTTCTAATTAGAACTCTGGTCCCCTGCATGGAAGATAAGACCTTTATCACTGAACCCCATCAAAGTGCCAAAGCCAGGCAAAATTCAAAACTAGTGGCAGAAGCAACTTGAGCCTTCTCTAGGCTACTCCAGCCCTAAGGACTCTATAGCTGGGTGCCCTCTCAGCTTCGTCTTTAGATCCAGGGTGTCCCCTTTACCACTTCTAAGTGAGTCCCTCACTCTCCTAACCTCTGTGACCCTTGCTTGCTACTGTGTAAAAAATAAAGGCAATGCAGGGACAAGGCTGAGAAAGATCCTGTTTCTCTGCATTCCCTCCCCAGTGGAGCGGGGAGGAGAGGAAAAGTAAGAGGCTGAATCAACAACCACAAGGTGCACTCAGTCAACCCTTCCAGCATATGGCCCAGCACACAGTGCCACGTGCTGAATACCAGGATGGGTTCAGGTGGGACAACACTCTTCTTTTTACTGGTCCCCTTTTCATACGAGAACATTAAGGTCTGGTGGCCAAAAATCACTAATAAGCTGGAGGAAGTGGGGGATTGTCATCTTGTGGGTTAGATTTGGTGACAATGATGCTAAGGAGTTAAAATAGGCCATGTGGTGGCAGTTAAGCTGGGTTTACAGCCCCTCTGATTCCCCGCTGGCCCAGCTGGTATATAGGGTGGAAAGTGAGCAAGAAATAATAGGTAACTGATTGCTCACATCACCTCCATACTGAAAACACCTGCCCTCCCAGAAGTGGCCCCTCACCCAGATGAGTCAACTGGGAGAAGAGTAGGGGTTGACAATGTCAGGGGTGCCCACAAGCTTTGAGAATTGCAGGGTATGGCCAACAGAAGATCACAATGGGCCTCCCAGGCTGGGGTGGGCTGCCCTGCCTGTCTACCTTAAATCAATTAGCTCTGGGACTGATGAAGCAGATGAGAATTAATTTGCCACTCTGGGTTTCTTATGCAAATGACCCGTTTGTCATGAGCTCCAGGGATGACAGCAAGCAGCCCACAGCTGTGGAGAAGTGATGACTTTATTGTAATTGAATAATGGCAGCTTCAGAGGAGACATTAGAGGAGCCAAGGCCAGGGTATTCACCCCGCCCCTCTGAAAGACAGAAACCAGGTTCCTGGAGGTGGCTTCTCTTCCTGGCAGATGGGGCTGCTGCTGCTGCCCCAGGTTTTCTATCAAGAGTCAGACTGGGCAGTGGCCTGTGGCAATGTAACCATGCAGGAGAGAGACAGGGATAGGTTAGGGACATCCAGGGGGTGAGCACCAATCAGGAGGAATAGGTGGGAAACCGTGATTCTGCAAAGACAAGGCCAACAACTAAGGGAGAATCACCATGTACAAGAGACAGATGCAGGGACAGCAAGACCAAAAACCCTACAAAGATGCACACAGAGTGTCAGTGACCAATGAAAAGACTCAATCCTTCATTTATTCATTCAACAAACACCAAGATTCCAATAGATGTCAGACTCTGTTCTAAGCATTGGGGTTACAACATGGAAAATGACATATTCCTTGTCCTCATGGGGTTTACAGTATAGAATGGGAAAACACAAGAATTAAACAAATGAGTAACATCAGTTTGGAAAGGGATGAGGACCATGAAAAAATCAGAACAGGGTGATGATATAATGAAATTATAGGGACAGGGTGCCCTTTGTTGTTGTTGTTAGGTTCCATCGAGTCGGTACCAACTCATAGCGACATTATGCACAGCAGAACAAAACACTGCCCGATCCCAGGCCAACCTCACTACTGCCCTTTAGCCAGGTGTTAAGAGCTGGCTGAGAAGGAGAGCTGGCAGATGGCAAACAGCCCACCATAAGAAGAGTGAGCAGTGCCCACAGTATGTGCAGACATAAAGACAGAGTAATGGGGACCTAACTAAAGAAACAGTAAAAGGAATGACACATGGGGAGAGATGAGGCTAGATAAACCACGGTGCAGTGCATGAGCAGAAGCTTAAGCAAGAAAGTAACTGCTCTAGGTATAGTGGACCATAGGGAAACAACAGTGGAGGGACGACGTCAGTAAGAGGAGACTGAAAAGGTCCAGGCAAGAGATGACGCTGTCCTGAATTTGGGTGTGAGCAGTGGAGACATGGAGAAGGGAACAAGCTCAGGATCTGTTTTAGGTATGGAACTGGCAATCCTTTGCCAAAAGATTAGATGGAGGTGCTAGGAGAGGATTCAAGTTCAACACATAGGTTTTTGGTTTGAACAGCTGGGTGAGTAGTGATATCATCTATTGAGATGAGGAAGAGACCCAAATAGACAGAAACTGAGAAGCAGTCACAAAGCAACACATGCACACACAGGGAAATGAAGAGACAGGGTGCTGAAAGACATAATGAGGATGATACCGCCCCTCCTTTACACGTTCACTGTACCTTTCTCTGTATTGTTGTTACGTGTCTTTGAGCCAGTTCCAACTCATAACAACCTTATGCTAAACAGAACAAAACACTGTCCAATTCTGCACCAACTTCATAAACCTTATTACACTGCCACTGTGCCAATCCATCTCATAGGGAGTCTTCTATTTTTCACTGACTCTACACCTAACCAAACATGATGTCCTTCTCCAGGCACTGGTCCCTCCTGATAATATGTATAAAGTATGAAAGACAAAATCTCACTATCTTGACTTCCAAGGAACATTCTGACTGTACTTCTTCCAAAACAGACTTGTTTGTTCTTTTGGTACTTTTAATATTCTTCTCCAGCACCATAACACAAATACATAAATTTTTCTGCAATCATCCTTCTTTATTGTCCAAGTTTCCCATGCATATGAAGCTACTGAAAATATGGTGGCTTGGGTCAGGCACACTTTAGTCCTCATACTGACATCTTTGCTCTTAAACACTTTAAAGAGGTCTTATGCCGCTGATTTCCCTAATGCAATATGTCATTTGATATCTTGACTGCTACTTCCATGAGTACCTAAAACATGGAAGTACACATACCTAAAACAGATCCATGGTTGATGTTGGAACCAATCAAAATGAAGTCTTTGATAACTTCATTCAATTCTCCAATTATCATGCTATTATTTATTGGTCCAGTGGTGAGGACATTTGTTTTCTTTACATTGAGATGCAACTCATACCAAAGGCTTTATTCTTCATCAGTATATATTTTAAATCCTATTTGCTTTCAACAAGCAAAGTTGTATCATCTGCATGTCGCAGGTTGTTGATGAGTCTTCCTCCAATCCTGATGCCATGTTCTTCTTCATATAATACAGTTTTTCAAATTATTTGCTCATCATACAAATTGAACATGTATGGTAAAATGCCACAACCCTGGCACACACCTTTCCTGATTTTAACCCATTCAGTGTCCCCTTATTCTGTTAGAATAACTGCCTCTTTGTGTACAGGTATCTCGCGAAAACAATTGAATGTTCTAGAATACTTATTTTCCACTGTTTTGTCCATAGCTTGTCATGATCCACACAGTCGAAAGCTTTTGCACAGTCAATAAAACACAGGCAAACATCTTTCTGATGTACTCTTCTTTCAGCCAAGATCCATCTAATATCAACAATGATATCCCTCATTCTATGTTCTTGTCTGAATCTGGCTTAAACCTCTGGCAGTTTTCTGTCAATGTATGGTTGCAGCTGTTTTTTTAGTTATCTTTAGCAAAATTTTACTTGCATGTGATATTAATGACATTGTGGATGGTTTCTACATTCTGTTGGGTCACCTTTCTTTGGAATGGGGACAAATATGGTTCTATTCCAATCAGTTGGCCAAGTAACTGTCTTCCAAATTTCCCGGCGTGGATGAGTGCCTCCAGTGCTACGTGAGTTTGTTGAAAGATTTCCATTTGTGTTCCATCTATTTCTGGAGACTTGTTCTCCTTACTTTCAGTGTTCCTTGGACTTTTTCCTTTTAATCATATGCTACCTCTTCAAATGGTTGAATGTCATCCTTTTCTTTTCTTTTCTTTTCTTTTCTTTTTCTTTTTTCGGTACAATGACTCTGTGTATTCCTTCCATCTTCTTTTGATGCTTTCTGCATTATTCAATATTTTGCCATTGTTGTTGTTGTTGTTCATTGCCATAGAGTCTGTACAGACTCATATTGACTCTATGCACAACAGAACGAAACATTGCCTGATTCTGTGCCAACCTCATAATTGTTGCTACGTTTGAGCTCATTGCAGCTGCCACTGTGCCAATCAATCTAGTTGGATGTCTTCTTCTTTTTACCAAACATGCTATCCTTCTCTAGGGACTGGTCGCTCATGACAATATGTCCAAAGTCTGAGAGATGAAGTCTGCCCATGCTGGCTTCCAAGGAGCATTCTGACTGTACTTCTTTCAACACAGATTTGTTTATTCTTTTAGCAATCCATGGCATTTTTTATATTCTTCTCCAACACCATAACTCAAATGCATCAATTCTTCTACAGTCTTCCTTATTAACCATCCAACTTTCACATGCATATGAGGCTGTTGAAAATACCATGCTTTGAGTCAGGCTTACCTTAATCCTCAAACTGAAGTCTCTGCTCTTGAATAGTTTAAAGAGGTCATATATAGCAGATTTGCCTAAGACACTACATCATTTAGTTTCTTGGCTGCTGCTTCCATGAATGTTGATGATTGATCAGAACAAAATGACATCTCTGACAGCTTCAATCTTTTCTCCATTTATATGTTGTTTATTGGTTCAGTGGTGAGGTTTTTTGTCTTCTTTACATTGAGATGAAACCCATACTGAAGGCTGTGGTCTTTGATCTTCATCAGTAAGTATTTTATGTCCCCTTCACTCTCAACAAGCAAGGTTGTATCATCTGCATATCACAGGTTGTTAATGGGTCTTCCTCCAATCCTAATGTCACGTTTTTCTTGATATAATGCAGCCTCTCAAGTTATTTGTTCAGCATACAGATTGAATAAATATGGTGAAAGAATATAAACCTGGCACACACCTATCTTAATTTTAAACCATTCAATGTTCCCTTTTTCTGTTTGAGCAATTGCCTCTTGGTCTATCACAAGATTCCTTGTGAGTACAATTTAGTGTTCTGGAATACTCATGCTTCACAATGTTGTCTATAGCTTAACATTATCCACACAATCAAAAGTCTTTACATAGTCAATAAAGCACAGGTAAACATCTTTCTGGTATTCAACCAAGCTCCATCTAACATCAGCAATGATATTCTTCATTCCATGTCCTCATGTGAATCCAGCTTGAACCACTGGTAATTCTCTGCCAATGTATGTTTGCAGTTGTTTTTGGATTATCTTTAGCAAAAGTTTACTTGTATAAGATACTAATAATATTCTCCAAAGATATCTGCATTCCCTTGGGTCACCTCTCTTTGGAATGGGCACAAATAGGAATCTCTTCCAATCAGTTGGTCAGGTAGTTGTCTTCCAAATTTCTTGGCATGGATGAGTGAATGCCTCTAGTGCAGCATCAGTTTGTTGAAAGATTTCAGTTTGTATCCCATCAAATGCCAATGCCTCAAAGCATCTTGGACTTCTTCCTTCAGTAGCATTGGCTCTTGATCATATGCTATCTCTTGAAATGGTTCAACTCAACCATTTCTTTTTGGTACAATGACTCTGTGTACTCCTTCCATCTTCTTTTGATGCTTTCTGCATCATTCAATATTTTGTCCATGTTGTTGGTACCTGTTGTTGTTGTTAAGTGCCATAGAGTCGGTTCTGACTCATGGCAACCCTGTATAGGGTTTCCAAGGAATGACTGGTGAGTTTGAACCACCGACCTTGCTGTTCAAATCGACCTTACAGTCTAATACGTTAACACACAGCAACACACAGCTTTGAACTTTTAGTTCAGTTCCCTCAGCTTGAGAAATGCTGAACATGTTCTTCCCTTTTGGTTTTCTAACTCCAAGTCTTAGCACATTTTGCTATAATATTTGACTTTGTCTTCCCTAACCTCTCTTTGAAATTTTCCATTTAGCTCTTTTGCCTCCTCATTTCTTCCATTGGCTTTAGCATCTCTATGCTAAAGAGCAAGTTTCAGAGTCTCTTCTGACATCCATTTTGATCCATTTTGATCTTCTCCTTCTTTTTTGTCTTATTAATAACCATTTGCTTTCTTCCTGTAAATGTTCTTGATGTTATCCCACAACTCTTCTGGTCTTTGGTCTTCAGTATGTAATGCAGCAAATCTATTCTTCAGATGATCTCTAAATTCAGGTGGGATATGTTCATGATCATATTTTGGCTCTGGTAGACTTATTTCAATTTACTTCAGCTTCAGCCTGAACTTGCATATGAGCAATTGAGGATCTGTTCCACAGCCTGCCCTTGGCCATCTCTTTTCGCAGATGTAGTCAATTTGATTTCTGTGTATTCCATTTGATAAGGTCCATGTGTATTGCCATCTTTTTGTGTTGTTTTTAAAAGGTATTTGCCATGAGCAAGTCATTTTCTTACAAAATTCAATCATGCAATCTCCAGCATTGTTTCTATCACCAAGGCCATATTTTCCAAAGAATGATCCTTCCTCTTTTTTTTCCAACCTTTGCATTCCAATCACCAGTAACTATCAATGCATCTTGATTGCATGTTTGATCAATTTTGACTGAAGAAGTTGACAGAATTCTTCAATTTTATTATCACTGGTCTTAGTGGTTGATGAGAAAATTTGAATAATGTGGTATTAACTGGTCTTTCTTGTAGATGTATGGATATTATCCTATCACAGACAGTGTTGTCTTCAAGACAGATCTTGATATGCTCCTTTTAATGATGAATGTGACGCCATTCCTCTTAAATTTGTCATTCCCAGCATAATAAACCATGTGATTGTCAGATCCAAAATGGCCAATATCAGTCCATTTAAGCTTACTAATGCTTAGGATACAATATTTATGCGTTCCATTTCATTTTTTGACAATTTCCAATTTTCCTAGAGTCATACTTCGTACATTCCATTTCCGATTATTAATGGATAGTTACAGCTGGTTTTCCTCATTTTGAGTTGTGCCCCATCAGCAAATGAACGTCCTGAAGGCTTTACTCCATTCACATCATCACAGTCAACTTTATTTTGAAGAGGCAGCTCTACCCCAGTCGTATTTTGAGTGACTTCCAACCTGAGAGGCTCATCTTCTGTCACTATATCGACAATATTCTGGTGCTCTTCATCATGTTTCACTAAGCAATATTCTGGTGCTATCTGACAGTGTTCCACTGCTATTCATAAGGTTTTCAGTGACTAAACATTCAGAAGTAGTCTATCTTCTCCTTCGTTTGGAAGCTGATCTGAAACCTGTCTACCATGGGTAACCCTGCTGGTATTTAAAATACTGGGGGCATAGCTTGCTGAATTATAGCAACACACAAGCCACCACAGTATGACAAACTGACAGAAGAGTTGTGGATTTTTCCTATAGAATCCTTCAATATTACTATTCAAGGCTTAATTTTTTTTTCTTCAGTTCTTTCAACTTGTGAAATGCTGCGAATGATCTTCTTTTTTGATTTTCATTATAATAATTGACTCTGTCTTCTCAAGCTGCCCTTTGAAATGCTCCATTCAGATCTTTTACTTCCTCATTTCTTCCATTTGCTTTTGCATCTCTACACTGGAGAGCAAGTTTCAGAGTCTCCTCTGACATTCATTTTGTTTTATTTCTTCTTTCTTGTCTTCTTAATGATCTTTTGTTTTCTTCCTATATGATATTCTTAATGCCATCCCACAACTCTATGTGTCTAATGCATCAGTTCTTGATGTGATCCCTAAATTCAGATGGGATATGTTCAAGGTCATGTTTTGGCTCTCATGGACTTGTTTTAATTTTCTTCAGCTTCAGTCTGAACTTGCACATGAGTCATTGATGGTCTGTTCCACAGTATGTCTTTGGCTTCATTTTGGCTGATGATATGGAGCTTTTCTACCATGTCTTAATTGCAAACTAACATTTGCTAATCTTAATTTTCTACCATGTAGCATTTGACTACAGATGTAGTCAATTTGATTTCTGTGTATTCCATCTGGTGAGGTACATATGTGTAGTTGTCTTTTATGTTGTTTTAAAAAAAAGGTATTTACAATGAAGAAGTCATTGATCTTGCAAAATTATAGCAAGTAATCTCTAGCATCATTTCTATCACCAAGACTGTATTTTCCAACTACTGATCCTTCTTCTTTGTTTCCAATCTTTGAATTCTCTGTACTAGACTCTGTTCAACGAAAACCAAACCAAATCCACTGTCATATAGTCAATTCCCACTTCTAAGCTGTAAATAGTTTTGGAAAGAGACGGTCACGTCTTTCTCCCACAGTTCAAACATATGAACTTTCTGTTAGCAACTGAATATTTAGCCATTGCTCCATGAGGCCTCCTCAGCCCTACAGTAAGTCCTGGAAATGCAAGATCCAGGTAAGATCTGCCTTCAAATAGCTCACAAGTGAGGTGGAGGCAGAGATATAAACAAAAAGCTGAGAATTGTTAAGGCCCCAAACCAAATAACAATAAAGACAATAGAAGTAATGATCTGGTTATAATTAGTCTCTGTTCAGGAGTGGACTTTATAGATCATCAGATATTATCAAGATTGACTCATCCTCCACACAAAAGATTTCCAGTTACTGGTGAGTGAAAGAGGGGGAAAGGCAGCAATGAAGAAATGGGCTGAGTTCAACCATGTTCCATAGACTCTCATTGACCTGGAGGTGTGAGAGAGAAGAGGAGGGGCTGTTTGGTCCAAAGTATGGTAAGACCTGGGACACCTGAGCCCATGGACAATGACATAGCCACAGAGGGCTAGAGCTGAGAGTGAAGCATCCAGCTGATGTGGAGTGACAGGAGGCACACAAGAACACCCAAACTTGCAGATAGTACCCATTTGACCTAGCCTTGATGGCTTGATAATCAGAACTCTACTGTTGTTGCTGTTAAGTGCCATTGAGTCGATTCCAACCCATAGCGACCCTGTATAGGGTTTCCAAGGAGCTGCTGGTGAGTTTGAACCACCGAACTTGCAAACGGCTTTGCAGTCTGACGCATTAGCCCACAGCACCACACCAGGACTCCAAAACTCTACTAGAGGAAGATTAAAAAAAAAAAGAATAAAACAATTTTTCATAAAGGAATTGTAGGATAAATTGCTTCAGTTTGGTGAACTTGGCTTATACTCATGGAGCTAGTAACTCTAAATACCAACAGAGAGGGAAGGAGTCTTCACATTAAGTATCAATGCTATGCCCTCTATACACAGGGCAGATAGGGATGGGCAACTTGGACATAGGCTACCTAAAATGAGGGGGCAATAAAGACATGAAGTGACTGGCTTAAAAGGTTTCAAGGGGGAGCTTAGTTTAATAATGTAGCGGGTGAGGAGAAAGAGTCACCTCTGAGTAGTTTTCATCTTCTCTGGATGGGTCTGGTCAGAGGAGATGAGGATAAGATTCTTATGATTCAATAATGAGTAATTGTTATCATGACTAATTGCGACTCTCTCAATTGTAAAGGTAGAAGTTTTGTAACAAAAACAGGGGAATACTTAATCTTACAGTCCAGAAACAAAGGACCCTAGGACCATCAAGGGAGACACAAGCAGAATCTGAGTCTTTATCCAGAGAAGCAGTGATACCAGAGATGGAGGCACAGATGGGGACATGGATAGAGGGAGCAGCTGAGGACTCTAGATTCATGGGAAGAGAGGGACTAAGAGCTGATGGTAAAGAGGCAGACTTGCAGAATATGCCCTTTGGTAGTGTCAATTATTGTATATGCTTGAGTGTTTAAAAAAAAAAAAAAAAGTGCTAAAGTGAATAAAGAGAAATACTGTTAACTGATGGTACATGGAGGGGATTATAATCATTGTAATGAAACAAGGTGTGTGATTTGTTGAATGTAAAACTGATGATCTGCCTTGTAGACTTTCATTCAACCCACAATAAAAACCTTACAAAACAACTTCCAGTTGACTGTAACTGACTCCCAAGATGTTCACAGGGTGCAGTGGCAGACCTGGGATTTGAAGGCAGAACGTGGACAGCATTTAATCCACACAGCAATTTGGTGAGGCCTGTACTCTAAACCTTCTTTCATGGATAAGGAAACAAAGTAATTAAATTCAACTGGGAGACTAGGACAGACTTCACAAATAGGTAAAAGTTGAAGAATGAGTAGGAATTGATCCATGGAAGAGAATCAGTAAGTCAGGGAAACAAAACTCACCACCACGGTGAACCAGTGTTTATACAGTCAGTGTGAGTGTGAAGGAGTCCCTAGTTTGTGCAAGGAGTTAAGACACTCAACTACTAACCAAAATTTGGAGGTTTGGGTCTACCCAGAGGAACCTAGCAAGAATGACCTGATGATCTACTTTCAAAAAGTCAGCCATTGAAAATCCTATGGAACACAATTCTACTCTGACACACATGGAGTTACCATGACAAGGGGCCAGCCCAAAGACAACTGGGACTGGTTGGTGAAAATGAAAGAGACCACTACTTAACTGATGACTTGCAAGTGTGCCAGTGGCTTCCTTTCTATGTGCTAAGTCAGGTCATCCTCACATCCACCTTGAGAAGTGATAAGAAACAGAACAAAAAAAGGTATTTGACCAAGATCACACAGCTGGATGGTGACAGAGCTGGGATTCAAACCTGGGTCTTTCTGCCTTCAAATCCCAGGTCTACCATTGCACTCTGTGAACTTCTTGGAAGTCAGGTGTGGTCAGCTGAAAGTCTTTTGTGCAGAAGATGAGTCAATCTTGATCATATTTGATGATCTATGTGGGACCACCATGTCGCCCCTAGTAGTAGCCCTGGACTCCTTGATTGCCCAAGTGAGAGGGTGTTCCTTTCTCCTCCAGACAGAAATCATACGGAAACGTCTCCACAAGGACATTCCCCACCACTCAGTCATCATGCTCAACTTCTGTCCTGACCTTCACTCAGTCCAACCGAACCTGAGAAAGACTCACGGGGAGTTCATCTTCCTCATTGACAGGAGTGGCAGCATGAGTGGGACCAACATCCTCTATGTCAAGGTACCTGCTAAGAGAACTCTGCAGTAGTTTCCTGTTTGTTGCTAGCTGTCATCAAGTCAACCCTGACTCAGGACAAACAGGTACAACATCACCATCTCACAATCATCAGTATGTTCAAGTACATCTTTTCAGCTATTACACCAACCCAGTTTTCAGTTATTGCATAAATTCCTAGGGTTTCCATAACAAAGCACCACACAGTGGGTAGCTTTAAACAACAGAAACATACTAATTCATAGTTCTTGAGGCCAATAGTCCAAATTCAGAGTATTGGCAGGGCCATGTTCTCTCTGAAGACTCTAAATAAAGATCCTGTATTTTCCAGTTGTATATTCCAGTTTCTGATAGTCCCAGGTGCTCCTTGGCTTGCAACTATAGCATTAACTCTGTTGTGTGACCATTTTCCCTCTGTCTTTGTGTCTTCTCTGCTCATTTCTAAAGACATTACTCCGATTGAATTAGAACCCATCTTATTCTTACTATGGTCTTATGTTAACCAAATAACATCTTCAAAGGTCTGATTTCCAAACAAGATCACATTTACAGGCACCCAGGTTTAGAACTTTAGCATATGTTTTTGAGACACAGTCAGCCCTTAACAGACTCAGAGTCCAGAGCTCCAGAGTCCCAGCTTCCTCAGCATTTTCTGTTCCAAGCATCCTTCTTCTGCACTTGAATTGATTTCCTCAATGACTATCCATGGGTAAAAATGAAGCAGTGAACAATTTTTTTATCAGTTCAAACAGGCACCTAAACTCAAGTTGTTCCCAAAATAAAACTCTGAAGAGCTGTGAGCAGAGGCAGAACTGTTGTCCATTGACAGGAAATGAAGTTTTCAATGGCTGCCCTTGGCATTCTACAAACTTTGGCTGAGTGTCAGCTTTAGCTAAAATAGCTCACTAGATACTGAGTGGAGAGGATACAGAAAGGACAGGCGGAAAACTAACATTTGCTAAGAGTTTATTGTGTATCAGATACCAGAATAGGCATTTCATATACAGTTTGGTACTTAATTCATAAAATAATCCTGTGAGATTTGTCCTAATGATGTCATTTTCCAAGTGGGAAATTGATCCTAAGAGTTTCAGTAACCTACTCAAAATCACACAGCTAGAATGGTCTAAGATTTAAAATGTATCTGTCTGACTATTCCCACCACCAAACATTAGATATCAATTAGACATGGTGCCATCATCAAGGAACATATATAATCCAGTAATAGATATTAAGGTCATTTTTTTTTAATGTCTAATAGTGGCGCTGTGAGTTAAGTTGGGCTGCTAACCACAAGGGTCACTATGAGTCTGAATCAACTTGATGGCAGTGGGAAAATAATGTTGAGCCAAGGCCTGAGATAACCAAGAGTGACACAGCTTACCCACAAGCATTGAGAGGAGCAACTTACATTGAAACCGAGTAAAGTCAACTTCAATATTGAATGTCAGTTCCCCACTGCTAGTGAATCACTCCCCACAGCAGCTGAAACAAGATTGATGGTCTGCATATACTCTTCTTGTCTTGTAGAAGAGGGACCTCATTCCCTCCATACTGGGACTAGAAATGGACTTGGCCAGGTGATATATCTCACACACACACAATTCCTGGGAATGTTGACCTGTACTCAGGTAAGATGAGAGGAATCTGCTGATAACCCACTAGCTATGATGGGAAGTATTTTGGGTCAAGGTGCCCCAGGAAAAAAGATCGGCCACATACTCATCCCATCCAAGAAGCCAAGTTGTCACGTCTGGTCCTAAGTCTATTTGTGGGACACACAGGAAGGCAGCAGGCAGTGCTCAGACTTCCCTCTCCCACACCTAATGTATACAAAGCAGTGTGCTTGGCCATCTGAAAAGATCAAGTCCAAACCCACTGCCATGGACTCATAGTAACCCTAGAAAACAAAGTAGAACTGTTCCACAGGGTTCCCAAGGCTGTAAATCTTTACAGAAGCATACTTACTGCTGCATCTTTTTCCTGCAGAAAAGCTGGTGGGTTTCAATCACTGATCTTTTGGTTAACATACCAGTGTTTAACTCACTGTGCCACCAGACCTCCTTTCTGGAAAGACAGCAGAATATAAGCAAAGTCCTTGCCTTCAAAGAGCTCACAGTGGAATGAGAAATACATACATGCTAACCAATCAGAATGCTTGAGAGCATGGCCTGCATGCTAAGGAGAGTTCTGCAGGAGGGTAAGAGAGTGATTACAACCCTACACACACACACACACACACACACATCCAGGAGAGTTTCATCATCTGCAGATTATTAGCCTCGATTATGCCACTATCCATCTCTCGTATTTTTAGTTGTGCAGATAACTGTCTCCTTCTCTAGAGTTATGAATTCATTCAAGGAAAAGACCAGATGTTTCTTATCTCTCTCTCCCTATGGGGCCTACCTCTGTGCTTATGTATCAAAGGCCCTCTGTTACTGTGTATTGAGCTGGGTCAAGGATCATAACTCGAAGAACAGGGATGAAAGAAGGGAGAAGGGCACTGCTGTAACCTAAAATTTCATCCCTTCCCCTAGTTTGCACCTAGAGGAAGCTCTTCTTTCCAGGGCGAAAGGATCATCAAGAAAAGGAGTTAAATGACTAGCTCAGTGATGCCATCCTTCTCAGACTTACTTCTCAGGCTAGTTTTTGTTTTGAAATACACAAAAGAACCATTTATGAGACCTTAGGCCACTTGGCATAGGGATGCAGGACTTGGTACCTTCTCCCACCTCTATTATTGTTGTTAAGTGCTCTAGAGTTAGTTCCAATTCATAACAGCCCTGTATAGTGTTCCTGAGGAGCTGCTGGTAAGTTTGAACCACCGACCTTGCAGTTCAAAGCAATCTTGAGATTGAGTGCTTATCCTAAGGCATCACACCAGGACTGCCTCTCCCACCTCTACTCCTCAACAAAGGCATTGGGGAGCTGTCCAAGCTTCTGAGGTGCTGAACCATACTTTAACTCTGTGTCCCATCCCATTGCTGTGGAGTCAATTCTGATTCATAGCAACTCTATAGGACTGAATAGAATTACTCCATAGGGTTTACAGGCTATAAATGTTTACAAAAACTGAATGCCACATCTTTCTCCTGTGTAATGACTGTGTCTTTCAGTTGACAACTGAGTGGTTGACCACTGTGCTCCTCAACCTTGTGTAGCCACCTACATTCCTTTCCACAGTCTTATCAATTCAGAATGGGATCGTAAACCCAAAATACCCCTGGTTGTTAGTTGCCATTGAGTTTTCTCCAACTCAAGGGGGCCTTATGTTGAAAGAATGAAATGTTTCCTGGTCCTGTTCTATCTTCATAATCATTGATATATATGAGTTCATTGTTGGGACTATTTTGTCAATTTATCTCACTGAGAGTTTCTCTCATTTTCACTGACCCTCTGCTTTGCCAAATATGATGTCCTTTCCTAGCAATTGGTCTTTCCTGATGATATGTACAAAGTAAGCAAGTCAATGTTTCTCCATTCTGGCTTCTAAAGAGCATTCTGGTTGTATTTCTTCTAAGAATTGATTCATTTGTTCTTCTGGCAGTCCACACTATATTTAATATTCTTTGCCAGCACCACAGTTTGGATGCATCACTTCTTCTTCTGTCTTCCTTTTACACTATCCAGCCTTAAGATGCCTATGAGATGACTGAAAAGACCATAACTTCAAAGGCACACTTTAATCATCAAAGTGACGTCTTTGCTTTTTAAAACTTTAAAGGTATTTTTGCAACATATTTTCCCAATGCAATTTTCTAAATAAGAGAGCTGAGTCCCCAAGGGGCTAATGCTTTCCCCAATATCATAGGACTGGTGAGGGAGAAAGAGCTTCTTAGCTCAGTGCTCATTTGCTGACTAGGGTGGTACATGCTCTTCCACTAAGAAAAACTCTCCTTTCTAATTATATCATTCCTGCCATAGCACTATGCATGGCACAGTAGAAAAAAAAACAGTGTCTGAGAAATAAGAGATCTGGGTTTTAGAACCAATTCTGCCACTAGCTTGCTAAATGACTTTAGACATGTTGATTCTCAAATCTGAGCCTCCTTTGTCCCTTATGTAAAATGAGAAGGAAGGATTAATTCAGGGAGGGCAAATGCATGTCACATGTTGCTTTACTCCCCTCTCCCAAGCCCAGGCAGACATCAATAATTGATTATGACATTTTATTTTCTTCCTGAACCTGCATTCATTCTCTATATCCTTCTCATCTCACTGTTTCCAGAAGTTACTACCAATTGAACGGAGTTGCTTTATCAGTGGAAATTCATTTCCTGAACTAAAGACCTCCCCAACCCTTCCATTCCAGAATTCTCTGATAATAACTCTCTCTGGGTACCCTCTCAGTCTACTTTCTTCTTGGAGTCTCTCTTCCTCTTTTTCAGTTCAGCTCACGAAGCTCAAGGTCACCCTTTGACAAACGGCTTTGCATTGGCACATTCCATTCTGGTAAACATGTCCCCTTTTATAGAGAAGCACCAAAATTATTCAGGCCACATACTCCTTTTCCCACAGACAATGAAGCCACCAGGGGTTTCTTGGGTCATTAATTACTGCCCATTGGGTTCAAGATTTAAGGAAAACTAAGCTTATGGAAGTGCGAGTAAATCAAAATCCAAACAGTCTGTGCCAAAGGGCAAAGTTCAGACAATTTCACTTCCTGCAGTCGGTCTTATTCTTCAACTGCCACCTTGCTGCCAAAAACATGGCTTTAAAAATTCTAGTGTATGTGAGCAGTGACAATCTGTATGGATCAGCAGAGTCCCCTGCTAGTAGGAATAGACATTAGTGGCTAATGAAAAACTTAATTGACATTGATTTTGGAAAGAGAGAAAAATATATTGATACACAAGCAATAAAAAGAGACCAAGCAAACATGTTAGTTAATGTTTACAGTGGCAGGTGGGGAAAGAGTCTGGGGTTCTGTGAAGTTTGGAAGTGTGAAATGTCCAGGCTCCTCTTACAGCCATTTCCTTCTAGACTCTAGATTACAACAATTTGTTACCCTGAAGTGATGCTTTTCTGATGTCTGTGTCAAGGCAGAGCTGGCATGAATAAAAATTACAGGTTTTGGAAGCCTTGGTCCTATTCTTAGGTTTTGTGAACAGCACAATCCCTTAACCTTTCTGAGTCTCAGTTTCCTTATCCATAAAATGGGGTGAAAATATTGATACAATGTACTTTATACACATTACCTCATGTAAGCGTCACAATACCCCTTTGAGGCAGGCACATTATTATCCCCATTTTATAGATGAGAAAACTGAGGTGCAATCTTCATTAGGCTGGTTAGAATAGCCATTTGCTGAATGTTTACTATGTGACAAGCTGAGGCTCAGAGATCAAAGTCAAGTAAGTAATGTAAGAGGTAACATTCAAATCCAGATTTATTTAACTGCAAATCATATTTCTGTAACCACAATGCTATCACATGAGGGGGCTTCAAACAGTTTGTAGAAAATGAAATTAAGTGATAACCGAATTTTTCCACAAATATTTGAAGCCCCCTCATACATACTATAGACATGAAATGATATTATAAATATAAAGTGCTTAGCACAGTATCTGTAGGAGAAAGATGAGGCTGTCTGCTCCTGTAAAGATTTACAGCCTCAGAAACCCTGTACAGGATCTCTATGAGTCGGAACCAACTCCATGGTACATCATAACAACAACAGCACAGTATCTACGGAGTCATGGTGTGGCACTGTGGGTTAATGAGCTAGACTGCAAGGTTGATTTGAACCATAAGGTAGGTGGTTCAAATCACCTAAATAAGAGAGCTGCTCCTTGGAAACCCTATACAGGGTCGTTATGGGTCAGAACTGACACGATGGTACTTAACAACAACAACAAACAGCAGCACAGTATCTGGAACATAGTAAATGTCTATTATTTATCAGTGTATCATATTAACATCACCATCATTATCATTCTACTTCTACTATCAGCCTTCTTTGTCATTCTTTCTTTTCTTATACCTTTGTCAAGATCTTCTGGAGATTCATAGTTAAATGGGTTAAGACTTTAATATTCACAGGCTTTGGAAACAAAGTGACACAACTTTGAGTCTTAGCTCTACCATTTACTATCTGGATGCCCACCAACAAATCACTCCACCTCTGTGTGACTCAGTTTTCTCTTCTATAAGATGGGGATAACATTGTTTCTGCCTCAACGGGTAATTGTGAAGATTATATGAGGTAACACATGTAAAACACATACTATACACTGAACAGATATGCGCTAAAGAGACTGTCCCTAAGAAATTTTTCCCTAGGTAATGATAGTTTGCACCTGATGCAAAAGGTCCTGAATAAGAACCAGGAGTCTGTTCCATCAACTGTGTGGCCTGGGCCAGAAAATGTTCCTCCCTTGGATGTCAATTTGGATGTCAATTTTGTTTTGGCAAAAGAGAACGGGTGTTCTCCTAACTTTCAAGGTCAGCAAGAGATGAGAAGGTACTGGAAGCCATAATCACCTGGCTTTCAGAAGTCAGACCTGCTGCATGGATGAGAAGTTTTATGATGATGGCTTTAGTCCAGCCCTTGGTCAGTGTCAGCAAATTTCTTGATCTTTAGGAGAAGGGATTACTGGATACAGACAAGGCAAAGGCCTATTAGAGGCTGTTTCTGTTCTGGAATAAGAAATCTGGTATGTAGCAACAAGGTGGTAACAGGATAGTAACCCCTCCTCACTTCCCTAATCCCCAAAATCACTTTCTCACCTGCAGGATGCCATGCTGGTAGCTCTCAAGAGCCTCTTGCCAGCCTGTCTCTTCAATGTCATTGGGTTTGGATCCACATTTAAGACTCTCTTCCCTTCCAGTCAGACCTACAACGAGGTAAGGAGGAGTAAGGAGGTAAAGAAGGCTGAGACCAGAAGGGGATGGGTGATGAAAATCAGAAGAAAGAAAGGAAGAAGAGGTCACCCTGGGACCTGCCTCAGAAGCATCCAATCAAATCAAACCCAGATCCTGTGTAAAGACCCAGAAATGAAGAGATGCTTTTTGTTTAGGCAGTTTTCTGACATCTAGGCCTTCTGATACCCTCCCCTCACACACACATAAAATAAAAGAATATGTTGAGTAAAGTATGTGAATGCACAGAGAGAAGGTACTAGAAGGAGGAGGAGGGAGGGCATAGGCTAGGTTTGCCACTCACCTAAGCTTCTGCTTCATGAAAGTGCTATGTTTGAGTAAAATTAATCTAAGGGGATAAATGGGAAGTGGTGGGGAGGGGAAAGGTGGGTACATGGGTAAAAGTGGGTAAAGAACGCAACTCACAATTCTCAAGCTACAATTTGGAACAAGAAGGCCGTGGCCCCAGCAGCATAATTAAAATGGGAGCATCCTGTCCAGAGTGGATGGGAGGAAGGAAAGAAAGAGAGAGTGAACAATTTATCCATTGAAAATAACTTTATGGGTTTTCAAGTTACAAAAATAATATATGTTGATTGTTCCCATGTTTTTAAATCCAGGTAATCAAAAAGAGAAAAATATTCCATGATTACATCAGTCAAGGAAATTAAAAAGAAAAGAAAAAAAAAAAAAAATCACTGCAGACATGTCTCTAAACATTCACTCACAGTTTCAATGAAAGTAGGATTAGGTTGTATATACTGTTCTGTATCCTACTTTTCTAACACAATAGTCTATTAGAAACATATTTCAATGCCAGTAAGTATTTATCTGCAAAATAATTGTATAATCATAGTGACTACCTATCTCTTTATTATAGACTAGATAGTGGTTTGTTTATGGATTGTAGGACAAGCACTGAACTGCTAACTTCAAGGTCAGTAGTTGAAACACACCAGTTGCTCCTGTAGAGAACGATGAGGCTTTCTGCTTCCATAAAGATCTACAGCCTTAAAACCCCATATAGAGTTGCTGTGATTCAGAATCTGCTCAATGGCTCTGGGTTTGGGGTGTTTTCTGTTTGGTTGATTTGCTTTTTGGTTGGACATTTAGGTTATTTCCAGTTTGTTTTTCTATTAAGTCATCTTCATAGCAGAATTTCTGTATATATCCTGAATTATTCCCTTGGAATAAATTCCTAGGTTTGCTGGTACAAAAGATGTGTCCTAGTGTGGTGCTGTAGGGTAAGCACTGGGTCAAAGGGTCCTTTTGAACCACAAGGTTGGCGGTTCAAACCCATCAGCCACTCCTCAGAAATGCTATACAAGGTTACTATGAGTTGGAACCAGCTCAACAGTACTTAACAACCACAACAACAGTGATGGATGTTGGGTCAGGAGCAGAACATCTAATAATCATTGAGAATCTATCCTTGCTACAATAATGTCCGTCCAGTGCCAGTAATCCTTGGCCAGTTGGGTCCCACAGTATTGGCTCAGGAAGGAAGGGATTTGAAGGGCAGTGATTTCCTCAAAATATCATAAGGAGTTAGTGCCAGATTCAGGATTCGCACTCCAGTCTTAAGATTCCTAGTCTAGTATTCTACTACCTACCTGCCTCCCTCATCAGGTAAGGAAACATGATTGGTGCTGAGGAATCAGGGGTTTAATGTGAAACCTTTTCCAGGGGTGCTTATATATTTTTTAAGATGAACCCAGAAAGGACAATGGTATGTTGATATACCGTCAATGGGGAATTTCAGGCATTTGTAGGGGAATGTTATTAGGTACGATCACACAAAATAAGTGAGTACCTCCTGTTTTGGGGGTGGGGCAGAGACAAAATTGGGAACATAAGTCAACTTCACTGAGATGAGTAAACAAAGAACTTGTCCTCCAGGAAGCTTAGAGTCTCTTCCTCTTATGGTGACTCTCTGAACTCTGCCCTTCCTGTGACCCTTTCCCTACAGGAGAACTTGGCTATAGCGTGCGATAACATCCAGAAAATGCGGGCTGACATGGGTGGCACCAACATCCTGGCCCCTCTTAAGTGGATCATCCGGCAGCCAGTGCACCAGGGCCACCCACGGCTCCTCTTCGTGATCACAGATGGTGCCACCAACAACACCGGGAAGGTGCTGGAACTGGTGCGCAACCATGCCTTCTCCACCAGGTTAGCCTGGGCTGACAGACCTGGGTTCAGTCATCCTGGGCTGCCCCGGGCTGTGGGTACCAGAACCAGAGCAACATGTGGAAAATGCTAGAGAGAAGCCCCACAATTCTTATAGTATTTTGTTTTCAGAATGGTGTGGGTGGACCTGAGTTTGCCTTTTCCCATCAGATGTTGAGGATGGACAAGTTGCCCATGCCTCTGCTTACATCCCTTGAAGAGTAGCCTGCAGTAGCCTAGGAAGAGGAAGTCCTGTTGGCTGCTTTTGACTCTGATTGGTATAGGAACCTTGTGGGCTGTATATGTGTGGATCTGAGTACCCCTTCCTTTGGCCTTGCTCTCTGCCTGAAGATATGCCCAACTGTCAGATAAATCAGATAGATCATATTCTGTCCCTTTCCCCATTAAGGGCCAAAGATGGCAGAAAGGAATGGAAGTATTAGCCTCTCTTCTCCCCTTCCCACAGATGCTATAGCTTTGGAATTGGACCCAATGTCTGCCATAGACTGGTACAAAGGCTGGCCTCTGTGTCTAAGGGCAGTGCTGAGTTCCTGGTAGAGGGAGAGCGGCTACAACCAAAGGTAGGTAAAAGAGCCCCATTTCCTCTGGTACTAGAGCCTCAGGGATGGTCATATGACAAGTCAGTGGTGGAACTGGGATTTTGCCCCAAAACTGAGGTCTCCACTAGACCACATTACACCCCATTGAGAACCAGAGCTAGAAGTACAGACCAGTAGTGGCCCTGCTCTCCAGCCACATGATCATGGGCTCCACCCACTGGCTGAGCAGGATTGGGATCTCTGGAGGGATCAGTGCCATTGAAGATAGTGAGTTGTGTTTAAGGTCTTTTCTAGTCAAGTTCTTGATGATGACAAATGGTGGCTCAGAAGAATCTAAGGTACCCAGAAATTAAATGATCTATGTGAATAAGGAAGACTGTAGAAGAATTGATGTTTTTGAGTTATGGTGTTGGAGGAGAATATTGAAAATGTCATGGGCTGCCAAAAGAACCAATAGATCTGTTTTGGAAGAAGTGCAGCCAGAGTGCTCCTTGGAGACCAGGATGGCCAAACTTCATCTCTCATGCTTCAGACATATTGTCAGGAGGGACCAGTTGCTGGAGAAGGATATTATGTTTGGTAAGGTGGAGGGTGAGAGAAAAAGAGGAAGACCTCCAACGAAATGGATTGGCCAAGTTGCAGCATTGATGGCAACAGTAGTAAGGTTGGCCCAAGATGGGGCAGTGTTTCGTTCTGTTGTGCATAGGTTGATATGAGTTGGTACCAACTTGATGGCACCTAACAACAACAACAACAATAGTCTTCTTTCCATTTGTCTGTGCAATTGGCACAAATTCTCTAACCATTAGAAAGCTCTTGCATCAACCCAGGTTCTCTGAGAATCAAAGAGTGCAAGAGGTTTAATAAAGTCCTTCTGTGGTTCTAACCTGGTGTGGCACTGCAGGTTAATGTGTTAGACTGCAAAGTCGGTTTGAACCACGGGTTGGTGGTTCAAGCTCCCCAGCTGCTCCTAGGAAACCCTATACAGAGTTGCTATAGGTTGGAACCGACTCAACAGCACTTAAAAACAACAGCAACAAAAGTGGTGCTATAGGCTAAGCATTGGACTGCTAATCACAAGGTTGGTGGTTCTAACCCGCCAGCCACTTCTTGGAAACCCTATACCAAGTCACTATGAGTTGGAACAAACTTGATGGCACTTAACAAAAACAACAATGTCTATGAACAACTAAAAATGAGAAAACAGGAAGGAATTGTCTTCAATCCATGATGCAGATCCAACACCTGCTAAAAGAAAGGAAAGAGATCAGAATGGGCAAGGAAGGAGAGCCTCAGACTGTGATACCCATCTGACAAAGTTTCAGCCAACATGACAGGAAGTTCTCAATCAGATTGCCTGTTAAAGGAGTCTGCAATGGAAAGAAATGGCCTGGCACTAGTGTCCCCACCATGCTCAGTCACGGGTTGAAGGCTTCCAGGAAGAAATGTGGTCTTGGTTCAAAAGCTGGAGCACCTAGAAGCTTCACCTAACTGCATTCCTTGCAGTAAAATGGCATGTCCTTTCTTGTAGGCAGATTAGGGCAGCATGTCTCCATGGCTACCACATCCCAAAGCTTTTTTTTTTTTTTTTTTTTTTTTTTTGCCATTTTTGTCATACATCAGGGGAAACAAACCTAGAAGATATTTCGCTAAACCACAGCTATTATTTACTGAAACACTTAGCACATGTCAGATACTTCATATAGAGTATCCAGATAATCCTCTCAACTACATTGAGAGTCAAGGATTACTAAACCAATTTAATAGAAGATGAAAGTAAGGCCCAGAGAAGCAAATAAACTTGTTCAAGATCATCAGCTGGTCTATGCTTTGACATAATATTTTGTGTGGTCTTGGGAAAGTCACAGATCTACTTTGATCTTCAGTCTTCTTGTTTATCAGATACTAAACCTATAAATAAGCTTACATTTCAATTTCTATTTCCTCAATTCCTGGAGTCTTGTTTTTCACCAATGCCTTCAATACAGCTTGGACTTCTGCCTTCAATACTTTCCATTCTTTATCATGTGCTACCTCTTGAAATGACTGAGCACTGGCATGTTCCTTGGTACAGTGATTCTGTGTTGTTTATTGTCGACATGTCGTTGGAGTCCATTGCGATTCATAGCAACCTGTATATGGTTTCCAAGGAGCGATTGGTGAGTTTGAACCGCCAACCTTGAGGTTTAAACTGACCTTGAGATGAGTGCTTGTCCTATGGCGCCACACCAGAACTCCATGACTCTGTTTAGTCCCTCCATATTCATTTGATACTTCCTGCATCATTCAGTATATTACCCACAGAATCTCAAATCGGGGCTTGAATTTTTTTTCTTCAGTTCTTTCAGCTTGAGAAATGCTGAATGTGTTCTCCTAGCTCCAGGTTTTTGCACATTTCATTGTAAGACTTTACTGTGTCTTTTTGAGCTGCCTTTTGAAATTTTCTGTTCAACTCTTTCACTTCCTCCTCCCCCTCCAGTCACTTTAGCTTATCTAAGCTCAAGAGCAAATTTCAGAGTCTCTTTTAACATTCATTTTGGTCTTTTATTTCTTTCCTGTCATTTTAATGATCTTTTGTTTCCTTAATAGATGATGTTCTTGATTTCATCCCACAACTCTTCCGGTCTTCTGTCACCAGTGCCTAATGCATCAAATCTGTTACTGAGATGGTATCTAAATTTGGGTGCGATATACTAGGGGTCATATTTTGGACTTGTTTTCATTTTCTTTAACTTCAGTCTGGACTCACTTGTCCAGCAACTGATGGTCTGTTTCACAGTCACCACCTGGCCTTGTTTTGGCTGATGATATGGAGTTTTCCCACCTTCTCTTCCCACAGGTGTAATGTATATTCCATCTGATGAGGTACAGTGTATAGTTCCCATTTATGTTGTTGAAAAAAAATTTGCAAAATGTTATCGTGAGATCTCCAGCATCATTTCTATCACCAAGGTCTTATTTTCCAACGACTTCCTCTTTGTTTACAACTTTCACATTCCAATCACCAGTAATTATCAATGTATCTTGATCACATGTTTGGTCCATTTCAGACTGAAGAAATTTGTAGAATTCATCAATTTAATCACTGCTGGCTTTTAGTGGCTAGCATGTGAATAGAATAATAGTGATATTAGCTGGTCTTCCTTGTAGGCATATGGATATTATCCTATCACAGACAGCATTGTACTTCAAGATGGATCTTGAAATGTTCTTTTTGACAATGAATGCAACACCATTCCCCTTGAATTTGTCATTTCCGGCATAGTAAACCATATGATTGTCAGATTCAAAATGGCCAATACCAGTCTATTTTAGCTCAGTAATGCCTGGATATTGATCGTTATGTGTTCCATTTCATTTTTGACAAGTTCCAATTTTCCTAGATTTATAGTCTGTACATTCCATATTCCAATTATCAAAGGATAGCCACAGTAGTTTCTCCTCATTTTGAGTTGTGCCTCATCAGCCAATGAAGGTCCTGAAAGCTTTGCTCCAGTGTGGTCAACTCTACTTTGAGGAGGCAGCTTTCACCCAGTTGTATTTTGAGTGTCTTCCAACCTAAGGGACTCATCTTCTGGCACTATATAAGGCAATGTTCCACTGTTATTCATAAGGTTTCCAATGACTAACTTTTCAAAAGTGGTTTCCCTTTCCTTCTTCTTAGTCAGTCTTAGCCTGGAAACTCTGCTCACCTGGGTAACCCTGGATTGTTGTTAAGTGTCTTTCAGTAAATTCTGACTCAAAGCGACCCTGTGTATGATTTCTAAGGCTTTAAATATTTGTGGTACCAGAATGCCTCATCTTTCTCCTACAAAGCCACTTATGGGCTCAAACCACCAATCTTGTGGTTCACAGTCAAGTGCTTATCTTATGGAGCCACCATATTCCTCTGCTGGTATTTAAAGTACTGTTGGCAGAACTTGCAGCATAACAGCAACACACAAACCACCACAGTGTGACGAACTGATGACAAACTGACATACGAGTTGTTGTTGTTGTTGTCAGGTGCCATCGAGTCGGAACCGACTCATAGCGACCCCATGCACAGCAGAACGAAACAATGTTCGATCCTGGGCCAACCTCACTACCGCTGCCACACTTGAGTCCATCAATGATGCCACCTGGCCGATCCATCTCATTGGGGGTCTTCCTCTTTTTCTCTGACCCTCCACCTTACCGAGCATGACATCCTTCTCCAACATACGAGTGGTGGAATACCAATTGAAATGTTTCAACAAACTGATGCCATGCTCATCTATGCCAAGAACTTTGGAAGTCAGCTACCTGGACAGCTGACTGGAAGAGATCTATATTCATGACTATTCCAAAGAGAAGGTGACCCAATAGAATGTGGAAATCATAGAGCAATATCATTAATGTCACATGTAAGTAAAATTTTGCTGAAGATAATTAAAAAATAGTTGCAATACTGCATCGACACGGAGCTGCCAGAATTTCAAGCCAGATTCAGAAGAGGACATGGAACAAGGGATACCATTGCTGACACCAGATGGATCGTGACTGAAAGCAGAGAATACCAGAAAGAAGTTTATTTGTGATTTAATGACATGCAAAGGCATTCCACTGTGTGGATAATAACAAACTATGAGTAACATTGCAAAGAATGAGTATTCCAGATCACTTCACTGTGCTCATGAAGAACTTGTACAGAACAGGGGGATACTGAATAGTTTAAAATCAGGAAAGTTGTGTGTCAGGAATGTATCCTTTTACCATACTTATTCAATCTGTTTGAAGTTGTCAAGGACTTCATTCTTCTTGGATCAACTATCAACACTCGCAGAAGTAGCAGTCAAGAGATCAGACGACGTATTGTATTGGGCAAATCTGCTGCACAGGAACTTTTTAAAGTGTTGAAGAGCAGAGATGTCAGCTTGAGGACTAGGGTGCGCCTGACCCAGGCCATTGTGTTTTCAATAGCCTCATATGGATGCGAAAGCTGGACAGTGAATAAGGAGGATCGTAGAAGAATTGATGCCTTTGAGTTGTGGTGTTGGAGGAGAAAACTGAAAGTGCCATGGACTGCCAAAAGAACCAATAGATCTGTTTTGGAAGAAGTGCAGCCAGAGTGCACCTTGGAGGCCAGGATGGCTAAGCTTCGTATCTCCTACTTTGGACATATTGTCTGGAGGAAACAATCGCTGGAGAAGGATGTCATGCTGGGTAGGGTGGAGGGTCAAAGAAAAAGAGGAAGACCCCCAACAAGATGGATCAGCCAGGTGGCATCATTGATGGACTCAAGTGTGGCAGCGGTAGTGAGGTTTGCCCAGGATCGAACATTGTTTCGTTCTGCTGTGCATGGGGTCGCTATGAGTCGGTTCTGACTCGATGGCACCTGACAACAACAACAACAACATTCAATCTGTATGCTGAGCCTTTAATCCAAGAAGATGGATTATATTAAAAAAAAAAAAAAAAACATGGCATCAGGAAGACTCATTGACAACCTATGATATGCAGATGACACAATCTTGCTTGCTGGAAGTGACTTGAAATACTGATGAAAATCAAAAACTACAGACTTCAGTATAAATTGCACCTCAATGTAAAGAAAACAAAAATCTTCGCATCTGGGTCAATAAATAACATCATGATAAATGAAGGAAAGATTGAAGCTGTCAAGGATTTCTTTTTGCTTGGACCTACAATCAATGCTCATGAAAGCAGCAGTCAAGAAACCAAACGGCATACTGCATTAGGCAACTCTGCTGCAAAGGGCCTCTTTAAAGTGTTAAAGAGAAAGATGTCAGCTTGAGGACTATGGTGCACTTGACCTAAATCATGGTATTTTCAATCACCTCATATGCATGTGAGAGTTAGACAATTAATTAATGAGGAAGACTAGAAAAGAATCGAAGCATTTGAACTATGGTGTTGGTGAAAAATAGTGAAGTACCATGGACTGCCAGAAGAAATAAAAAATTAAAAAAATTGTGTTGAAAGAAGTACAGCTAGAATGCTTCTTAGAAGCAAGGATGGAAAGACTTCATCTCTCATACTTTGGATATATTATTGGGAGAAGCCAGCCCCTGGGGAAGGATAGCATGCTTGGTAAAGTGGAGGGTCAATGAAGCAAAGAAGAAGACCCCCAACAAAATGGATTGTCACAGTGACAGCAACAATGTGCTCAACCATAACAATTATAAGGATAATACAGGACCAGGCAGTGTTCATTCTGCTGTGCATAGGGTTTCTAAGAGTCAGTACTGACTCAATGGCACCTAATAATGATATAACTTGCTTAGAGAAGATGATAACAAAGATCTGTTCCAACTCTGACTCTCTAGGAATCTATTGGTCAGAGTTGTGTTCACTGCTGAGCAAGCAACCTGTAGCTTGTCATTCCCTTCTCACATTCCCACTTATTCAGACTCAACGGGTCTTAATGCTCCTAATCTGCACCCCTACACACTCATACCCCCAACCTGTGTTTTGACCTTACACACAGATGGTTAAATCCTTGAAGAAAGCCATGGCCCCAGTCCTGAGTGATGTGACTGTGGAGTGGGTCTTCCCTGAGACCACTGAAGTTCTGATCTCACCTGTCAGCACCAGCTCCCTCTTCCCTGGAGAACGGCTGGTGGGATATGGCATTGTGTGTGATGCTTCCTTGTACATCTCCAATCCCAGATCTGTAAGTATCCTCGAAATTTCAAGGACTAATGGGGGCCCAGAACCCATGCCTATAAAGCCATCCTTAGCTGGAATGATTTCACTCATGGAAGTTAGGAACAAGTTGGTACTATGTTTACAGTTGTGGGGTATAATTGCCTGGCCAGAGACATTGTCATGGTGGTACCTTTTTGGTAGAGGCCACCATCACAAAGTGTAGTTCTCAGAATTTCTGCAGCAGAATCACTTGGACAGCTTGCATAAAAAACAGAGCCTAAGCTCTGCTATTGAATAAGAATCCCTAAGGGTTAAGTCCAGGAATCTGAATTTTACATAATTTCTTTTAAGTAAGTCTGATGCACACTTCATATCTCCTTAGGTGAGTTTGTGTTCTATGTATTTATGTAAATAACTGCATTTTATGTGGTGGCAGAAGAGGGATAAAGTAAGGGACTTCTTAAAGGGAGGGAAAAATCTTGCTGAAATATGGCAGATTGCCTGGGAAACTGTTCCCTTGCCCATCTTTCATTGTTAGTGAATCTCTCTACTCTCCCCTCGAAAGATTTCCCATTTTGTTTTGTTTTCCAGCAGGATCCACAAAGTCAAATGCCTAGAAGGATCAGGCAGGTATGAAATGAATGAAATCAATATAAAAATAAAAGGTGCAACTGCCATGATGAATGGCCATTATCACTGAGTTCATAATTGGTGGGAAAAAGAAGTGGTGGCAAAGATGGCAAATTGAATAGCATATGCCCTGTCTAAATTGAAGAAGTCCCTACTTGGCTTCAGAAAACTGTTGTCATGCAGGATTGTGAGCCCTGTGCTAAATGTGCATCCAATTTTTCAAAAGACATTGGAATTTTATGTGAAATTTCCAGAGTTTTGAATATTGAGAACAATGATGAAGGTAATAAGTCAGAACCGACTGGACAGCATACCACTACACCATGATCAAGGTAACAGTTCATGTGTTATGGAGAGTGTAGTATTGAACTAGAGGGACTAAACAAAATGCTGGTTAACAGTCCAAGACCCAGAGGTGTGACAGGAAATGGATCATCAACAGACCCTACCATTTGAAGGGACCCAACAAAGTCATCATATCTCTTCTCTTCTTACCCATGAGACTGGCAACATTTTCATCTGTTACTGGTAGGGATTTGGGGTAAAGGATGTAGTCATCCCTTGTTGGTGTAAGCATAACTTGCCAATCTAACAGTATCTAATAAATATAGAAATACATATATCTTTTAACCAAGAAATCCTTCTCCTAGGAATCCAGTCCTTAGAAAGAAAGGCAATGCACTGGATTTGTGTCCAAATATTTGTTGTAGCATTTTTAATGATGCCAAGAATAAATGGCCACAAAATGAATGTTTAACAATAGAGGGTGGTGGAATATTGGACTTCTGGTGTGGTGCCATGGGATCAGCACTGGACTGTGAACCACAAGGTTGGTGGTTCAAACCCACCAGCTGCTCCTTGGAAACCCTGTACAGGGTGTACTCTCTATGAGTAGGAATCAACTCGACAGCACTTAACAACAACAACGAAGGTTTAAAAGGATGATTCACATGAGAATTTTCCTAAAAGTTATTAATTGCAAAACTCAAATCCAGTTGTTGTCAAATCAATTCCAATTCAGTGTAATCCTATGTATGTCAGAGTAGAACCATGTTCCACAGAGTTTTCAATGACTAGTTATCAGGAAGTAGATGGCCAGTCATTTCTTCTGGATGGGCTTGAATCTCCAACCTTTTAGTTAGCATCTTAGCACATTAACCATTTACACAACCTAGAGACTCCTTGAAAAATTCAAGATACTGGTAAATGTAAGTAATAAGATCCAGTTTTTGCAAAGTGAAAATGATCCTGTAACCGCAAAAGGAGTTTATTCATCACCTGCCACTAACACAACCATCATTTAGAGACAGGACTCAGAACAAAGAGCAAAGCATTTGTTGTATATCACTACACAAGAGGACAGAGGAGCTGGAATAGCCCAGATCAGCCTCTCTAACTAGAGGGTAGCCTGGAGTTTCTAAGGCAAGAATATCAAGATCCCAAAACTTGTGGTCAGGCATCATATTGTTTTTTCTATTTCAGTAGTTACGACAATTGGGTCAGAAGTTAGAGTATTTGTGTCCCGAACATAGTGACTGTTTCAGCAATTCCTATTTGCTGATTTTGCATTTGTTCTTGGGAGAAGAATTGCCCCCCTCATTTGAGCCACAAGTTCTGCTTTGTAGATTGAAAAGGAGTAATTAATTATGGGATGTTAGCTAAGGAGGGAGTTAAATTTTAACTATAACTACTATTTTCAGATGGCTATTCAAGTTTGTGTGGATCAGCATTGGACTGCAAACCATAAAGTTGGCAGTTCAAACCCACTGGCAGCTCCTTGGACACCCTATACAGGGTCGCTATGAGTCGGAATTGACTCAACAGCACTTAACAACAAATAAATTCAGGTTTTGTTTTACTTTAGGCTAGTTAAAACTTTTTTGTCCCCCCATTTCTCAGTATCCCAATTTCAATCCCCAAAAGTTTATCTACTTTATAGAGAATTAGATAGAGACATGTACACATATCATGGAAAAAAGGATGGAGAGAACATATGGTTCATTTTGTTCATTTTTATTAGCTGTTTTGGGACAGGAGAAGCATTTATAATTAATTTTTTTAAAACCCATAAAGAAAGACATAAAAAATTAAAAGTAACAATAACAACATAGAATTACCATATAACCCAGCAATTCCACTCCTAGGTAAATACCCAGAAGAATGAATAACTGTGACTCAAACCGACCCATGTACCCAATTGATCATTGAGGCATTATTCACAATAGGGAAAGCCTGGAAACAACACAAATGCTCATCAACAAGACGAATGAATGGATAAACAAACTGGGGTATATCTTTACAATGGAGTATTATACAGCCATAAAGATGGATGAACCTGGAAAACATTCTACTGTGTGAAATCAGTTAGGCACGAACAAATGCTGTGCTATCCCATTAAATGGAATGTCTAGGATAGGTAAATCTACCAAGATAAAAAGATTAGTTATGACCACTGGCTGTGGGTGGTTAAAGCATAAAGGTCAGCAATTTCTCTTCAATGTGGGAGAGAAAAGATCTGGCAATCTGCTCCCATAAAGATTGCTGTTATTGTTGTTAAGGACCATGGAGTCAGATCTGACTCGTAGCGACCTTGTATAGGGTTTCTGAGGAGCAGCTGGTGGATTTGAACCACTGACCTTGCAGTCAACTGCTTATCCTACAACGTCACACCAAGGTTCCCATAAAGATTGTTGTTGTTTTTATGTGCCATGGAGTCAGTTCCGACTCATAGCGACCCTGTACAGGGTTTCCGAGGCTATAAATCTTTATGAGAGCAGAAAGCCTCATCTTTCTCCCACAGAACAGCTAGTAGTTTCGAACTGCTGACCGTGAGATTAGCAGGTCTATTTGTAACCACTTTGCTATAGATTACAGCCTAGGAAACCCTATGAAGCAGGTCTACTTTGACACATGGGATCACTGTGAGTCACAATTAACTCAGTAACACCTAACAGCAACAACAGGGGCTAGAGGTGAGAGAAATAGGGAATTAGGGAAGGGGCAAGTCAAATCACACTTGGGATACTCTGTATTACAAAGTAGATTCATCAAAACACAGACAGGAGTTAATCCCTAAATACGTAGTAAGTGTTGTTGCTAAGTGCCATTGAGTAGGTTCAACACATAGTGGCCCTGTACAGGGTTTCCAAGGAGCAGCTGGTGCGTTTGAACTGCCAGCCTTGTGGTTCTCAGTCCAGTATTGATCCTATTGCATCACTTCAGGAGTAAGATTGTTATTGAGTGGTGTCAGGTCAGTTCTGACTCATAGCAACACGTATAGTGTTTCCAAGACTGTAAATCTTTCCAGGAGCAGAAAGCCTCATCTTTTCCCCAGGTATTAAGTATTTAACTCTTATGAAAAAAAATGTAAATAACATAAGTGATATGAAAAGACAATTCCATTTGTCATCTCCTGAACAGAAAGCTCAAAACCCAAGCCCACTGCCATGAAGTCTATTCCAACTATTGCAATCCTGTATAGGGTTTCCTAGACTGTAAATCTTTATGGGGGCAGATAACCTCATCTTCCTCCCACAGAGCAGATGGTGAGTTTGAACTGCCAACCTTTACATTAGCAATCAAGTGCTTCTCCTACACCAAAGTCTGCCTAAATTGCCCAAGCAGACAAAAAACTTGCCTATAATGCCAGTTCTTCAGAAATAGAACCCCACCCCCTCCTCTCACACTTCTTGCTACCTCCTGGAAGTGCTTCCTAACATCTAGCCTCATTCCCAGTCTATTTTTGATTCCCCTGTCTAGGACAAGAGGCGACGGTACAGCATGCTGCGTTCACAGGAGTCTGGCAGCTCTGTCTTCTACCAGTCACAGGACGAGGGGCCCAGCCCAGACAGCAGAGACTACACCAAAAGCTTGGGGGCACCCTTCAGCCTGCAGACCAAAAACTCCTGGAAGTCCACCACCAACCCTAGTGAGTCTCCTGCTCTGTGTGCCTGCTCCCCTTTGCAGAAAGGCACCGAGTGCTGCCTTTTATTGAGCACTTACTATGTGCTAAGCATTTTATAACAATTCCATTGACTCGTTCGCAGCTGTAGAGAGGAGTACTCTTGTACCCATTATACAGATCAGAAAACTGAGGCTTGGAACTTGAAAGAGATTGTTGTTAGTTGCTATCAATTTGACTCCAACTCATGGTGACCTTACATATAAAAGAACAACGTGTTGCCGGGTCCTATGCCATCTTTGTGCTCGTTAGCATGCTTAAGTCTATTGTTCGGCTTTTGTGCCAGTCCTTCTCCTTGAGGGTTTCGCTCCGTTTCTCTGGCCTTCCACTTTACCAAACACGATGTCCTTTTAATAGAAACTGGTATTTCCTGATGATATGTCTAAATTAAAGAGCAGAAATCTTACCATCTTCGCTTATAAGAATCATTCTGACCCAGCTAGGGTCTAGACTGGTTGACTCCAAAGCTAGTGTTAGTTTCCATTTGAAGGAAGTGAGTGGCCACTTACTAAGGGTGGATACTGAGTGCAGCCTGGGAAGCAAAGGTGACTCCCTCATGACCCCCACCCTTCAGGAGCTTTCCATCTAGTGTGAGAATCTGGCCAGCCTTGACTCAGAGAGAAAGCAGAGCAGAAAAGCCCCAGAGAGGCACATCTGGTGGAGGAAATCACCAAAGGCTTGATGAGGAAAGGGACAGGGGACCCCAGGCAGCACACACTACCTGAGCAAAGGTGGAGCGGTATGGCACCTAGAAAACATAACTACAAACAGTTGGCTCATATCATGTGTTCAGCGCATATGGTACTTAAAAAAGGAGTAGCTAGAAAGATGGACTACAGTCAGATAGGGCAAGGGTTCAAATGTCATATGAGGTATTACACATATTTCAGTTGCCAAGCAGTGGGAAATTTCAGATGTTTCCAAGCAGGAAAGGAGCATGCAAACCCATCTCTCTTTTTCCCTACTGTCCTCCACCCTCGTGGCTTCCCTGCCACCACCCCACCCCTACCCCAGATTTGATCCTATCCCAGCGAAGGAGGGCATACAGCACCAACCAGATCTCCAACTCTAAGCCCTCTCCAAGGGCTGCCACGGCCAGCGATCCCACAGCAATGGCCAGGAAATACCCACTCCGGAAAGCCAAGCTGCAGGACCTTACCAACCAGACCAGCAAGGATACCCAGCGGTGGCAGATCAATTTAAAGGTACTCAAGCCAGGAAGTCTGGGGAGGGATTGTGGTGGCCATGCATGGGGATAACGATGTCTCCTACTCCAACCACAAGGACAGGTCTGTCCACAACTTATATTGGGAAGTGATCCACTCTTCTTCCCTTTTCTGGACCTTCTTCTGCCTGACCCCTAGCACCATCTTCCTAATAATGATACCCAACATTCTATGAGGTCACTTGACCCATCTAGGTGCACCACTATGTAAGTGGAGCACTCTTCCAGAGGTACACTAATAAGCAATGGAGAGCTTAGGGCAACACCTGGCACACAGTAAACCAAAACACCCAACTGGTTGCCAAGCAGTCAGTTTGAAACACCATGTATAGGTGTCCTATAAGTGGACACTCTATTTTGGTAAGAACTCTGGACAGGCTGACTTCTTCTTCCAATAGTCAGAGAGCATTCCCATCCACTCAGGAGTATGAGGCTTATACAGATATGGAAATACTGGGAAAGTAGCAAGTAACTTAACAAGGGTCACAGGATCAGGGAATTCTAACCCAGGTGCCTCTGCCTTCAAAGCCTTCACTTGTCGCCTTCCTGCTCCCCCACCTGCAACCTGCTTGTCTCACATTGTTCCTCCTACAAATCCCAGGGGTTGCACATTCACTCAGAAGAGCAATGATTTGAGAGCTAGAGCCCCAGCAGGTATGGCCACCCACTGTCCTGCTAACCCAGGGTTTATCAATCTCTGCACCACTGACATTTGTTGTTGTTAAGTGCCATCGAGCTGTTAAGTACTGACACATAGTGACCCTGTAGAGGGTTGCCAAGGAGTGGCTGGTGAGCTTGAACCACTGACCTTGCAGTTCAAACCAACCGTGCAGTCCAGAACATTAACCGCAGCGCCACACCAGAGAATTCTTTGTTTAGACTCTCTGGGTGGTGTAAACAGTTAATGTGCTCAGCTGTTAACCAAAAGGTTCTAGGTGTGCATCCACCTAGAGGTACCTCAGCCTCAGAAACCCTGTACAGGGTCGCTATGAGTCAGAACCGACTCCACGGCACATTACAACAACAACAATCTACTTCAAATACATCAGCCACTGAAAACCCTGTAAAGTATCGCTCTACTCTGGCACAAATAGAGTTGCTGTGAGTCACAATTGATTCAACAGCACCTGATGGGTTAGTTCTTCATTGTGATGGCTGTCCTGTGCACTGTATAATGTTTACCAGCCTCCTTGGCCTCTACCCACTAGATACTAGCAACAACATCACCCTTCCCCAGAGTTGTGACAAGCAAAACTGTCTGCAGACATGGCCAAATGTCCCATAGGGGAGGGAGGCAAAATTATCTCTGATTGGTTTTGTCTGCAGGTTTTATCTCACTTGCTTAAGAATGTAGCCTTTATACAGATTTGTCTTTGAGACGCTGGTTCTACTAAAAAAAAAAAAAAATAGTCTTTCACTCCACTCTGGGTATCTAATTCCAGCTCAACCAGCACCCTTCACCTTTGGCTCAACAATCCTGCCACATATACACTTGTTAATGAGATCAACCACTCCCTGAGGAGCCCTGGTATGGCGATGTACTGGAGTTAATGTACTGGACTGCAAAGTCAGTTTGAACCGCAAGGTCGGTGGTTCAAGCTCATCAGCTGCTCCTCAGAAACCCTTTACAGAGTCGCTATGGTTCAGAACCGACTCGACAGCACTTAATCACAACCACAACCACTCCCTAAGGGCAGAGACAATGCCAACTGGTCCCTGCGGTGACTCTGCTCCTCAAATACGTTACAAAACTTCTCTGAACACCAACTTCTTCAACTATGCAAGGAGAATGCTTTGTGCCACTATTTATTGGGAACCAGCTCTAAATGGCACTCTCTTCCAGGAATTGGCTGACAAGAGGCAAAGTGCCTGGGGCAGCAGCACTGGTAGACAGCTGCCAGTTGCTTTTGAGTAGATGGCAATCTCATGTTGTCAGAGTAGAACTGTGCTCTATAGGATATTTGATGACTGATGTTTCAGATTTAGACTGCCAAACCTTCCTTCTGAGTGTTTTAGGGGGACTGGAACACCCAACCTTTAGGTTAGCAGCCCAGAGCATTAATCATTTGCACCACACTGGCACACATAAATGGCAGCTCTGTCTTGGCAAGAGTTCTGAGCAAGCTGACTTCTCTTCTCTCCATGCTGTTCAACCCATCTTTGCTCATTTCTCCCTCAGCTCATCTGTTTTCCTCTCCCTGTCTCTGATTCTCCCCAACACACTTGCAATCACACACACACAGTCACTGCAACCCCTGACAGAGTGAAAGTCTGGATCTTAGGCTACTCTGTTGCCAAGAAAACCACAGCAGCTTCTGTCCCTGTCTTTGTTGACCCAGACTAGTGATGATGATGGAGCAGAGGTCCAGGGAATCCCAGTTTCTCATTGGGGCAGGGGGATGGGGAGAGTTAAGTGGTCACCTGGGATGGAGCAGCTGGGCCTGAATACCAGTTCTTACTGAAACCATCCTGAGAGTTGTGAAGCCTTTCCTCCCATACCTTTGTCCACCCCCAACCCACTCCCATCAAGTCAACTCCAACTCATAGTGATGCTGTTTAGGGTTTCCAAGGAGTGGCTGGTGAGTTTGAACTGCTGACCTTGTGGTTCAAGCCAACCTGCAGTCCTGTGCTTTATCCCAGTGAGTAAAGAAGGTGTTCGAAGAGCTGATGCATTTTAGTTATGGTGTTGAAGGAGAACATTAAAAGTACCATGAACTGCCCAAAGAACAAACAAATCTGTGTTGGAAGAGGCACAGTCACAAGTCAGGAGTGCCAGACTTTGTCTCTCACAGTGCAGATGTCTTACCAGGAGAGGCCTGTCCCTAAAGAAGGATATCATGCTTGTTAAGTGGAGGAGGGTCAGTAAAAAAGAGGAAGACCCCCGAGGAGATGGATTGGCACTGTGGCAGCAGCAAGGGGATCAAGTGTAGTAGTGATTGTGAGGTTGGTGCAGGACCATGCAGTGTTTCGTTCTGTTGTGCAGTTGCTATGAGTTGGAACTAACTCGACAGCACCTGACAAGAACAGTAGTGCTGTAGGTTAAGCACTGGACTGCCAACTTCAAGGTCAGAAATTCTAACCCTCCAGTAATTCCATTGGAGAAAGGTGAACCTATCTGGTGTTGTAAAGATTTACTGAACCAATTCAACAGCACTTAACAAAAACACAACAACTTTGCCATGAAAATACCATGGCTTAGGTCAAGTGTACCTTTGTCCTCAAACTGGTATCTTTGCTCTTCAACTCTTGAAAAAGGTGTTGTGCAGCAAATTTGCCTAATGCAATATGTTGCTCTATTTCTTGACTACGGTTTTCATGAGTGTTGATGGTTGATCTGAGCAAAATGAAGTCTTTAGCAACTTCAATCTTTTCTCCATTTGTATGGATGTTATATATTGGTCCAGTAGTGAGGATTTTTGTTTTATTTACATTGAGGTGCAACCCATACAGAAAGCTGTGGTCTTTGATCTTCATCAGTAATATTTTAAGTCCTCGTTGCTTTCAGCAAAGTTGCATCATCTGCATATCGCAAGTTGTTCATAAATCTTCCTCCAATCCTGATGCCACCTTCTTCTTCATACAATCCAGATTCTTGGATTATGTGTTCAGCATACAGATTGAGTTAGTATGGTGAAAGACTACTACCCTGGCACACACCTTTCCTATTTTTAAACCATTCAGTGTCCCCTTGTTCTGTTTAAACAACTGCCTCTTGGTCTGTGTACAGGTTTCTCATAAGCACAATTAAGTGTTCCAGAATACTCATTCTCCTCAATGTTGTCCATGGCTTGTCATGATCCACACGATCAAAAGCCTTGGCATAGTCAATAAAGCACAGGAAAACATCTTTCTGGTGTTGTCTGTTTTCACCCAAGATCCATCTGACATCAGCAATGATATCCCTTGTTACACATCCTCATCTGAATTTGGGTTGAATTTTGGCAGTTCCCTATCAATGTACTGTTGCAGCCATTTTTTTAATTATCTTTAGCAAAATTTTATTTGCATGTGATATTAATGATATTGTTGGATGATTTCTGCATTCCATTGGGTCACCTTTCTTTGGAATAGACACAAATATGGATCTCTTCTCATCAGTTGGCCTGGTAGCTGTCTTCCAAGTTTCTTGGCGTAAATGAGTGCGTCCAGTGCTAATTAAGTTTGTTGGAAGATTTCAATTTGTGTTCTATGAATTCCCAGAGCTTTGTTCTTTGCCAATGCCTTCAGTGCACCTTGCACTTCTTCTTTCAGGACCATTGGCTCTTTATCATATGCTACCTCTTCAAATGGTTGAACATTGTCCATTTCTTTTTGTTACAGTGACTCTGTGTATTCCTTCCATCTTCTTTTAATACGTTGTGCATCATTGAGTATTTTGCCCATACAGTCCTTCAAGTTGAGACTTGAATTTCTTCTTTAGTTCTTTAAGCTTAAGAATTGTTGAGCATATTCTTCCCTTTTGCTTTTCTACCTGCAGGTCTTTGCACACCTCATTATAATACTTGACTTTTTCTTCTTGAGCTGCTCTTTGAAATTTTCTATTCAGCTCTTTTCAAACCTACTCATTTCTTCCATTTGCTTTAGCTATCTCTACACTGGAGAGCAAGTTTCAGAGTCTCTTATGACACCATTTTGATCTTTTCCTTCTTTCTTGTCTTCTAAATGACCTGTTGCTTTTTTCCCATATGATGATCTTCATGTCATCCCATAACTCTTCTGGTTTTTGGTCATTAGTGTCCACTGAATCAAATCTGTTCTTGAGATGCTCTCTCAATTCAGGTGGGATATGTCCCAGGTCATATTTTGGCTCTTGTGGACTTGTTTTAATTTTCTTCAACTTCAGCCTGAACTTGGATTTGAGCAACTGATAGTCTATTACGCGTTCTGCCCCTGGCCTGTTTTGGTTGATGATAAGGAGCTGTTTCACTGCCTTTTCCCACAGATGTAATCAATTTTATAACTTTGTATTTCATCCGGTGAGGTCCATGTGTATAGCCATCTTTTATGTTGTTTTAAAAAGGTATTTGTAAGAAACAAGTCATTGGGCTTTCAAAATTCTGCAATGCGATCTCCAACATCATTTCTATCAAACGAAGGCCATATTTTCCAATGATCCTTCTTCTTTGCTACCAATCTTTGCATTTCAATCGGAAGTAATTATCAATACATCTTGATTGCATGTTTGATCAATTTTAGACTAAAGAAGTTGGTAGAATTCTTCAATTCATCATTATTGGCTTTAGTAGCTGGTGGGTAAATTTGAACAATAGTGGTATTAATTGGTCTTCCTTGCTGTTGTTGTTAAGTCCCTGACTCATAGGTGTACCCTGCTGGTAATTAAAATAGTGGTGGCATAACATCCAGCGTCACAACAACACGCAAGCCACCACAGTATGACAAACTGACAGACGAGTGGTGGCCAGCACCACTCAGGAGCCTTAATATTTATATATCAGAGTTTGAACTAAAAACCTTCAAACAGTTCAGTTGAGACTACAGTAAAACTAAGTGTTCTCCTTCCCTGTGCCTAGTTTTCTCCTAGAAATATTACATATTCACACACATATACAATGTACATATGCATGTGTATATGTTTTAAAAAATCATATTGTAAGGTTGCTCTCCAATTTACTTTATATTGTCTTTTTAATTATTTTATTTCCACAGACAGTAAAATTACTCTTTGCTGAATAGTTCTATGAGTTTTGATAAATGCATCTATTCATGTAACAATCACCACACTCAAAATATGAATTCACTATTTTAAAGTAAGTGTCATCTGGAACATCACTCTGTACTGGTACGATGAGATATACATGCTCCTTGTTGTGTTGTGTTGTGTTGTGTTGTGTGGTATTATATTACATTTGTTGGTGTTGTTAGTGCCATCAAGTCGGTTCCAACTTATAGCGACCCTGTATAGGGTTTCTGAGGAGCAGCTGGTAAGTTTGAAACACCAACCTTGTGGTTCAAGCCAACCTTGAGGTCCAGTGCTTATCATAGAGCGCCATACCAGGACTCCATTATATTACATAGATGCCACACCAGGACTCTTTATACTACATTGTTTCTGTTGTTAAGTGTCATCGAGTCGGTTCTGACCCATAGCGGCCCTGTATAGAGTTTTTGAGGAGCAGCTGGTGAGCTCCACTGACCTTGCAGTTCAAATGGCTTTGCAGTCTGACGCGTTAACCCACAGCGCCACACCGTATATTACATGTTGTTGTTAAGTGTCATTAAGTTGGTTCTAACCCTGTATAGGGTTTCCAAAGAGTGGCTAGTAAGCTTGAACCCTGACTTTGCAGTTCAAATGAATTTGCAGTCCAGCGCATTAACCCACAGCACCTCACCAGGATTCCCATTTGCCAGTTGCTATTGATGGACATGGAGTACTGCAGGATAAGCACTAGACTGCTAACTGCAAGATTCAAACCCACCAGCCACTCCTCGGAACTGACACCATGGCACTTAACAGCACCATTGATGGACATGCATTCCCTTGGTGTTATAAATGATTAATGCACTCAACTGCTAACCAGAGGGGGATGATTAGAAGTTCTGAGGAAGAAAGACCCGGTGATCTGCTCCCACAAAGATTACAGTTTACAAAACCCTACAGGGTCTTTCTACTCTGTCATACAGGGTCATATTAAGTTGAAAATCAACATACTAGCACCTACCAGACAACAATTGGTGGACATGGAGTCCCTGAAAGGCACAAATGGTTAACAAGATCAAGTGCTGATGAAGAAGTTGGAGATTTGAGTTTACTCAGCTGCGTCTCAGATGAAAAGCCTGGAGAACTACTTTTGAAAAAGCAGCCATTGGAAACCCTGTGGGGCACAGGTCTACTCTGATACATCCAGGTTTCTAGGAGTCAGAATTGACTTGATGGCAACTGGATTTTTTTTCATTGATGTTGTGGTTGTTGTTATGTGCTGTGGAGTCAGTTCTGACTCATAGCAACTCTGTACAGGGTTTCCAAGACTGTAAATCTTTACAGGAGCAGAAAGCCTCATCTTTCTACCGCAGAACAGCTGGTAGTTTCAAACTGCTGACCGTATGATTAGCAGCCCAATTCGTAACCACTACACTACCAGAGCTCCTTTTTAATTTATGACATTTAAATAATTCACAGATTTTCCACTTTGCAACAATTATACTTACACATAGATTTTTGCTCAGTCGTATGACTATTTCCACAAAATTAAATTCTAAAAGTGAAAGTACCAGGTCAACGGGGTATGTGCATTTTTCACGTAGATTGCTAAACTGCTCTTCCACAAACATGCACCACCTACCAACAATGCTTGAGAGCCTCTATCTCCTAGCTGACCACCCTGAGTGTCATCAAAGCTTAAATATTTACGAATCTCCAAGATGGACAATAGCAAAAAAGTAACCTGTTTCCGTTTACATTGATAAGGCATGCATGGATGGGTGGTTCAGTTGCAGAATTTACATAATCCATGCAGGAGACCCAGATTCCATTCCCAACAATAAACACCTCATGCACAGCTTGTCCATCACTGGAGTCTTGTGTGGGGCTATGGAGCTGAACAGCTGTAAGTGGAGCATCCAGCCTATGATGGAGTAGAAAGAAAGGCCTGGTTGCCTACTGACGAAAATCAGCCAATGAAAACCCTATGGATCCCAACGGCTCCATCTGAAACTAATCATGGGGATGGGGAAAGACCGAGCAACATTTAATTCTGTCGTCATGGGGTCACTGATTTAACCACAGCTAACAAATTTTTTATGAGATTGAGCATTTTTTCAGGGGTTTATTGGATATATTTTTCTACGAACTGTCTGTAAAAGCCCTTGACTCACTATTCAACTGAGTTTATTTTCCTCCAATGATTTACAAAAGCTTTTTGTTGAAACTGATCTGTCATGTGTGTTGCAAATATATTTCCCAGTTTACCACTTAACTTTTAAAAAAAATTTTGTACCAGCATAAGACTGTTGTTGCTGTTGTTAGGTGCCATGAAGTCAAATTCTGACTCATATCAACCCTTCCTACAACAGAACGAAACACTGCCCAGTCCTGTACCATCCTCACAATTGTAGTTAACACTTAAGCCCATTGTTGCTGCCACTGTGCCAATCCATCTCATTGGAGGGCTTTCTCTTTTTCTCTGACCTTCCACTTTACCAAGCATGATGTCCTTCCCCAGTGACTGGTCCCTCCTGATAATATGTCTTAAGTATGAAAGATCAAGTTTCACCATCCTGGCTTCTAAGAAGCATTCTGGCTGTACTTCTTCCAATACAGATTTGCTTGTTCTTCTGGAAGTTCATGGTACTTTCAATATTCTACTCCAGCACCGTAACTCAAATGCATTATTTCTTCTACGTTCTTCCGTAGTCATTGTTGTTGTTAAGTGCTATTAAGTGAATTCACACTGCCCCATTTCAAGCTCACCAGCTGCCCCTTGGACACTATAAGGGTCACTATGTGTCAGAATTGACTCAATGGCACGTAACCACAACAACAGAGACTTCCCAAGGCTGTGATCTTTACAGGAGCAGGTCTCTAGGTCTTGTCTTCCATGGATCAGCTGATGAGTTCAAACTGCTGATCTTTAGCCACCAAGTGCTTAGCCATCGCACCACCAGCGCACCTTAGCACAAGACTAACCAAATTAAATCAACAAAATAAAACAGAGAGTTCAGAAACAAAAGCAAATGTACATATAAGCTTTGTCAGGATAGCAGGGAGCTGAAAAAGTGTAGGAATTCAATGAACAAAGCATATATCCAATAAATGGTGTTCCAATTTGAGTCATTTGGAAAATGAAGTGCAAAGCTGGTTCCTATCTCCTTATACCAAAATAAAACTTCATGTGAATCAATAATTTCAACATATAACCATATAAAAAATGAAATCACAAAATTCTATAAAAAAAATTTTTTTAATAGGGAAAATCTTTCTAAGCATAACATATGAGAAGACATAAGGGAAAGGTTGGTAATTTTAACTACACAGACACACAAAGATTTAAACTCCATGGCAAAAAATCAAGTGGTATGGATTTACCATGGTTTTCCATGGTTTGAGATTGTTCGTGTTGATGTTTCTCATTGGCAATTGAAAGTGGGTCATGTCCTCCTGGGTACTAGAAGGGCAAATGCTAGGAAGGTCTGTTGTTAAGTGCCCAGGAAAAGAGCTGGGGCTAGGGACTGGGCATGGAGGGCAAGGGGGGTTCTAGCCACCTAGGCTCAGCTGCCTCTTCCTCCTCTTGCCCTCACAGCCCTTGCTGAACAGTGGCCTGGATCTGAGCCAGGGCCCCAAACTCCAGGGCCCAGGGGCCCGAAGGCCCTCTCTGCTACCCCAAGGCTGCCAGCCCTTCCTGCCCTCAGGCCCTGACTCCCAGACCTGGAGCCCCATGGGGGAGCTGAATCCTGGGTCCAGCCTGAAGCCTGCCTCAGAAAGCCGCAGCCCTGGGGACTTGGGTAAGTGCCCAGAGGGTCTGGAACTTGACTGAGGACAGGGCGGAATACTTAGCTGTGGCACAGCTGCAGGTGACAGGCTCTGTCTGCAGATGTCCATGTCTTTCCAACCTCACCAAACATATGGGCCCTGAAACTGCATTCTGTGCTCGCTCGTGGGTGCCCTCACCCCACCCTGTTTGGTCCCGTCAGGTAGACAGTCTTCCTAGGTTGTGGCCCTGTCCATCTCTTGAGAACAATCCCATCCCACCCCAGCTGTCCTCTGTTCCTTGGTAAGCGAGGGCTGACTTTGCTTAAGAAGAATGATGCCCTTTAAAAGTTGGCGATCTGTCTCCACGCTCTGTGCACGGCCCTGTCTCTCCCCACTCCAGAGCCGTCCCATCACCCCTCCTTCGCCTTTGAGACCGAGACATTCTCGGACTGGGAGCCCCCGGCCGAGTCCCGCAGTCCCACCACCCCAGGCCCCGTGGTAGGCAAGGCCGTGGTCAAAGGTTTGTGCGACAGCCAAAGGCTGCAATGGGAGGTGAGCTTCGAGCTGGGGCCCCCGGGCCGGGAACCCGACGGCCTGCAGGACGCCGACCTTTGGAGCGAAACCTTCCACCACCTGGCGGCCCGCGCCATCATCCGCGACTTCGAGCAGCTGGCAGAACGCGAGAACGAGATCGAGCAAGGTGAGCCCCCAACGACCCTTTTCGCTCTCCTTCCCCTGCCTCCCGGACTACCATCCTATTCACTCCCCATCCTGTTCACCTCCCAGAATCGTTTCCCACTCGGCTGGCCCACCCTTCCCTACAGCCCCGCCCTGCCCGGATGCTTTACACTACACACACACACACACACACACACACACACACACACACACGATCTTCCCTCCCACCCCCCCCCCCGCCCGCGCCCCCGCCCCAGCCTCCTCCCCATAGTCCCGCCCCTCCCCGGTCCTCCCTCTCCAAGCAGTCGGTCTCCCGCCCAAAGCAGAAACACGTCCCAAGATTCCCCACTTCCAGCCATTCCCTGCCCCCAACTTATTCAAGGCACCAATGGCGTCTCCATTTCTACACCCACCCCCCTGACCCTCCCTCTTCCTGTCCAGACCTTCCTTCTTATTTCCCTGTGCTTGTCCTCTGCAGCGCCCCCAGGAGGGATGCTGGGGAAAGGGCAGAACAATGCACAGTCCCTTTCACTGTTCTAGCTCTTCCAGGACCATGGCCTTTCCCAGAGAACTTTCTAGACCCTGGACCCTGTATAGCACAGCGAACAGCTCAGTGAACATGTCCCCATCCCTGCCAGTGAGGGTTTGACACCGGCTAGCACGGAAGCAGACATTAATGAGATAATTGATTATACAAATAATTAATCGAGTGCATTTGTCATAAATGCTGGGAGTCCTGGTGGCACAGCTGCTAAGCACTCAACTGCTAACCGGAAGGTTAACAGTTCAAACCCCGCATCTGCACTGTAGGTGAAAGATGTGGCCATCTGCTTCCAAAAAGATATTGTTGTTTTTGTTGTTAAGTGCTGTTGAGTGATTCCGACTCATAGCAACCCAGTATAGAGTTTCCTAAGAGAGGCTGGTGGGTTTGAACGACCGACCTGTGGTTCAAACCAACCTTAAGGTTGAGTGTTCATCCTATGGCACCACACCAGAACTCCAAAAAGATATACAGCCTAGGAAACCCTATGGGGCAGCTCTACTCTTTGCTGTAGGTTCCTTATGAATCAGAATCAACGGAATAGCAATGGGTTAAGCGCTATTAAGACACAGAGGAGTTCATGAGGTTGTATAATAGGATGGTGGTGGCGGTGACTGTTAGGTGCTGTCCAGTCAGTTCCATCTTGGAAACTGGCTATGACGATGATTTCTTCCATATCATGTGTGCCTCCACAGCGTCTAGTTTTGAACTCCACAGCGTCTAGTTTTGAACTACTTGATAACAAGATTCCTAATATGGTAGAATCTACATACATAGGAGTTGTGCCGTCAAGTTGGTTCCAACTCATAGCAACCCCTTGTACGACAGAACAAAACACTGCCCAGTCTTGTACCTTCCTCACAATCGTTACTGTGTTTGAGGCAGCTGTTGCAGCCACTGTGTCAATCTATCCACTTGAGGGTCTTCCTTTTTCTCACTGACCCTCTACTTTATGAAGATGCTGTCTTTCTCCACGGACTGGTCCCTCCTGATGATATGTTCAAAGTATATGAGACCAAATCTTGCCATCCTCACTATACATCTGGCTGTAATTTTTTTCAACACAGATTTGTTGGTTCTTCTGGCAGTCCTTGGTATATTCAATATTCTCCACCAACACCCTAATTGAAAGACAGCAATTTTTCTTTGGTCTTCCTTACTTTTTGTCTAGATTTCACATGCATGTGAGAATATTTCAGAGAAACTTTTGCAGCAGATTTGCCCAATGCAATACTGTGATTTCCTGATTGCTGCTCCCCTGGGCATTGGTTTTGGATCCAAATAAACTGAAATCTGTGACCACTTCAATCTTTTATTCATTTATTTTATGATATTGCTAATTGGCCCAGCTGTGAGAATTTTTGTTTTCTTTATGTTGAGGTGTAACCCATACTGAAAGTTGATGTTTTAGACGTTGTTGTTGGTGGTGGTTCTGATTCATGGTGACCCTGCACAGGGTTTCTGAGGTTGTAAATCTTCACAGGAGCAGAACGCCTCATCTTTCTCCCACGGAGCCGCTGGTAGTTTTGAACTGCTGACCTGGAGGTTGGCAGCCCGACTCGTAACCACTACACTACCAGAGCTCCTTGATGTCTTAGATATTCATCAGTAAATGCTTCATATCCTCTTTGTTTTCAGGAAGCAAGGTTGTGTCATTTGCATATTGCAAGTTATTAATGAGTCTTCCCCCAGTTTTGATGCCATGTTCTTTTTCATATAGTCTGGCTTCTTGGATTATTTGCTCAGAATACAGATTGAGTAAATATGGTGAAAAAATACAACCCTAATGCACACCTTTGTTCATAAGCACAATGCAATATTCTAGAATTTCCGTATTTCACAATGTTAATCATCATTTGTTATGATCCATGCAGTTGAATGGCTTTGCATAGGCAATAAAACACAGGTGAGCATTTTACTGATATTCTCTGCTTTCAGTCAAGATCCATTTGATATCAGCAGTAATATACCTCATTCCACATTCTCCTCTGCATTTGGCTTGAATTTTGGACAGCTCCCTGTCCATGTACTGCCGCAGCTATTTTTTAAATTACCGTCAGCAAAATTTTACTTGCATGTGACATTAATGAGATTGTTTGATAATTTCCACATTCTGTTGGATCACTTTTCTTTGGAATAGGCACAAATGTGGATCTCTGGCCAGATAGCTGTCTTCCAGATTTCTTGGCTTATTGGAGTGGGCACTTCCAGTGCTGCATTGGTTTCTTGAAATATTTCAATTGCTATTCCTGGAGCCATGTTTTTTTTTACCATTGCCTTCAGTGAAACTTGAACATTTCCTTCAATATCATCAGTTCTTGATAATATGCTATCAAAGTGGTTGAATGTTGCCTACTTCTTTTTGGTACAGTGACTGTGTATTCCTTCTGTCTTCTTGTGATGCTTCCTGCCTTGTTCAATATTTTGTCCATGTTGTTGTTGTTATTAAGTGCTGTTGAGTCGGTTCTGACTCAGCAACCCTGTATAGGGTTTCCAAGGAGCAGCTGGTGGATTTGAACTGCCAACCTTGTGGCTCAAACTGACATTGTGGTCCTGTGTATTATCCTGCAGCATCACACCAGGGCACCATGTTGCGCACTGTTGTTACTGTTAGATGCCATTGAGTCAGTACCAACTCATAGCAACCCTGTACACAACAGAACGAAACATTGCCCGATCCTGGGCCAACCTCACAATTGTTGCTAAGCTTGAGACCATTGATGCTACCATTTTTCCAATCCATCTCACTGGGGGTCTTCCTCTGTTTCATTGACCCTCCACCATACCAATCATGATATCATTCTCCAGAGACTGGTTCCTCCTGACACATCCAAAGTATGAAAGATGAAGCACTCTGGCTGCACTTCTTCCAACACAGATCTGTTGGTTCTTTTGGCAGCCCATAGAACTTTCACTATTCTCTTCCAACACCATAACTCAAAAGCATCAATTCTTCTACGGTCTTCCCTATTCACTGTCCAGCTTTCGCATGCATATGAGGTTATTGAAAATACCATGGCTTGGGTCAGGCGCACCTTAGTCCTCAAGCTGACATCTTTGCTCTTCAACACTTTAAAAAAGTCTTGTGCAACAGATTTGCCTAATGCAATACATCATTTGATTTCTTGACTGCTGCTTCCATGAGTGTTGATAGTTGATCCAAGAAGAATGAAGTCCTTGACAACTTCAATCTTTTCTCCATTGATAAGAATGTTGTTTATTGGTCCCGTGGTGAGAAATTTTGTTTTCTTTACATCAAGATGCAATCCATACTGAAGGCTGTGCTCTTTGATCTTCATCAGTAAGTTTTTTAAACCCTCTTCACTTTCAACAAGCAAGGTTGTATCATCTGCATATCTCAGGTTGTTAATGACTCTTTCTCCAATCCTGATGACAGGTTTTTCTTCATTTAACCCAGCTTCTCGGATTATTTGCTCAGCATACAGGTTGAATAAATATGGTGAAAGAATACAACCCTGTCACACACATTTCTTAATTTTAAACTATTCAGTGTTCCCATGTTCTGTTCTAACAACTGCCTCTTGGTCCATGCACAGGTTCCTCATGAGCACAATTAAGTGTTCAGAAATACTCATACTTCACAATGTTGTCCAAAACTTGTCATGATCCACACAATCAAAAGCCTTTGCATAGTCAATAAAGCACAGGTAAACATCTTTCTGGTATTCTCTGCTTTCAGCCTAGATCTATCGGCGTAGATTCCTTCAATATTGCAACTCAAGGCTTGAGTATTTTCTTCAGTTCTTTCAGCTTGAAGAATGTCAAGCATGTTCTTCCCTTTTGGTTTCCTAACTCTAGACCTTTGCATACATTTCAATATCGTAACTTTGTTTTCTCGAGCCACCCTTTGAAATCCTCTGGTCAGCTCTTTGATTTAGCTTCTCTATTTCAAGAACAAGTTTCAGTCTCTTGTGACATCTAATTTGATTTTTCATTCTGTAATTTTCATGACTATTTGGTTTCTTCACATATGTCATTCCACACCTATCTGGTCTTTTGCCATTTATGTTTAATACCTCAAATCTATTCTTTTTTTTTTTTTTTAAGTTTGTATTGTGAATTGAGTGATAGTTTACATGGGAGAACATTGGTTTTACAGTCATTGTTTCATTGCAATGATCAAATCTTTTCTTGTAATGGCCTCTAAATTCAGGCAGGATATATTCAAGGTCACAATTTTGGCTCTTGTGGACTTGTTATAACTTTCTTGAACTTGCATATAAGTAATTGATGGTCTGTTCTGCAGTCAGCTCCTAGTCTTGTTTTGACTGATGATACTGAGTTTTTCCATTGTCTCCACAGATGTGTTTGAATTGATTCTTGTATATTTCATCCTGCATGGTCCATTGAAATATGGTATTTGCAATGAATAAGTTGCTTGTCTTGTAAAATTCTATCACGTGATCCCCTGTTACATTTCTATTACCAAGGCCTTATTTTCCAATTGTGGATCCTTCTTGTTTTCAACTTTCACATTCCAGTCACCAGCAATTATCAGTGCATCTTGATTTCATGTCTGATTAATTTCAGACTGCAGAAACTGGTTAAAAACCTTCAATTTCCTCATCTTTGGCATTAGTGGTTGATATGCAAATTTGAGTAATAGTTGCATTAACTGGTCTTCCTTGTAAGCATATAGATATTATCCTAACACCTGACAGTGTTGTACTTCAGGATAATTTTGAAGTGTTCTTTTTAAATAATGAATGTGAATACATTCCTCTTCAGTTTGTCATTCCTAGCATAATAGACTATATTATTATCTAGTTCAAAATAGCCAAGGTAGTGTTGTTGTTGTTGTTAAGTGCCGTCGAGTTGGTTCCAACTCATAGCGACCCTATATAGGGTTTCCGAGGAGCATCTGGTGGATTCGAACTGCCAACCTTATGGTTCGAAGTCCAGTGCTGATCCTACAGCACCAAGGTAGTGGGGAGAGCTAATTTAGTCCAAGAGCTGGGACTTTCTTGGGGAATACATAGATCTAGATTTAGATCTTGTAGGGTCCTAGGTGGCCTTTAAGCACTTGACAACTAGCTGAAAGGTTGGCGGTTCAAAACTACTCAGAGACATCTGAGAAGACACAAACTTGGCAATCTGCTTCTGTAAAGTCAGTGTTGAAAACTCTAGGAAGTGGTTTTACTCTGTACACATTGGGTACCCATGATTCCAAATCAACTCAACAGTAAGTAATAGTGATAACAGTACCTATTGTTACCGCTCAGCTGCCTCAAAGTGGATGCTAACTCATGGTGACAACAGCATGAAACTTTGCCCAGCCCTGAGCCGTCCTCACAATTGCTGGCATGTTCGAGCCTATCAGTGTGATTATTGTACCAATCCATCTCATTGAGGGTTTCCCTCACCCTCACTGGCCCTCTACTTCATCAAATGTCATGTCCTCCTCCAGTGATCGATTCATCCTGGTGACATGTGCAGAGCAAACTAGTTGACATAGCTCCATTGTGAGCCATAGGTTTCACTGGATGATATTCAAAAGAATATCACCAGACCTCTTTTTCTGAATCTTAGTCTGGAAACACCGTTGAAACCATGGACTGGTTTTTAAAATACTGGTGGCATAGCTTCCAGTTTCACAGCAACACACAAGCCACCACAGTACGACAAACTGACAAGTGGGTGGTAGAAACATAGAAATATAGGTAGTTGGGTTTTTTTTTTGTTGTTGTTGTTGTTGTTGTTAAGTGTTGTCGAGTCGGTCCCAACTCATAAAGATCCTGTTTAGGGTTTCTGAGGCTTTGAATCTTTGCAGGAGCAGAAAGCTTCCTCTTTCTCCCAGGAAATGACTAGTGTGCTTGAACTGCCAACCTTGTGGTTCACAGTCTAGTGCTTATCTAATGTGCCAGTCTAGTGCAGTCTAGTGCCAGTCTAGTGCAGTCTAATGTGCCAGACTGCCAAATCCTGATAGATATAGATAGGCATAATGTTTTATTTTATTATAAGTTTAGCATTTCATTTATAAACTATTGTACTGTTTCGGTAATTGTACATTATTTGTGATTTTGAATGTGTATATTTCTTTTCTTCTCATGAGCACTTCACCTTACAGTTTACTAAGCACTTGTTCATCCTCCATCTCCTTGGCGCCTCACAGCCTTCTGGAGGATAGCAAGCCGAGAAAACAGCTTCCCTGCTTAGTGAAGAGATGTTGGGATTTGTAGCCACAGAGTCCTGAAGTCCTTCCTGACTATGTCACACTCCCACTCTGATTTTCAGTCTTCTCAGCAATTAAATACAACAGATCAATGGCTCCCACCTGTCACTCAGGGGACCTGTGAAGTTCTGCAGCAAGGTTCTCATTACACAGCTGAAAAAATAAATTACAGACCACACAGAGGGCTTTTATAACATCAAGCTTACTTAAGGGAAGCAGCTATCTTTTATTCTGAGATGATTAATGTCTTATCATTTTATATAAAAGGTCCTTTGTTTTGTGAAATGATGATGGGGGTTAATAATGTTGGTTCTTTTTTTTTATTTTTTAATGTCCTGAATTGGTAAATGGTCAACCCCTTAATTTGAGTGGCTTATTGTGGCACTGTGGGTTAATGTGCCAGACTGCAAAGCCGTTTGAACTGCAAGGTCAGTGGTTCAAGCTCACCAGTTGCTCCTCAGAAACCCTATACAGGGTCACTATGGGTCAGAACTGACTTGACGGCACTTCACAACAACAACAACATTTAATCCAAAAGATGGAACTACTGGTCTAGCCCTCCTTTTAGCTTCCAGAGCTTCTGCCTTTGAATCAAGTTGTTGCTGTTGTTTTTAGGTACCATCGAGTTGGTACTAACTCATAGCGACCCTATCTGTGCACAACAGAACGAAATACTGCCCAGTCCTGGGCCAACCTCACAATTGTTGCCACACTTGAGCCCATTGATGCTGCCACTTTGCCAATCCATCTCACTGGGGGTCTTCCTCTTTTTCTCTAACCCTTCACTTTACCAAACATGATATCCTCCTCCAGTGACTGGTCCCTTCTGAAAATATATCTGGAGTATGAGAGACGAAGTTTGGCCATCCTGACCTCCAAGGAGCACTCTGGCTGCACTTCTTCCAACACAGATCTGTTGGTTCTTTTGGCAGCCCATGGCACTTTCAGTTTTCTCCTCCAACGCCATAACTCAAAAGCATCAATTCTTCTCTGGTCTTCCTTATTCATTGTCCAACTTTCACATGTATATAAGGTTATTGAAAATACCGTGGCTTGGGTCAGGCGCATCTTAGTCCTCAAGCTGACATCTTTGCTCTTCAACACTTTAAAAAGGTCTTGTGGAACAGATTTGCCTAATGCAATACGTCGTTTGATTTCTTGACTGCTGCTTCCATGAGTGTTGATAGTTGATCCAAAAAGAATGAAGTCCTTGACAACTTCAATCTTTTCTCCGTTGATAAGAATGTTGTTTATTGGTCCAGAGGTGAGGATTTTTGTTTTATTTACATTGAGATGCAATCCATACCGAATCAAGAGGACACACCAATTTCTCCCTCTGCAGGGTCTAGCCGTCGCTACCAGGTGAATGCTGTGCATACCAGCAAGGCCTGCAACATCATCAGCAAATACACCACTTTCGTACCTGTGGACATGAGCCAGAGTCGCTACTTGCCCACCGTGGTGGAGTACCCCAACTCTGGTAAGATGGATGGGCAGCTGGAGCACTTTACAAAACTAGTGTCCTCCAAGAATAGGGTTCCCCAAAACATATTTTGGGATGCTCTAGCTTTATCTCCCTTCCATCTCATTGGTGATGCCTTGGGACTGACTTCAGGGTGGGGGACTTGAGCTCTGGTCTTTGAAATAGCAAACAGGAACAGAAGGTTCCTGAAGAACCCAGCCTTTTAACGGCTAGCAAGCACTGCTACTTTCTGAGCATTATCTCAACTATCGTATCTACCAGACAAGGTAGGTATTATTATCCCCATTTTCCAGATGAAGAAACTGAGGCTCAGAGTCATTAATTTTCCCATTAAGTTATTGAGAAATTAGTCTGGGATTCAACTGAGGTCTTTCTGATTTAAAAGCTGGAGGCCTTACTTTGTACAGTGTCTCCCTGCCTTTGGATAATTAAAAGATTAAAAACCAGAATCATTCCTGCTGGTTTTGGAGAAGAGACAAAGGACCAACATATTTGTATCCAGCTGATCCCTCTCCTTGTCCTCCATGAAGGTGCTGCATTACGGATGGCCAGCTCGAGGATCCTGACCCGACATCTGAGGGGCACCTCTGTCAGCCTTGGACAGTCTCAGAGCATGCTTGGGGAAGAATCAGCAGCAGGAGATGGCAAATTTCAAAACCTCAGTAAGAACTCATTTTGTCATGTTCAGAAGCCTGGGCCCTAGAGGTTATCACAGCTTCATGTCCAAAGCCCAGAGGCCTCTGCAGTCTGGGTGCCTGGGCAGATTGGGACCTCCCTGAGGCCTGTGATACTGAGAGGCTCAGCATGACCCTAACAAGCCACCATTAATACAGCCTTACCAAGAATGGCAGAGCTTGAGAGGAGCGCTTCCTCCCTGCCACCTTGCTCACATCATGTGCCTTAGTTACCTCGGGCTGCCATAACAAAAGCCAGTGGGTGGCTTTAAAGACTAGGAATATATTCTCTTACAGCCTGGAAATGAGGGATGAAATTCAGGACACCATGGGCAGATCTTAGTTCTCTCTCCCTCTCTGTTAGCTCTAGGAGAAGATTCCTGCCTCTTTCAGCTTCTGGAGTATGGGGTGGGGGAGATGTGCCATGGGGTCAGTTCTGACCCATAGTGATCCTGCATAGGGCTTCCGAGTCTATAAATCTTTACAGGAGCAGAAAGTCTTATCTTTCTCCTGTGGAACAGCTGGTAGTTTCAAACTGCTGACCTTGAGGTTATCAGCCCAACTCATAACCACTATGCTACCAGAGCTGGGCATTTCTTGGCTGGTAGATGGAACCTCACATGGTCTAGTTCCCTGTGTGTTTCTCAGTCTCTCTTTTCTCTTTTTATAAGACACTTCTCAGAAGGGATTACGTTTAAGACCAACATTGCCCCAGTGTGCCCTCATTTAAGGAGTTCTGGTAGCGTAGTGGTTCTGAGTCACACTGCTAACCTCAAGGTCAGGAGTTCAAAACTACCAGCCATTCTGTGGAATAAAGATGAGGCTTTCTGCTCCTGTAAGGATTTACAGCCTCAGAAACCTTATGCAAGGTCACTATGAGTTGGAACCGACTCCACAGTGCATAACCAACCAACCAATGCCCTCATTTAAATGGAGTCCTGGTGTGGCGCTATAGGATAAGCACTCAACCGCAAGGTTGGCTGTTCAAATTCATCAGCCATTCCTCAGAAACTTTACACAGGGTCACTATGAGTCAGAAACTGAAAGACTCTACGGCACTTAAGGACAACAACAGCAATGCCTTCATTAATATAACAAAAGAAAACTATATTTCTAGACAGGGTTTCATGAACAGGTACAGAAGTTAAGACTTCAATATATCTTTTTAGGAGACACAATTCAATCCATAACACCATCTCCCACCTCTCCTTTCAAGATCCTCCAAATCTAATGGCAGTTCTCTGTCGCCAACTTTGGGGTCCTCCCAGACAACAACTACCAGGGAATCTAACAAAGGAGTGGGAAAAGCAAAGAGCCAAGAGGCAATCCCATCTGTTTGAGTTCCACCATCTGCTTCTTCATGATTCTAAACAGCTTGCTTTCAGACTCCATAAGATTTCATCGTGCCTCCAGCTCAAGTTCTTGAAGATCCATGACTTGATCTTTTGGTGACCTAGGGCCTCTGGCCTCACACTAATTTACAGAATGGCTGTAACCCTTTGTGTACTGAATATGTGTGTGTGTTTCTGTCTCTGTAAAGACAGTCTAACTGCTAGCTGTAGTCCTAACTGCCCCCTTGATATGCCCCCTGTGGTGTGCATTAGAGGAACATCAGAGGCCCTACTTGGCCACATGCCCAGACACCCAGATCTTAACATTGTTTTACCCGAGGAACTAGAAAGTGCTGATGACATCGATGGGTTAAAAAGAACCACTGTGTGAGAAGGTGGAACCTTAGAGGAGCTCTTCAAAATCATGAAGTTCTGCCAATTTCTTTGTCCCTCCAAAACCAAGAACATGGTCTACCTCAGAGTCAAATGGAGCATCCAGTCTGGAGGCAGTGGCTGTTCTACCCTTTCCTTTCCCCACAGTTCAACTCCTGGTGGCCTCTGGTTTCCATCATAATCACCAATTACTCCCTTTCAAATGTCCTTTGACTCACACCCCATTAAACAATCCTGGTGTGGCACTGTAGGATAAATATTGGACCGAAAGGTCCGTTTGAACCAAAAGGTTGGCAGTTCGAACCTATCAACCACTCTTTGGAAACCCTGTACAGCGTCGCTATGAGTCAGAACCAACTCGACAGCAGCAACAACAGTCCAGCCTAACCCATTTCCCTCCTTCAGGATGGCAGTGGCTAATAGGCACCGAGAATTTCCTAAATGTCAGCCACTATTCTGAGTTTCAAAGCAGCTTCACAGTCATCTAAGGGAGTTTCTTGTATTACTCCCATTAGGAGGTGAGGAAACAGGTTCAGTGGCTTACCCAAGATCACACAGCTAGTATGTGGTACAGCCAAGACTTAAACCCAAGGAGCACCTGGCTCCAGAGCCTATGAGGTTAACCACCATGCTATTTGCCACCTGGTTCCCTCAGTTATTCAACCATAGCCAGTCAGTCACTAGCTCACTCTCATGGACAGAGCTCTATCTTAACCTCCCAAAGCTAAAGGTCCCACAGGAAGAGCAGAGGCTTAAACTAACATATCTCTGCATGACTCTTTCTCTAGAATTTCAATCATTCCTTTACAGTAGATCACCCCAGCCCTCTCTAGTCCATGGAATATTCTAAAACAACAAAATTCAATGCCATCTAGTAGATTCTGACTCACTGTACCCCTGTAGAGGATTTCCAAGGCTGTAAATCTTTACGGGAAGTTCTCATCTTTCTCCTGCTGAGCTTCTGGTGGAGCTTACAGTCCAGTACTTATCTTACAGCGCCACCAGGCTCCTTGGAATAATCATCGTAAAAATGATCACCCTGGTTAAGCATTTTTATTAAAGAGTATCAGTCTCTTTCATAGATAGGGAAACTGAGGCTCAGAGCCCTCTAACTGGTCAGTACTATCTATGTTCTGGCGCCTCCTCTCCCTGGAGAGCTGGCATGAGCCTGGCTACTCAGTGAGGCACAGACCTCTTTTGCCCTACCTCCGTCCCAGGCCCCTAAACTCCTGATTCCCTGTTGCATCTGTAGCTCAAGGTCTTGATTCCATCTTGCCTTTTTGTTGTTGTTAAGTGCCTTTGAGTCCCTTCTGACTCATAGCAACCCTGTATAGGTTTCCGAGGCTTTAAGTCTTTGTGGGGGCAGGAAGCCTCATCTTTCTCCCATGGAGAGGCTGGTGGGCTCAGTCTGCCAACTTTGTAGTTTGCAGTCCAAAGGATATTGCTTATCCTTTGGAGCCATTGTGCTCCTTGCCTTTATTAGGCACTTACAGTATCCCAGACATTAACCTCTATCTGTGTATTATCTCATTTAATCCTCAATAACAACTCTGAGACAGTTACTATTACCCCCAATTTACAATAGAAGTGAATAAAGGAAATAATTTCCCTAGGGCTACACAGTTAGTTCATGGAGTTCTGATGTGGTGCTGTGAGTTAATGTGCTGGACTGCAAAGTTGGTTTGAATCTCAAAGTCAGCAGTTCAAGCTCACCAGCTGCCCCTCAGAAACCCTATACAGTGTTGCTATGAGTTGGAGCCAGCTCGATGACACTTAACACACAGTCCTTGGGGGAGTCAGCATTTGAACCCAAGCCTACCTGACTCTTATAGTTGAGCAGGGATAATGTCTTTGGAAGATTTAGGTCCATCAAGGCAAGGAAAGAAACCTTGATTTTGCTACACCATCCCACCCCTAGTAACTGTGAACTGGGACATTGACTCTCCTAGGTGAATATGGGAGGTAAGAAGAAAGGGCCAAACAAGGCTAGGTCTCACTGGCTTCCTCTTTGTAGATCTGGAGGAGATCCCCACCTCACCCATCTGCGAAACTACATGCCCTGGCTGTGAGAAGCACGTGACTTCCAAAGGTGAGTGGGCAGTCAGTGCCATCTCTCTTTGTAATGAAGATGGTTCTAGTAACCAAGCCTTGACTTGGAAGAGTGCCTTAGCACCATCAAAGACCTCAGGACTTCATTTACTCCTCAAAACAGCCCTGAGAGAGGTAAATAAGATTGTCCCCAGTTTAAAGATAAGGAAACTGAGACTCAAGGAGGTAAAGTGACTTGCCGAAGGTCACACAGCATGTCAGTGACAAAGCCAGGTCTAGAAGCAGGTCTCCCAATTCCACCCCACTCTGCCCAGAATAGTCTACCAACACATTATGCCCAGAATCCAACAGCAGCCTGGATGAAAGTAAACTTAAGGTCCCTATCTTGGGATAAGGGAAGTTGACATAAAACTGTCAACATCCCCACAGGTAACCTCCAGGAGACACCAGGAGCTCATCTGCCTAGGAGACTTTAGACCAGTTTCTTCCATACGGATCCACACCTTCCTCCCCTCCCCATAGCAACTAGGTCAGAACAACCCAGAAGCCTTAGCTCTGACGCCTAGGAATGTAAAGGCCATAGAGATATATTTAGGGACTTAGACAAGCCCTTGCCCCTTTTGGGCCTCTATTTCCCCAGCCAGGCAAAGAACACTTGGACAGGGCCATCTATCAGGGCTCAACCCCACAATTCTGTTACTCTTCAGGTCCCCCGAACAGTCAGGCCATTAACACCCTTTCTTCTGTGAAGACCCCCGAGACTCTCTTCGGATCCAGGTAAGTGAGGTTTCTAATGAAAGTAAGTTCACATACCATTTCTCTTGGGACTGCCCCTACTTTGAAAGATTGGAGGCAAGTGTTGCATTACATTTAAACAAAATAAACAATAAGGTACAATTTGATGGATGTCAGGAAGGTCCACCTACCCAGAGACAACACCATTTCCCAGGTATCGCACTGTTTAACATTGGCTAGGTGAAGTCCATCTCCCCCACTCCCATGGTCCCTCTTCAAATGTGGATGCTCGGGGACAGTAGTAGGCTTGGGACTCTTCAGAGCATCGGGTTGGATGAGAATACAGTATCAAAAAAGGGTGTCATCGGTGGTGTACATGATTAGTGTTATTGATGTTACAGAAGTGTACACGTAAAAAAATGTTACATTGGCCAATGCAGATACTTTTACAGCAATTAAAAAAGAGAGCAAGTCATAAAAAGAACACAGGCTCCTAGCCCAGGCTACTGCTAACTCACTGGGGGCCTCTGGGTAAATGTCTCCCCCTCACTCCAGACCTCAGTTTCCCCAGGTGTCAAATGAGAAGGTTAGAGTAAGCCATCTGGTTCTGACGTTCAGAGTCTGCTGGATAGGCCCTAGTGGTCAGATGACCAGGGACATTCCCAGGGCAGCTGTGACCATTCTTCCTGGGTCCCTCTGCACAGACTGAATCTCCACAAGTCCAGGCTGCTGATACGTGCAGCCAAGGGCTTCCTGGGCAAGCCACTGAACAAGACTCCAGAGTCCACCTCGGTGAGCCAAAACGTCAACTATGTGCCTCTGGTGAGTGTCCCAGACCCCAAACCTCAGCCCAGCATACAGCTGTGGGACCTTCCTGGAGCCTCCAAAGGGAAGAAGACCTGGGTCTTAGAGCTCAAATCTCCTGAGTTCTGGAGCTCCTTAGACCTTTCCACCCAAATAGCCAGCAGGGCAGAGAGAGTTAGCAGGAGGTCCTCTGACCTCAGGGATCTAGGGAGATTGCTAGAAACCAGAGCCAGTACCATACAAAGTCTTTGCAATGTGCTGTCTTGGCTTTAAAAATTCATGGGAATTTTGCGTTCTGCTCCAACATCTATGTGTCTGTTTTTCAATATATAAAAATAAGCCTCAAGATGACTCACAAGTGAGTAAAATTAACACCCCAGGGACACGCACCACGGTTAACACGTGTCTCTGCAGATGCCCCTTTCCGCGGTGGCAGGTGGAGAAGTCAGGTCTAGAGGGGGCTCCTCTCAACTAGGGAGCAGGAGAGCATCGCCCTGCCACAGCTAGGGTCCACTGGGGCTTAGGCTCAGAGGTTCTTAGAGAAGAGATACGGTTTTAAGCTTCTCAGCATAGTTCTGTCCTTGTATACGCAGTATATGGATTCATTTTACATTTCCAAATATCCAGGGCAACAAAGTACAGCGCTTTCATCCACTGCACAAGTATTTGTTGTATCAGGCATAGTACCAGACCCTGGGGATACCGCCTTGAACTACATAGTCTCTGCCCTTATGGCACTAAGCTTCTAGTGGGGGCACAGACAAGGAATTAGGCCATATATTCTCCTTGGGAGCTGTGACAGGAGAGGTCAGATTGATGAGGACGTTTAGGGGGTACATCTAAGCCAGACTCAAGGTGGGGAAGGAATCAAGCATAACTTAAAAGAGGAAATGGTTCAACCAAGACCTGAAGGACTAGAAGTTCCAGTCGAGAGTTTAGAGGGGAGAGCGAGCGAGAACGTGGTTGGCTAGAGAATCGAGTTTGAGGGGGTACATAACAAGAGTAAATCAAGATTAGAACATTGTAGAGTTTTGTAAGTGACACTTCAGACATATTTTAAAAGAAAAATGAAGCCATAAAGCTGGTTAAATCAAAGAGCAAGAGGACCAATGCCTTACAAAAGTCCCTCTGGATGCAGGAAAGCGTGTTGGGCAAAGCGGGTAACACAGAGGCCAGGATAGCATGAGGGGCAGGTGGTAAGTCCCAGAGGTCTTCAGAAATTAGGCCTGATGGGATCTGATTGGTGTCTGGGGGCTGATCTGGGTCCACCCAGGGCGAGAGGTGGGTTTGGATGAAGACATAGTGTTGCACTTGGAGAATGATGAGTGTGAAGTGCCTACAGGGTAAAAGGATGGAGGTCCTTTTACCCTGTGGGCACAACTAGAGTTTAGCCAAGAATACCACAAATCCCCAAGGGGTGGGAGAGATGTCAGTCCAAACGTTTGTGGTCTGAGACTCCAAGGGTGAAGAAATTGAGTCCCACTGAGGGGCACCCCGCCACCCTACAGGTATCTCTGCAGCTGGCCTCTGGAGCCTTCCTGCTCAACCAAGCCTTCTGTGAGACCACCCAAATCCCCATGGCAAAGCTCAAGTGGACTTCACCATTCACCTGCCACCGAGTGTCCCTCACTGCCCGCCAGCCCGAGTCAAAGACCCCCAGTCCCCAGCTGTGCACCAGGTCCTCATCTCGTCAGTCCTCCTATGACAGCTTCTCCCCGGAACCCCCTGCCAAAAACAAGCCAGACTTGGAGCTGAGGGCCGTAGCCGATCACATGGGGAAGCTGTGGGCCACAGTGGTGGCACTGGCCTGGTTGGAGCACAACTCGGCCGCCTACTTCATTGAGTGGGAGCTGGTAGCCGCCAAGGCCAGCTCGTGGCTGGAGCAGCAGGAGGTTCCCGAGGGCCGCACGCAGGACACGCTCAAGGCCGCTGCCCGCCAGCTCTTCGTGCTTCTGCGACACTGGGATGAGAACCTCGAGTTCAACATGCTCTGCTATAACCCAAAATACGTGTAGTTGGACCAACGAGAGACCTGGGACGGGGAGGGCTAGAAAGGAATCGTTTGGGCCTGGTGGAGGGATCTTCTGCCGTTGTTGCCAATATACTGGTTGCTAGAAAGAGCCGTGGACTGCAGTCAGGAGGCCTGAGTTCAATCCCAACTTTAGGCCAGTCTCTGCCCACAGTCTAGGCTTCAGTGTCGCCATCTGTAAAATAAGAGTGTGACAAGAAGGTGTTGGACTACAACACCAGATGGTTCAAAGTTTCCTTCCTGTTGGGACGTTCAGGATTTTTGTGTTTCTGAAGCCCTAGCATTTACTGAAACTGGAAAGTTGTTGCTGTTGTTGTTGTTGTTGTTAAGTGCCGTCGAGTCGGTTCCAACCCATAGCAACCCTGTACAGGGTTTCCGAGGCTATAAATCTTTATGGGAGCAGAAAGCCTCATCTTTCGCCCATGGAACAGCTGGTAGTTCCAAGCTGCTGACCTTGTGGTTCGCAGCCCGATTCATAACCACTACGCTACGGTAGAGAAAATACAAGTTAAGCCAAAATTCTCTCTGGTGGTAGGAGATGAGAGAACTCCATGATAGCAAATAACCAGACCAACAAGCTTGCCTTGAGTCCCAGAGAGACCATTTCTGTCCATTGCATTGTGGGATACATACTTGTCTCCATGGTGACAGTACAGGACCCACTAAGTCCCACTTAGAAACTAGTTAGAGAAAATCTTTGCAACATGCTACAGAAGCATTACCCGGAGGGCTTTTATTTGGCTGGGAAACTCCCTTAGTGCTTTTTTTTTTTTTTTTTTTTTGCATTTTTATGTGCTTTGCAGATTATTTGTGACTTCCTAGCTAAGAAGAAGGGGTGGGAAGGATTAGGGGAGACAGACACCCTGCAAGTTGAGGTATTAGTTTTAAACTGAAGTCTATGAAAAATAAGATAGCCCCAAAACTAAGCATGGTCACAGAAATCAATGAAGAAACCAGATAATATTTTTAACAATTTGCACACTTCCAGGAATTGGGTAAATGGAACTCCATCCACTTGTGCTAACAGGCTAGAGGCACATCTGTGTGAACTGTATTCTGGGATAGTGGCGGCCCATACCATGTTGAGCGATTGTAGGGCTGCCTTTCAACAGAAAATAGGCTTAACTGCAATGAATTTGGGGATAACAGCTTCTACTGGGAGGCATGATTTGTAAGGTGGAATGAAGAAATCTTGAAATTTCAAAGCAGGGAGCATCTGGGGACTTCTCTCAGACCCGCCATGTGATACATGGGTGGTGACAGATATGCCCCAGTCTAGATTCTCACCAGAGAACCCCACCAGCTCGGGACCCCAGGCTGAATCCATACACCCCCATACAACATCTCCCCAAGGCCTCACCAAATTATTGTCCCAGATGAAATCGACTCAGGCTCCAGGGCCCTGGAATGAAGCCCCACAAAAGAGTTCCTTCTTCAGAGAGATACAAGTCCCAGCCTCATGAAGATTCAAAGATGTTCCAGTGGGAAGGAGGTGGCCTCTAGCAGAACTCACCAGGTATGAAGGGAGAAGAGGCAGCATCCACAGGATGTGGTACTCACCCCCACCTTCCTCCCACCACCCAGCCCCACCCTCCCCATCCCCTGCCCTCATGCAATGCTGTAGAATCTCCCAAGGGGGTCACCCACAGCACAACAAGCATTTTTGAGACTTTCATGAACAACTAGTGATTCATCATTAGAAAAGGCTAAAGATGAAGTTCCTTCCACTGCCTTCCTGACTGGCTCAATTTAGGCATGTCCTCTTGGGAGGAACCCCACCCAGCATTCACTGATAATGATGGCCATGGGGACCCCAGGTGAGGCAGGGTGCCAGTTTGGGGTGCTGACTCAAAGTCTGTGCCAGGGCATGAGGTAAGGGCTCTGGGCTTCCTTGCTGAAGGTCTCCATTTCAGGTTTGAGGAGAACTTACTTCCCTCCTTCCAATAACCTTTCTGTAACCATGAAGCTAGCAGTCCAGCTTCAGGGCAAGGACAGAGTGGGTAGCAGTCACTTCTTGACTCACCATCAATGGCAAAGCCAAGCTGGGAGTCAGAATGCCTGAATTGAGGGGTCAGAACTGACAGGAGTTCATGTAAGCCACTTCCAATATTGAGTGCCGTGAGGCTAAGGGTTTCCTCCTTCCCTGACATTCTGTGATTCTCTGCCTTGGAGACATTATCCAAGCAGTGAAAAAGGGCTTGTCCAAGGTCAAGTCACTTGTGCTCTCTCTCTGAGCCTTTCTCCTCTATCAGGACTGACCTGAACTGGGCTGCCCAGTCTCCATGAACCTGGATTCTGGGCCTCCAGGTCTCAGTGTAGAACTAACAGTATCAATCGGGCGGATGCTGCAGAATGCCTGGAAGGAGTAACAGGGAAACCGAGCCAGGGAGCGGACAAACCACCCCTCTTCTCTGGGAACGCTCCTCAGATACTGCCCCCGGGCATCCGGTCTGATGCGCAAGCACAGTGCTGATCAAGACACTCCTGACTGGACTGCCCACCAGCTTACAGTGCAGGGACACAAATTTTCATGGATTTTAAACAACCCAAGGGCTTTTGGAGGGATGTGTGGGCAAGAGACTTCTTGTTTGTTTGTATTGAGATGACACACAGCCTCAGAAAGAATCAGCTACCAGGATTGCTAAGCAGAGAACTAATGGTTGAGGTTGAGTGTATTCTGACTCATAGTGACCCTATAGGAGAACTATTCCAAAGGCTTCCCAAGGCTGTAAATCTTTATGGAAGCAGATTGCCACATCTTTGTTCTGTGAAGTCACTGATGGGCTTGAACCAAAAACTTTTTGGTTAGCAGCGGAACACTGGAACCACTACATTACCAGGGTTCCTGGAAATTAAAAGATAAGAACTGTAGGTCATTAACACCTGCATTGACACTAAAGTGGTTCCAAAGATTTTCAGTAGGTGAAGCATATCCTGCAATCTGGCTTAAATTGAATTAATAGGGATTAATTTGTTAAACCAGTCCTCACTTTCTAGATAATGCAAAAGGACGTTTATGCCATACACTGTCTGAAGAATTAGGAGTCCTTGGTGGCACTGTAGGATAAGCACTAGACTGCAAACCACGAGGTCAGCAGTTCAAACCTACAAGCTGCTACTCAGAAATCCCGTACAGGATCATTATGAGTCAGAATAGACTTGATGGCCCTTAAGAACAACAACAACAAGGTAGTAGAAACAGAGCCCTGGTAGCATAGTGGGTTACGTGTTGGGCTGCTAACCTCAGATCAGCAGTTCAAATCCACTAGCCACTCTGCAAGAGAAAGATGAGACTTTCTGCTCCTATAAAGATTTATAGCCTCAGAAACCCTGTACAGGGTCACAATGAATTGGAACCAACTCGACAGCACTTAACAAAGTGGTGTAGAAGGAGGCCTGGTAGCACAACATTTAAGTGCTCAGCTGGCTGCTAACTGAAAAGTTGGAGGTTTGAAACTACCCAGCAAGCACCTCCACAGGAGAAAGACCAGGCAATTTGCTCCAATAAAGATCATAGCCCAGAAAAAGCCTATGGAGCAATTCTATTCTGCCATTAATGGAATCCTACGAGTCAGAGCCTGACTTGACGGCACCTACCAATAAAAGGTGATACTTGCCTACTAACCCAATGGTTGGTGGCTTGAATCCACTTAGCTTCACCTCAGAAGAAAAGCCTGGTGATCTGCAGCCGTTAAAAATCCTGGGGAGGGCAATTTTACTCCGAAACACTGGGGTAGCGATGAGTCAGAATAGACTTAAGAGCAGCTGTACAGGGTCGCTATGAGTCGGTTCCGACTCCACGGCACATAACAACAACAACAACAGTTGGGTTTTAGTTTGTGTTTTGGGGTCTGAAGCATTGTTGTTGTTAAGTGCCGTCGAGCTGAGTCGAGTCCGACTCACAACAACCCTGTAGAGGGTTTCCAAGGAGCAGTTGGTGGGTTTGAACTGTTGACCTTGCAGTTTTGCAGTCCAATGCTTGTCCTACATCTCCATACCAGGACTCGAGAGTACAAATACCTAATAACACTGTCCCACTCTACCCCTAGCGTGCTGTGTGATTTAGGCAAGTTGCTTCCTTCTTTGGACCTCCACTAAATTTTTCTTACAATGATGAGGTTAAGCTAGATCTGTATTTCCAAAACTCCATTCCTCAGATGATATATGAATAAGCAATTCATGAGAAACTTCTGTGGGCAAATAGGTTGGGGAAACACCAGGAAAACAAGTTTCAATAAGTCAGGGTGATCCGGACCATTAACACCATGTTTATGGCTACTGTCAGTCTCCAGACAGGTGACTCAGCACACAACTCTCCCCAGCTGACTCACTAGGGAAAAGGCAGGCCTAAATCTCTCTGAGGGTTTTCCCAGCATTGACGTTCAAAAAGTCTTTACTGAGTGACTACTATATACCAGACTCTGCTGGGGTATCAGGTGTTGTTCCTGACCTTTGGGGCACAATCACTCCACGAACCATTTCTGCCCTTCCCCTCCTTCAGGGTGAATTTTCCTGGACTGATCAGACTCCCACCCATCCTTAGGTCCTGCCCTTTGGAGCTGTGGCCTCAGGCTAGTGCTATCTCAACACCATTCATACAACTGTTCGACCCCCCTTGGGCTTTCAGATAAGCATTTATGGTTAGGGTAAAGCCCACCACAACAAAGCCTAGTTTTGTTCAGTCAGAATGGAGGCAGATGAAGATAGTGGCAAGAGCGCCAGCTAAGGAAGGACCCTGAGACCATGTGTCTCAAACGCCCAACCTCCTGCCATGCACAGACACAGGTCCTTCTCTCTGAGGAACCAACTCCTGATACTAGAAAACCTGGGGTCCACCCTTGGGCAGATTTAAACAAGGCTTGTAAACAAGTAGCATCCCTTTCCAGCCTACTGTGGGGTACATAAAGGACATCCACTACCCTCGCCCTAAGCTGGCACTTGCTGTGACAAATACATGGAAGAGCTGTTTCCAAGACTATCTCCAGATGGGATCTCACCTACTCTTCAGATGTTTAGGAAAGCATGGGTATCTCCGCCCCCGCTTCCAGGTGGTTCACCTATAACAGCTGTCAGAAAAGGTTTCTGGAAATTTCACCTAAATCTTGACTTGCCCCCTGCCTCTATTTGGGGGTGAATTTTCCTCCTCTCTCTGCTTCTGTTCCCCTTCTCTCTTCCTGAGCAGAATCTCCTAACAAGAAGAGTAGATACCTGTCTCCCCCATCAGTGTGCAGCCCAACCCAGTGTGAGCCTGCCTGAGACCCTAACACCCCTCTCTTACTACTTGCATTTTGGAATGTCTCCAAGGACCTCCCAAACACAAATGAATCCCGCATCCTTAGTGCCCGAGACAGGGAAGAGAAGGGCACTGCTATCCCAGGAATGGGGCATGAGTAAATTGCATGGCACTTGGGAGATTCTGTATTTTTTCACCAGGGACTAGAAAAGCCAGCAGAAAACATGGGCACATTCTTCAGCTGTAACATAGATGTCTGTGCAGTGTCATTGTAAAAATAATCAGGGCAGGGGTGTGGGTAGCATTTTGCAGCTGAATAATAGGATCCTCAGAGATCTATCTTGAGGTCTGAAGCTTGGCAACTCCTGGCCAAGCCCACAGTCCCCTACAATGGCACTTCCTCACCCCCATGCCCACTGCAGCCCCCAGCCTGTTGACTTTAGCCTCTCAACAGCACTGCCTCCCCCATCACCTGACAAAGTGGGGTTTCTCCTGTTCATGCTGCAAATCTCCTTGGCTCGGGGCCAGCTGTCTTGAGCTTACAGTTGCATCCCAAAGCAAAGCGCCTTGTCTCATTGTGGTTGAATGCAATGATGCGTATGGTGTAGTTTCACTATTTGCCCAGTAGCTTTGACTCAAGTGGCATGGCAGGTGCTTGTCCCCCTCAGAGCCTCAAGTGCCTATACCGTGCTGCCCTGTCCCCTGGCCTGCTCACCCATAAAGTCCCCAGGGTGCCTGTGACACTTCCCTGTTCTTGGACTACATCTTGCCTTCTTGCTCAGTAGCCAGTTATGTAGATGTGGTGGAAGTCCTGGACCTCAGCCGTCCAGTGTGCATCAATAATTACCCAATCATCCCTTGGGGGCTGTGTGAGTATGTCGGTTCTCAAAGGAAAGGTTTCTTGGTCAATGGTGGCTACTGTTCTGTCAAAGGTTTTTAGCTCATAAAAACTGTTGAACTTGGCAAGATGCCCAATGATACTTGTGTCTGCTCTTTTATTCTCAAGGTTAATACTTGGGTCCCAAACGAATGGTTGTGTGATCTGTTTGCCTTGACTAATGTGATCACACTGGTCATAGTCTGGATTCTCCCTCATGTGACCAACTAGTCTCAGTTTGCCTGGGATGGAAGGGAGTTTCCAGAATGTGGAACTTTCAGTTTGAAAACTGGGCATTCCTGGGCAAACCAGGACACATTGATCACCAACCAACTGTACTTTCCCTTGAAGAAGAGCCTGAGATAAGGATTCAAATACAAATAGTACATTTGGGTGATCCCAGAAAGCACCTGTAGGGACGTGTGGAGTGAAATAGGGATGAGAAGGATGCAATAAAGGGAATGTTTTTTGTACAGGTTATTAAATGGCATGGACCTTCATCCTGCTGGGGACCTCTGGAAGGCAAAGTAGGTCCATATCTCAAAGTCATCCCACATGAGTAGTGAAGGAATAGGGTATTTGTACGCCAGCTCCAGTCAATCATTAGTTGAAAGCCATCCCAGGAAAGAGGCGGGGGAGAGGGAAGGCTTTAATTCCTTGATTCTTCTGGCTTGTTACAGTTGTGCCAACAGAAAAGGCTTCTGCAGCCTGGGAAAGCCACCAGGTAAAGAAATGTGGGTGATGGTGAGTCAGGCCAGTGTGCACAGAAATGATACAAGCTGAAGGACTGTGGGTAGGTACAGATACTGACTTCTGCCATTTCTCTCCATAGCTTCTTTCCACATCTCTGATGGCTTGCTGAAGCAATCAGTCATCACAAATTCTCGTTATTTCAAGACTATCACCAGTTACTATTTTGTGTTGAAACCCATGTAGACTGACCTAAAAATCCAGCATAGGTTCATTTGGAAATCCTTTATCAGCTTTCCTTGTTTTGCCAAAATCAGTCATTCCTGATAGATTTCAGGAAGAATCGTTAACTAAAGTAGAGATTCCCAATAAGCCAAAAACATCTCTGCATGTGCTACCAGCCTCTTATAGGGACAATGAGAGGAGCCAAGAAGTTGAGACTAAAAGAGTCAATAGAAATACAACCCGAGGCACAGTCCTCCTGAACGGCATTGGTGGCTCAGTGGTGGAATTCTTACCTTTCATGCGGGAGATCTGGGTTTGATTCCCAGCCAATGCACCTCATGCTTAGCCACCATCCATCTGTGAGTGGTTTGTGTGTTGCTATGATGCTGAACAGGCTCCAATGGAGCTGCCAGACTTAGGTAGTTAAAGAAGAAAGGCCTGGTAATCTATTTCCAAAGATCAGATGGTGAAAACTCTGTGGATCACAATAGTCCAATTCACCACTTGCTGCTACCAGGATATCTTCTTCCTTGTGCATCCTACAAAATGAATAGTTATGTGTGAATGAGTGTGTGTTTCCTGTTGGGATGCAGTAAGAGGCTACACTGAAAAACACACAACAGTAGGGGTATGGGGCTCTTGGGTTCGCCAGGACCCTCTGTCTCTATGAGGGAATCAAGGAATCCCAATGGTTGGGGCCTCTGGGTCGCCGGGTCCTCTATTCTGTGGCAGCCAGCTCTCTGCAAGGCACTGCTTACACTCCTGGGAAAACTGCACTTCCTTGGGCTTAGTGAGTCTTGTATCCCTGACTGAAATGGGAAGGAAACACCAGGTTTCTTTCCAGCCTGGCTCTGCCAAGCTCTTTTGTTCTGTCATAAGTGGCATTTGTCCTCATTCCCCTCTAAGCATCACCTAGAATCTCCCACTCACCTAAAATCCAGCTACCCCAGATTCAAAGCCTTAGAAGAAGAAAGGGTCCACTCTCTAATATAGAGGTGGTGGTAATAGTGATGTGCCATGGAGTTGGTTCCAACTCCTAGCGACCCTGTACAGGGTTCCCGAGGCTGTAAAGCCTCATGTTCGCAGTCCAATTCGTAACCACTACGCTACCAGAGCTGATATAGAGAGACAGGGATAATCTGGATAGTGCTTGCTGGGAGGGCCCCTCTCCTAGGGCCCTGGATACTCAGGATGTTGGTCAGTCCCAGCTTCGGCCTCCCCAATCAGATCTTGGGGGAAATTGTCTAGAATGACTCCCTCTGTCATCCCA